>NC_139949.1:54995626-55090626 GCF_963454915.1 Gymnoscopelus microlampas | reverse complement strand
GCTTCATAGATGTAGAGGAGGGTAGTGATGCTGTAAGTTACCCAGGCTTCATAGCTGTAGAGGAGGGTAGTGATGCTGAAAGTTACCCAGGCTTCATAGCGGTAGAGGAGGGTAGTGATGCTGAAAGTTACCCAGGCTTCATAGATGTAGAGGAGGGTAGTGATGCTGTAAGTTACCCAGGCGTCATAGATGTAGAGGAGGGTAGTGATGCAGAAAGTTACCCAGGCTTCATAGAAGTAGAGGAGGGTAGTGATGAAGATGGCTGTAAGTTACCCAGTTCTTGCGGAGATGAAGGTTCTTGTTTTGAAAGACCCGACGCCGGAGTCTCCCAAAAGCAGCTGATGCTGCTTGATCCTGTTTTGGACCTCATTGTCGATGGTGTTGTTTTCAGAGAGAATGCTCCCCAGGTATCTGAAGGATGGTACAACAGACAGTTGTTCACCAGCAGCAGTGAAGGTAGGTGGTGTGGATGGGATGTTGGCACTCCACTGGCAAACTTGATGGTGTTGATGGTGTTGATGGTGTTGACGGTCAGTCACTCTCACCGCAGCAGTAACAACAGACAGGAGGTCTTGTGGACTGTGAGAGACAAGAGCACAGTCGTCTGCATACTGTAGCTCAATGACTCTCTCCCTTTGCAGTTTGGTGGTTGCCTGGAGCCTCCTTATGTTGAAGAGGTTTCCATCTAGACGAAAGTCCACTGCCACACCGCTGCTGTCCTCAATCTCCTTGTTGGAGAAGCTGTTCTCATCAGCCCAGACCTTGGTGATGTACTCATGCAATGCTCTTGTACAGAGGTCAGAGGTCACATTACATTTATTACTACATTCATTACATTTACATACGTAGCCTCCTTGTTTCAACAGCTCAGCGGGGACGTTGTCATTACCAGACACACACACACACACACACACACACACACACACACACACACACACACACACACACACACACACACACACACACACACACACACACACACAGTGTACCTTCTCTTGGTGTCTTCATACTTCAGACTGAGACGAACCTTCTCTGCCAGCTTGTTGCTGCTGAACTGTTAATAGAAATAATAATAATTAATAGTAATAGTAATACTGACCTCCAGAGGTTAAGGGTTAAATACTGACCTCCAGAGGGTTAGGGTTAGATACTGACCTCCAGAGGGTAAGGGTTAAATACTGACCTCCAGAGGGAGGTCTGTCTGGGAGCCGGTCTCACAGAAGAGCCTGAGGTTGGACACCTCTGAGCTGCATAGAGACCCAACGCTGCCCCATAAGTCCTGCTGAGAACCAGAACCTCCGTCCAACTGGAAACCATCCTTCAACACCGCTAGTTTCTATAGGAGAGGAGAGGAGAGGAGAGGAGAGGAGAGGAGAGGAGATACACCATAGTATATACATAAATACATAAATACCTCCATCTAGTGTCCACCTATTCAGGGACGTGCACAGATAGACTCTAGGTGGAGCTAGAGCACCTGCCCTTTGCCCTCTTGACCAGAAGTGCCCTTTTTTCAGTTTACAGCAGGGGTCTTCAACAGGGGGTCCGGGACCCCTAGGGGGTCCTCAGAGTTACTACAGGGGGTCCACCAAATCTTTATGTGATATGATTTTTCTTTTTACCATAACCACTCGAAACCTAGCATCCCTTTTCTGAGGAGAACTTTAGCCAAAAATAGCAGATCTACAAGCCCACAACGGCTTGTAGATCTGCTATTTTTGGCAAAGAGGTATAGGTGTAGAGGGAAAAAAGAGCAGACCAAGTAAACAAAAGAAAGTATAATTTACTTGAGCGGCTGCCCCTCAAAATGTCTGTGCACGCCACTGCACCTATTATTAAGTGTATGGTGTAAATACACCACAATATATACATAAATACATAAATACCACCTATTATTAAGTGTATGGTGTAAATACACCACAATATATACATAAATACATAAATACCACCTATTATTAAGTGTATGGTGTAAATACACCACAATATATACATAAATACATAAATACCACCTATTATTAAGTGTATGGTGTAAATACACCACAATATATACATAAATACATAAATACCACCTATTATTAACTGTATGGTGTAAATACACCACAATATATACATAAATACATAAATACCACCTATTATTAACTGTATGGTGTAAATACACCACAATATATACATATATACATAAATACCACCTATTATTAAGTGTATGGTGTAAATACACCACAATATATACATAAATACATAAATACCACCTATTATTAACTGTATGGTGTAAATACACCACAATATATACATATATACATAAATACCACCTATTATTAAGTGTATGGTGTAAATACACCACAATATATACATAAATACATAAATACCACCTATTATTAAGTGTATGGTGTAAATACACCACAATATATACATAAATAAATAAATACCACCTATTATTAAGTGTATGGTGTAAATACACCACAATATATACATAAATAAATAAATACCACCTATTATTAAGTGTATGGTGTAAATACACCACAATATATACATAAATACATAAATACCACCTATTATTAAGTGTATGGTGTAAATACACCACAATATATACATAAATACATAAATACCACCTATTACTAACTGTATGGTGTAAATACACCACAATATATACATATATACATAAATACCACCTATTATTAAGTGTATGGTGTAAATACACCACAATATATACATAAATACATAAATACCACCTATTACTAACTGTATGGTGTAAATACACCACAATATATACATATATACATAAATACCACCTATTATTAAGTGTATGGTGTAAATACACCACAATATATACATAAATACATAAATACCACCTATTATTAACTGTATGGTGTAAATACACCACAATATATACATAAATAAATAAATACCACCTATTATTAACTGTATGGTGTAAATACACCACAATATATACATAAATAAAATAAATAAATAAATAAATACCTGCATGAGCTCCAGCTTCTCTCTCTCTCCAGAGCTGATGGCGTCTCTTAGAGAACGAACCTCCTTTAGGATGGATTCAGCTTCCTGGAGTTTATACCCACATGGACCGATGTTAGACACCTTCTGGTCTATCCTACATGAGAGACAGACAGGTAGACCGATGTTAGACACCTTCTGGTCTATCCTACATGAGAGACAGACAGGTAGACCGATGTTAGACACCTTCTGGTCTATCCTACATGAGAGACAGACAGGTAGACCCATGTTAGACACCTTCTGGTCTATCCTACATGAGAGACAGACAGGTAGACCGATGTGAGACACCTTCTGGTCTATCCTACATGAGAGACAGACAGGTAGACCCATGTTAGACACCTTCTGGTCTATCCTACATGAGAGACAGACAGGTAGACCCATGTTAGACACCTTCTGGTCTATCCTACATGAGAGACAGACAGGTAGACCCATGTGAGACACCTTCTGGTCTATCCTACATGAGAGACAGACAGGTAGACCCATGTTAGACACCTTCTGGTCTATCCTACATGAGAGACAGACAGGTAGACCGATGTTAGACACCTTCTGGTCTATCCTACATGAGAGACAGACAGGTAGACCGGTGTTAGACACCTTCTGGTCTATCCTACATGAGAGACAGACAGGTAGACCGATGTTAGACACCTTCTGGTCTATCCTACATGAGAGACAGACAGGTAGACCGGTGTTAGACACCTTCTGGTCTATCCTACATGAGAGACAGACAGGTAGACCCATGTTAGACACCTTCTGGTCTATCCTACATGAGAGACAGACAGGTAGACCCATGTGAGACACCTTCTGGTCTATCCTACATGAGAGACAGACAGGTAGACCGATGTGAGACACCTTCTGGTCTATCCTACATGAGAGACAGACAGGTAGACCGATGTGAGACACCTTCTGGTCTATCCTACATGAGAGACAGACAGGTAGACCCATGTTAGACACCTTCTGGTCTATCCTACATGAGAGACAGACAGGTAGACCCATGTTAGACACCTTCTGGTCTATCCTACATGAGAGACAGACAGGTAGACCCATGTTAGACACCTTCTGGTCTATCCTACATGAGAGACAGACAGGTAGACCCATGTTAGACACCTTCTGGTCTATCCTACATGAGAGACAGACAGGTAGACCGATGTTAGACACCTTCTGGTCTATCCTACATGAGAGACAGACAGGTAGACCGATGTTAGACACCTTCTGGTCTATCCTACATGAGAGACAGACAGGTAGACCGATGTTAGACACCTTCTGGTCTATCCTACATGAGAGACAGACAGGTAGACCGATGTTAGACACCTTCTGGTCTATCCTACATGAGAGACAGACAGGTAGACCGGTGTCAGACACCTTCTGGTCTATCCTACATGAGAGACAGACAGGTAGACCGGTGTCAGACACCTTCTGGTCTATCCTACATGAGAGACAGACAGGTAGACCCATGTTAGACACCTTCTGGTCTATCCTACATGAGAGACAGACAGGTAGACCGATGTTAGACACCTTCTGGTCTATCCTACATGAGAGACAGACAGGTATACCGGTGTTAGACACCTTCTGGTCTATCCTACATGAGAGACAGACAGGTAGACCCATGTTAGACACCTTCTGGTCTATCCTACATGAGAGACAGACAGGTAGACCGGTGTTAGACACCTTCTGGTCTATCCTACATGAGAGACAGACAGGTAGACCCATGTTAGACACCTTCTGGTCTATCCTACATGAGAGACAGACAGGTAGACCGATGTTAGACACCTTCTGGTCTATCCTACATGAGAGACAGACAGGTAGACCCATGTTAGACACCTTCTGGTCTATCCTACATAAGAGACAGACAGGTAGACCCATGTGAGACACCTTCTGGTCTATCCTACATAAGAGACAGACAGGTAGACCGATGTTAGACACCTTCTGGTCTATCCTACATGAGAGACAGACAGGTAGACCCATGTTAGACACCTTCTGGTCTATCCTACATAAGAGACAGACAGGTAGACCGATGATAGACACCTTCTGGTCTATCCTACATGAGAGACAGACAGGTAGACCGATGTGAGACACCTTCTGGTCTATCCTACATGAGAGACAGACAGGTAGACCGATGTGAGACACCTTCTGGTCTATCCTACATGAGAGACAGACAGGTAGACCGATGTGAGACACCTTCTGGTCTATCCTACATGAGAGACAGACAGGTAGACCGGTGTTAGACACCTTCTGGTCTATCCTACATGAGAGACAGACAGGTAGACCCATGTTAGACACCTTCTGGTCTATCCTACATGAGAGACAGACAGGTAGACCGGTGTTAGACACCTTCTGGTCTATCCTACATGAGAGACAGACAGGTAGACCGGTGTTAGACACCTTCTGGTCTATCCTACATGAGATATTTTTAAGAATTACACTAATGTATTTATTGACCGGAGCCAACTTTCACAGACCTGGTTGCTTGTTTCTCTTGCTAAACCTGGCACCCATGGATCCGTGTTGCCATGTCCACTTATTATTAGAGCCCGACCGATACATCGGTGAGCCCGATGTATCGGTCATTTTGGACCCCTATGTCAATATCGTACATCGGTCATTATTTCCCCCGATGTTCCGATGTTTTTGTCATTAATATTTTCATTAATTGAACTTCCCACTGATGTCAGGACAGCAGAGTCACTGATGTCAGGACAGCAGAGACACTGATGTCAGGACAGCAGAGACACTGATGTCAGGACAGCAGAGTCACTGATGTCAGGACAGCAGAGTCACTGATGTCAGGACAGCAGAGACACTGATGTCAGGACAGCAGAGTCACTGATGTCAGGACAGCAGAGGCACTGATGTCAGGACAGCAGAGACACTGATGTCAGGACAGCAGAGTCACTGATGTCAGGACAGCAGAGTCACTGATGTCAGGACAGCAGAGTCACTGATGTCAGGACAGCAGAGTCACTGATGTCAGGACAGCAGAGACACTGATGTCAGGACAGCAGAGACACTGATGTCAGGACAGCAGAGTCACTGATGTCAGGACAGCAGAGTCACTGATGTCAGGACAGCAGAGTCACTGATGTCAGGACAGCAGAGACACTGATGTCAGGACAGCAGAGACACTGATGTCAGGACAGCAGAGTCACTGGCCTACTTGTTGTTAACTAGTTGTACGAACGCTTGTTTTATTGTTGTATTGTTTATTGGATCTCGTTTAGTCGATACACTTATTTGTTTTAGCTCATGCTCATTTGATTTTGCTATTTTGTCTCATCTATTTAAGGAAATAGGTAGCTGATATATTGCACTTTTACGTTAGCGCTAGGTATACTCTTGGTTGCTTGTTTTTGCAGAAAATGCACTTAAAGACTTCTGGTGATTAGTAGTGTTCTTGCCTACCTATGTTGAATGCACTTATTGTAAGTCTCTTTGGATAAAAGCGTCTGCTAAATGACTGTAATGTAATGTAATGTGTTTGTTTACATCTGTGTCCACATCGTGTTTGTTTACATCTGTGTCCACATCGTGTTTGTTTACATCTGTCCACATCGTGTTTGTTTACATCTGTCCACATCGTGTTTGTTTACATCTGTCCACATCGTGTTTGTTTACATCTGTGTCCACATCGTGTTTGTTTACATCTGTGTCCAAATCATGTTTGTTTACATCTGTCCACATCGTGTTTGTTTACATCTGTGTCCACATCGTGTTTGTTTACATCTGTGTCCACATCGTGTTTGTTTACATCTGTGTCCACATCGTGTTTGTTTACATCTGTCCACATCGTGTTTGTTTACATCTGTCCACATCGTGTTTGTTTACATCTGTCCACATCGTGTTTGTTTACATCTGTGTCCACATCGTGTTTGTTTACATCTGTCCACATCGTGTTTGTTTACATCTGTCCACATCGTGTTTGTTTACATCTGTCCACATCGTGTTTGTTTACATCTGTGTCCACATCGTGTTTGTTTACATCTGTGTCCACATCGTGTTTGTTTACATCTGTCCACATCGTGTTTGTTTACATCTGTCCACATCGTGTTTGTTTACATCTGTCCACATCGTGTTTGTTTACATCTGTGTCCACATCGTGTTTGTTTACATCTGTCCACATCGTGTTTGTTTACATCTGTCCACATCGTGGCTCCGTGGCTCTCAGTGGATCGTCAAAATAATGTAAAAACACAAGGATGATGAATTCATTCATTAATTCCTGGCAGTCGATGTTTTAAGGTCATTTTATTTTGAAGTTTCAGTCTGAAACGTCATCTCAACGTGGTCTCAACCAATCAGAAGGGCCCATCCCTTCAGGCAATGGAACGCTGTGTGTCTGTAGCCTGCCGCTCCCGCTGCCCAAGGGACAGAGACAGCCTGTGTGTGTGTGTGTGTGTGTGTGTGTGTGTGTGTGTGTGTGTGTGTGTGTGTGTGTGTGCGCGTGCGTGCGTGCGTGTGGGAGAGAGAGAGAGGTAGAGAGACAGAGACAGAACAAGGTCATAGAGGTGACACCGTTGTGGAATGTAGTCAGACCACTCTGTCTGTAACCTAACCTCTCTCTACCGCTCTCTCTCTCTTTTTCTCTCTGTCTGTCTGTCTGTGTGTCTCTCTCTCTCTCTCTCTCTCTCTCTCTCTCTCTCCAGCCTGCAGGGCGAGCAACAGAGTGGTGACAGTCACAGTGACACACAGAGAACAACACTGTTTATCTATATACTGTATATCTATCTGTATATACTGTATATCTATCTGTATATACTGTATATCTATCTGTATATACTGTATATCTATCTGTATATACTGTATATCTATCTGTATATACTGTATATCTATCTGTATATACTGTATATCTATCTGTATATACTGTATATCTATCTGTATATACTGTATATCTATCTGTATATACTGTATATCTATCTGTATATACTGTATATCTATCTGTATATACTGTATATCTATCTGTATAAACTGTATATCTATCTGTATATACTGTATATCTATCTGTATATACTGTATATCTATCTGTATATACTGTATATCTATCTGTATATACTGTATATCTATCTGTATATACTGTATATCTATCTGTATATACTGTATATCTATCTGTATATACTGTATATCTATCTGTATATACTGTATATCTATCTGTATATACTGTATATCTATCTGTATAAACTGTATATCTATCTGTATAAACTGTATATCTATCTGTATATACTGTATATCTATCTGTATATACTGTATATCTATCTGTATATACTGTATATCTATCTGTATAAACTGTATATCTATCTGTATAAACTGTATATCGTCGGTGTCCAGCCGGGACCAGCTAACTCAATTTTCAGTTGTTTTTTTTTTTTTTCATAAATCAATGCTATTGAACCCCCTTTACATCTGTGTAAAGTTTTTTTTTATAATAACCTATGAAAAGTATTAAAAAGCACCTCTGACGAAAACTCCCAACTCCATTGGATCCTCAAACTGTCCGTCAAAAACAAACAACTCCCCCCTCCTCTCATGCTCTCCACTGCTGGATACTATATATACAGGGTTTTAAATATAAATACTACAGATTTAAAAAAAAAAACGTAATTCAGACTTTTTTTTTTACCAATTGTCAGATATAAATTTGGAGAGTTTTCACAGTGTAATTTCAGCGTTAAACCAATATGCAGGATGTGACTGAATATCACTCATGTCAGACTGAATTCATGCTTTACCCTCCACCTTTAGCAGAGACTTTAAGTGAACAGTCATTTGCTCTCGGCTCTGGTCACCGTTTTGCAGGTTTTTTTCACCAACCCAGTGACTGGAAGGTTTAGGCAACACACAACACACAACAGTGTAATAATAAAATGTTGATGGATAGGTAAATGCAACTGTGGTTGTTATTGTTAGTGCAGTAGGCTACAGATTTGATAGGCTACATATTCTATTATTCATGAATGTATTTTTTTTATTGATATGCCATTTATTTATTGTTGGTGTGCCATGATTGCTTTTGTTAAATACATTTAGTATTGAGTATTGAGGCAGAATTGTTTGTTGTACTCAACTGTAGAAGAACAACAGTGGTAACAGTTAGATCCATGGATGTTTCCAATGCATGTTAAAATAAAAGTTGTTTAAGTACAGTATTCAGCTTGATCTATACTTAGTATATGAGGATGGCGCACACCATAAATAGCTGATCTCCAAGCTCACAATGCGTTGTGATGTGTTGTGAGCTTTGAGATTCATTGTCAGCTGTTCTTATAAATGATGGACAAAACCTCCTAACTCCACTCAATGATGGACAAAACCTCCTAACTCCACTTGAGCTGGATTTGGGTAAAGTGGTGATAATATAATGACACATGCAAGTATCTGATAATATATAAAGTCACAATACCAAGTTTGATGAGGCAGTATTGCTTTGTTTTAAAAATATAAGGTTTTCTTCATTTTCTGAAAAATGTATATTTTGTTTTTCATTTCCTGAACAATTACCATGTTGGAGTTAGCTGGTTCCGGCCGGACAGCAGAGATATCTATCTGTATATACTGTATATCTATCTGTATATACTGTATATCTATCTGTATATACTGTTTTACCCTGAAGCAGGGTCAGATGTCAAACTTACTCTTTAAGCGTGGTGAAGCCCTGCTCTTTGAACTGAAGCTCCTGTTTCATATCAGCCAGATCCCTCTTCAGTTTATTCACCTGTAGAGAGAGAGACATAGAGTTTATACAGGAGAGAGAGAGAGAGAGAGAGAGAGAGAGAGAGAGAGAGAGAGAGAGAGTGATTGATTGATTGATTGATTGATTGATTGATTGAATATTTTATTAGGCAAAAAATGTAAAACAACACATTTACATTTAAAATACTTTGTCTAACAGGTCCGTTCATAAAAGTCCTTGCGGACTTGTTTCCAATGAGGGCCTTGGTATTCAATTCATAGACATATATAGTGGCACCACAGTTCGAATATCATTACACAAAGAAAATAAAAATAAAACAGCAAAAATAAATAAATAAAATAAAACACTATGTACAACAAAAGAAATAAAAAATGGGGGGAAAGATATGTACAAGAACAGGGGGGGGGGGGGGGGGGGTCGGCTGTCTAACAGGAAAATGGTACTACCTCCTCTTTTGGCCTCCTGAAAGGTGATTTTTTAAGGCTCTTTTAAATGAGCCCAGCGAACTGCATTTTTTGAGGGATGGGGTTAGACCATTCCAATCCTGGGTGGCAGTGCTGTAGAAGGAGAATTTGCCCATGTTTGTTTTATGGGTGGGTGGTACCAAATTGTTGTTAACGCTCCCTCTGGTATTGTGACTGTGGGTGTCACTAACCTTTTGGAGGTATTTACTCAGATATGCGGGAATAGGGGGCATATCGGGCAAATTTTCATTTACAATTTTGAAGGCCAGTCCCATTTTTAGTTGTTTAACCCTGTCTTCCACCCTGAGCCAGCCTAGGCTGGCAAAATGGGTGGGAGAAAGGTGGGTCATGGGCCCCAATCCGAGGAGTAGCCGAATCAGTTTGTTTTGGGAGGTTTGAAGCTTAGTCTTCAGTGACACTGAGGTGTTGGAGCACCAGGAGGTGCTAGCATAGTCAAAATGTGGTTGAATCAGGGCCCCTGAGAGGGTCCTGAGGGCCTGAGGGTTGACAAAAGAGGAAACTCTGCCCATAAATTTGGTTCTCTGGTTTACTATTTTGACCACCTTTGTCCCCATGCTTTCACCTGACAGGTATTTGTCGAGAATACAACCCAAATAGGTAATCTCTTTTTTGCTAGAGATAATTGTGCCATCGACTTTGACCTTGAAATCATTTACCTCCATCTGTCTGAGGGAATGTTTGGTCCCAAAGAGAATGGATTCAGTTTTCCCAAGGTGTAGTGACAGTTTGTTATCGGTAAGCCAAGTACGGATTTTTGAGAGTTCGGAGCTGAGCGCCTCCTCAACTTGCAACTTGTCCTCTCCCGAGATCAGGAGTGCCGAGTCATCAGCGAACAGGAACAATTTGCAGTTACAGGCAGCACTCATGTCGTTAATGTATAAAAGGAACAGTAACGGCCCTAGAATGCTGCCCTGAGGAACCCCACAGCTCACCGGGAGGGAAGAGGACATGGTTCCGTTGATGTCAACCACTTGTTCTCTTCCCTCCAGGTAAGATCTCATCCAGTTTAGTGATGTGCAGTCAAAACCAATCGCCCTCAGTTTATCAAGTAAAATTGAATGGTTTACAGTGTCGAACGCTTTTTGGAGGTCCAACATAACCATGCCGCAGTATTTGCCCGTGTCTACCTCACGTTTGATGTAGTCGGTCAAATACATCAGGCATGTGTCAGTGGAATGGGAGGTTCTGAAGCCCGATTGGAATTCAAACAACAGTTTATGCTCGCTGAGGTAGCTGTTGATTTGTTCTTGAAATAATCGCTCTACAACCTTTGAGATGGAACAAAGGATGGAAACAGGCCTATAGTTGCCAGGTTCTAATTTGCTTCCTTTTTTATGCAGAGGGTTAACTCTTGCCAACTTGAAATCCTGTGGGACGTGACACTGGCTGATGGATAGGTTTGTGATTTGGGCTACTATGGGGGCAATAGCAGTAGCTGCGTCTCTGAGGAATCTGGTGGGGATATTGTCAAGGCCGGCGGCCTTGTTCGGCTGGAGGGCTAAACGTTTTTTCTGCACATCATCAGCATTTACTGGTTTGAATGAGAATGAGTCTTTTTTAGAGAGAGAGAGAGACATAGAGTTTATACAGGAGAGAGAGAGAGAGAGAGAGAGAGAGACATAGAGTTTATACAGCAGAGAGAGAGAGAGAGAGAGAGAGAGAGAGAGAGAGAGAGAGAGAGAGAGAGAGTTTATACAGGAGAGAGAGTTTACGGGTTAAAGGGATATTTCACTTTTTGGGGTAATTTTTACGTCTACTCAGGGTTTTAAATATATATACATATTAAGCCTGCAACGATACATGTATTCGTATTGAACCGTTCGATACGAGGGTCTCGGTTCGCTACGCGCTACCAACCCAACGATACCATTTTTTTTTTCCCAGACGACTTCAGACGATGCGCTCTGTGCTCAACCTACTAACCTAGCCTGCTAGTCTCAATGGATCTGTGCTCAACCTACTAACCTAGCCTGCTAGTCTCAATGGATCTGTGCTCAACCTACTAACCTAGCCTGCTAGTCTAAATGGATCTGTGCTCAACCTACTAACCTAGCCTGCTAGTCTCAATGGATCTGTGCTCAACCTACTAACCTAGCCTGCTAGTCTCAATGGATCTGTGCTCAACCTACTAACCTAGCCTGCTAGTCTAAATGGATCTGTGCTCAACCTACTAACCTAGCCTGCTAGTCTAAATGGATCTGTGCTCAACCTACTAACCTAGCCTGCTAGTCTCAATGGATCTGTGCTCAACCTACTAACCTAGCCTGCTAGTCTCAATGGATCTGTGCTCAACCTACTAACCTAGCCTGCTAGTCTCAATGGATCTGTGCTCAACCTACTAACCTAGCCTGCTAGACTCAATGGATCTGTGCTCAACCTACTAACCTAGCCTGCTAGACTCAATGGATCTGTGCTCAACCTACTAACCTAGCCTGCTAGTCTCAATGGATCTGTGCTCAACCTACTAACCTAGCCTGCTAGTCTCAATGGATCTGTGCTCAACCTACTAACCTAGCCTGCTAGTCTAAATGGATCTGTGCTCAACCTACTAACCTAGCCTGCTAGTCTAAATGGATCTGTGCTCAACCTACTAACCTAGCCTGCTAGACTCAATGGATCTGTGCTCAACCTACTAACCTAGCCTGCTAGTCTCAATGGATCTGTGCTCAACCTACTAACCTAGCCTGCTAGACTCAATGGATCTGTGCTCAACCTACTAACCTAGCCTGCTAGTCTCAATGGATCTGTGCTCAACCTACTAACCTAGCCTGCTAGTCTCAATGGATCTGTGCTCAACAGTGCAACCTAGAGCCAGAGTTGCCTGCCCCCCCCCCCGCTCCTCCACACAGAGTAAACAAAAACAAAGTCACATCGTGTGTTGGAATTAAAGCTGCCTTAAGAGAAGACTCTCTGAATACTACAGTGTAAAGTTAAACTGTTGCAATAATGGCCAATGCCGATAGAGCAGAAATAGAAGACCCTCCACTCACTATGCAGCAGATCTGGCGTTTGGAGACACTTTGGGTTTCCAGTTAATTATGAGCGGGATGCCAAGTCTCACCTAGTGAGAGTCACGCAATTTAACCTCTTAATACGCCTCACGCTACACTTCACACGCTTTTTCCACCTCTCACAGCAAAAAAAACAAAAAAAAACAGCAACCGGGTGGAAAACGGAATGCTAAACACACTGCCCCATTTTTTTCGCCGACCGAGCCCGCCGGATATACCTGGGGGGTGAGGGTGTTTTGGGACGAGGCGTTCTTGCATTCCATCACACCCATTCACTGGCTTATTTACAAGTCGAATTTGGGGAAATAAAATAATCGGGAGCTCAAAAACATAATGAGATACAAGAGCTATCTGTGCAAAAGCTGCAAAGCGTACAGATTTACGCAAGTATTTTAAAACAGTGAAAGATACCGAGGAAAAAGAAACAGAACGTTTGACCAAAACCGAAGGTATTGAAGAGGAGGACATTTGTACACTCTCAGAGTTAAATTAACATTGATTTTACAATATAAATTGGGGTCCCAGAGATAGAGACGCCATTAAATGGGGTCCGCAGCCTAATGCATGTCAAACTGGGGGTCCTTGAAATTAAAATGGTTGAGAATCACTGCTAGAGCCGTAAAAAAGTTCTCTTATTGGGGTCCCTGGCTTATCTTTTCAAATGGGGGTCCGTGGGGTAATAAGTGTCAATTTGGGGGTCCTTGGCACGAAAAAGTTTGAGAACCACTGGTATATAGTGTATAATAATACAGAGGGTCTCACCCTGCTCTTGGCCGTGACGATCTCTGCTTTGAGGATGTCTGGATCATATTTACTGGAGGAGGAAGACCTGGAGTTCACTGTAGAAACATAAATATACATATTAATACATACATACTGTTATATCTGTTATTAACTGACCCTAGACCTGTTTATATACAGTTAGAAACATAAATATACATATTAACACATTCATACTGTTATATCTGTTATTAACTGACCCTAGACCTGTTTATATACAGTCAGAAACATAAATATACATATTAATACATACATACTGTTATTAACTGACCCTAGACCTGTTTATATACAGGTAGAAACATAAATATACATATTAATACATACATACTGTTATATCTGACCCTAGACCTGTTTATATACAGTCAGAAACATAAATATACATATTAATACATATATACTGTTGTAACCAGGGACGTGCACAGATAGACTCTAGGTGGTGCTAGAGCACCTGCCCTTTGCCCTCTTGACCAGAAGTGCCCTTTTTTTCAGTTTACAGCAGGGGTCTTCAACAGGGGGTCCGGGACCCCTAGGGGGTCCTCAGAGTTACTACAGGGGGTCCGCCAAATCTTTATGTGATATGATTTTTTCTTTTTACCATAACCACTCCAAACCTGGCATCCCTTTTCTGAGGAGAACTTTAGCCAAAAACAGCAGATCTACAAGCCCACAACGCCTCGCGCTGCGAGGCGTTGTGGGCTTGTAGATCGGCTATTTTTGTCAAAGAGGTATAGGTGTAGAGGGAAAAAAGAGCAGACCAAGTAAACAAAAAAAAGTATACTTTACTTGAGCACCTGCCCCTCAAAATGTCTGTGCACGCCACTGGTTATATCTGTTATATCTGACCCTAGACCTGTTTATATACAGTTAGAAACATAAATATACATATTAATGCGTAGGAGGAGGTGTACTTATAGACGGGTTTCCGAGCGACGTCATCACAGAGCAGAATGCGCAATCTGCGCATGCCTGGGGGTAAGGCGCGTTCGAAAATACAGCCCTGAGCGGCAGTGAGCGCACTGGCCAATACAAACTAATAGGCGAGTGTGCTCCGGTGCGTAATTTCCAAACGCACCCATAGGCTTCCCCCCGCAGCTGCGCGGTCATATTCCTCTCATGTTTACTAACAGGAAACCCGTCTATAGAAGGTATGGGAGGAGGTGTACTTATAGAAGGTAGAGGAGGAGGTGTACTTATAGAAGGTATAGGAGGAGGTGTACTTATAGATGGTAGAAGAGGAGGTGTACTTATAGAAGGTACAGGAGGAGGTGTACTTATAGAAGGTATAGGAGGAGGTGTACTTATAGAAGGTACAGGAGGAGGTGTACTTATAGAAGGTAGAGGAGGAGGTGTACTTATAGATGGTAGAGGAGGAGGTGTACTTATAGAAGGTATAGGAGGAGGTGTACTTATAGAAGGTATGGGAGGAGGTGTACTTACAGGAGGTGTGGGAGGTGCTCTTGTCTCTCCAGGTGTGGTGCAGGGAGGTGAACTCCTGCTGGGCCAGCCTCAGTCTCTGCTCCTTCACCTGGAAGAGCTCCCTCTGGGCAGACAGCGCCTCCTGTGCCACCTCCAGGTACTGCCTCAGCATCACCTCCTGCTCCTTCTGCCACTGAGCCCGGGGGTCCTCCAGCTGGGTCCTCTCTGAGGTCAAAGGTCAATACATTACACACAGAGGGTCCTCTCCGAGGTCAAAGGTCAATACATTACACAGAGGGTCAAAGGTCAGAGTAATGGTTATCTGGGAACCCATCGTCAAATAAAAAGGACAAACAGCGCCCTCTGCTGTTTGTCACTTATTCATTTGACTCTGGGCGGAGCTGAACGGACGACCGGGGGTTTTGGTCTGCCCTCTGCCCTCTGCCCTCTGCCCTCTGCCCTCTGCCCTCAGCCTTTCACTTCCGGTGGTGTGTCGATGTCATACATGGGCAACTGGCGGCCCGGGGGCCACATGCGGCCCACACCTTCACTTAATGCGGCCCACAGGTTAATATCAGAATACTGATATATTATTGATTTCAGCTGTTATGATTCATAACATGACCCGCTTTAATTACTATATTAGTAGTAGCTTAATGACTAGTATTAAAATTCTATTGTCTTTTTTATGTCCAATGTATTTGTATTTAAGTTCATAAAGTTAACATAAGTATAACTAAATGCATTTGAAATTAAATAAAAATGTTACTTTTCAGGATTTTTTTTTTAAAAAGCAAAAAAAAATCTGGATTCCAATTCAAAAGTAGCAAAAATAGCAGATCTACAAGCTCAAAACGCGTCGCAGCGCGACACGTTTTGAGCTTGTAGATCTGCTATTTTTGCTACTATTATGTGACATAGAATGGCCCGACAGTATAGTAAATGCATTGTGGCCCTCTGGAGTGAGTGTGGAAATATAGTGGCCCTCTCCATCATCAAAGTTGCATCACCCCTGGTCTATGTTTTCATTCCCACTAACAACATTTCTCCACAGAACAATAACACCACTTCTCCCAGAGAACATGGATGGTTTTGGTTATAAGCCCACTATATTATAATTATATTATATATTATTATTTGGTTATAAGCCCACTATATTATAATTATATTATTATATATTATATATTATTATTTGGTTATAAGCCCACTATATTATAATTATATTATTATATATTATATATCATTATTTGGTTATAAGCCCACTATATTATAATTATATATATATTATTATATATCATTATTTGGTTATAAGCCCACTATATTATAATTATATTATTATATATTATATATTATTATTTGGTTATAAGCCCACTTGTTTCTATGATGAAAGAGCAAGTTAAAATGTTACTAACTCTTTGTGGTTTCGGCTCAGAGGACGCTGTTGTTAAATGGGTTTGGGTTTGTTTCCAGTGGGGAACGAGCCGCACACATGTAAATCCCGCCCACTACATTTGATTGGGTAAAGCGCGGCCTGCTTCCTGATTTGATGGCACGCCCACTTGTAGCCAATGTGCACGGGTTCTTAACGCTGATACCGACAGATTCAAGCGCAGCGATGGATCTGTTCTGTACTAACTTAATGGAGTTGTGGTCCTCCTACAAACTTAAAGCTAGGGTAAGTGATTTGCAATTATTCAAATAATTGCAAAATGGGTCTATGTTCTGATAGTGCTCGTTACTATAGAGTGTCCTGTCCATATAACAGGGTCCCCACACATTTTTAGCAATGAATTTCCAAAACTTTTCCAAAACTTTTCCAGAATATTTAGCCCAATTTCCAGGCCTATATAACAATCATTCAGCGCAATAATGTGTCTCTTACTCCTATGTACAATGCCCAAAGATAGGCAGTGTAGCAAAATAATAAAAAAACAATAAAAAGTGTTTGGGGGTGGGGCACAGCCGCGAAACCTCGCTCAAATAGACCCTGCGAGTGAAAATAGGAGGGGTGGACGACGTCGTTGCACGGTTCGTTGACGCTCGCGGTAGGTCAGGACGGTCTCATTCAAAAACATGTATTTTAATGAGATTTCATCGCCCGCTCGCGTCGCGTCACGTCGCATCGCTGGCAGTGCGGATGGGGTGTTACACAGCCTGTTCGGCGAAAAACTACTTATGTTACGTATTTCGTGTAATGTTATACATCTTTATGAAAAGGTTTTGTATTAAAAAAAATCAATAGCCAAAAACAATGCATAGCCAAATATTTTTCCAGGACCCTTGATAAATTCCAGGACCTTTGATGAAGTTTGATCAATTCCAAACCTTTTCCAGTACTGGATTTTTTTTTTTTTAATTTCAAAATATTTCCAGGAATTTCATGACCGTGGGGACCCTGATATAAGGAGTCTCCATGTCTCTCCAGCTCCTTATAAAACAGAAAATGCATTTTCGTTTAATTTCCAATTTTATCCAATCAGGATAGAGAACTCAATCAGGATATAGATTAAACAAGTGAAATTGGAAGTGATGACACTAAGAAATGAGCAGGCAAAATTGGAACTGGAACACTATAAAAATGAAGCTTAAAATGGGTACTTTCTCCTGATTGGCTGAGATTGTGACACCTACCAGGAAATGTATTTTCTGTTCATTAGCTGAGAGAGACGAGGAGACTCCTGTTACTGAACAAACACTCTATAGCAATGATTACTATCACAATATAGATCTATTTAACACTGTTACTGAACAAACACTCTATAGTAATGATTACTATCACAATATAGATCTATTTAACACTGTTACTGAACAAACACTCTATAGCAATGATTACTATCACAATATAGAGCTATTTAACACTGTTACTGAACAAACACTCTATAGCAATGATTACTATCACAATATAGATCTATTTAACACTGTTACTGAACAAACACTCTATAGTAATGATTACTATCACAATATAGAGCTATTTAACACTGTTACTGAACAAACACTCTATAGTAATGATTACTATCACAATATAGATCTATTTAACACTGTTACTGAACAAACACTCTATAGTAATGATTACTATCACAATATAGATCTATTTAACACTGTTACTGAACAAACACTCTATAGTAATGATTACTATCACAATATAGATCTATTTAACACTGTTACTGAACAAACACTCTATAGTAATGATTACTATCACAATATAGAGCTATTTAACACTGTTACTGAACAAACACTCTATAGCAATGATTACTATCACAATATAGTGCTTTAACCTTTTAACAAAATACTTTAATGAGTTGTGGTCTACATAGTAAGGGCCCACAGTGGGTCCTCTCTCTAACTTACTGGAGTTGTGGTCTACATAGTAAGGACCCACAGTGGGTCTCATTAACTTACTGGAGTTGTGGTCTACATAGTAAGGGCCCACAGTGGGTCCTCTCTCTAACTTACTGGAGTTGTGGTCTACATAGTAAGGGCCCACAGTGGGTCCTCTCTCTAACTTACTGGAGTTGTGGTCTACATAGTAAGGGCCCACAGTGGGTCCTCTCTCTAACTTACTGGAGTTGTGGTCTACATAGTAAGGGCCCACAGTGGGTCCTCTCATTAACTTACTGGAGTTGTGGTCCTCTCATTAACTTAATGAGTTGTGGTCTACATAGTAAGGGCCCACGGTGGTCCTCTCATTAACTTACTGGAGTTGTGGTCCTCTCATTAACTTAATGAGTTGTGGTCTACATAGTAAGGGCCCACAGTGGGTCCTCTCTCTAACTTACTGGAGTTGTGGTCTACATAGTAAGGGCCCACAGTGGGGTGGAAGACCTCTTCCCATCCCACTGGCAGCTCGTCTCCGATACAGTCTGCGAACGTCAGGGGCTTGGTCTGCCTGCACACACACACACACACACACACACACACACACACACACACACACACACACACACACACACACACACACACACACACATTAGAGTATTGGATAGAACTTGTATTTAACACACATTACATTGTTAATCACAATTGTCTGTTTGACTGATAATTAATTACATTTAACGATGATGAAAGCCTTATGGACCCCCATGGACCCCCATTACATACTGTACCCCCCCCCCCCCAGTAACTACGACAACCTGTCCAGATCCTCCACACACACACACACACACACACACGGCTGTGGGGGTGAAACTGAACTGGTTCTGGTTTCAGCTGAATAATTAAACACTCACGGAAGACCACCAACCCCCCCCACCACCCCCACCCCCACCCCCCCCCCCCCCCACACACACACACACACACACACACACACACACACACACACACACACACACCCCATTGATGGACATTAAGAGAGAGAGAATGAGAGAGAGAGAGAGAAAGAGGGAGAGGGCGTTCTGGGAGTTAAGTGAAAATATATTAAATACAATTAAATACATGTTTGCATAAATAAAATATAAAATATAATTAATTAATAATGAACCGATATTCACAACCAATAACCCACTTATAATACATAATGGACACACACACACACACACACACACACACACACACACAGTTGTATAAATTCCATCCAGTGAATTTATGAGACTTCTCCAAGCCTCAAGGTCCAACTGTACCTCTCTCTCTCTCTCTCTCTCTCTCTCTCTGGTATGTGACAGATAACATTCCATTCACCTGACTCTGTGTGTGTGTGTGTGTGTGTGTGTGTGTGTGTGTGTGTGTGTGTGTGTGTGTGTGTGTGTGTGTGTGTGTGTGTGTGTGTGTGTGTGTGTGTGTTGTGATAGTGACCAGCTAATACACAACTAGCAGCACAACTTATACCATTATTATTATTATTATTATTATTAGGGCTGGGACTTTAACTGATTAATTACAGAAAATTAACGCGATTAAAAAAATTAGCGCATTTTCATTATTTTTTTTGCACCTTCTCACTGGACGAGTTTCAGGCGTACCAGTGCACCAACCAACAGAAAACAAACCCCAGTGCACGCAATGGGAGAAGAAGTTGATCAGACTGCTTTGCTTGGCCCAGTGGATGGGAAATTTAGATTTAAAAAACTCTGATGGAAGCGTGGACCTGAATCTCTGAACCTTGATAAAGGAAACAGCTATATTTTGTTGCTTAAACTTATGTATTCACTCATTGATTCATATTTTGTTGCTTAAACTTATGTATTCACTCATTGATTCATTCGTATACCAAAATCAGTTTGAACTGAAAAACAATTGCTTCTCAGGTCAAATATTGATATGCGATTAAAATGCGATTAATTTTGATTAATTAATTACAAAGCCTTTAATTAATTAGATTATTTTTTTAAATCAAGTCCCAGGCCTAATTATTATTACTCTCCGTAGGAGAGTTTTGTTTTCACTTTCTAAATATGACACACCGATTGGTCAAGCCTCACGTGACACGTGACAATACGGTGAAATAATGTATAAATACATGGCGTCACTTTGACAGTGTCTCTGCCACTGTCAAAGTGAGGTAAGACAGGAACCATCACGAAATGGCTGCATGGCTAATACATAATTGGCAAATAGGACAGATAGGACACTTATATAGACAGGAGGGATATGACACTTACACAGACGGATAGGACACTTATACAGACAAGACGGATAGGACACTTATACAGACGGATAGGACACTTATACAGACAGGACGGATCGGACACTTATACAGACAGGATGGATAGGACAGTTAGAACATAAGAATTAGAACATTCCCAACATTCCCAACACAAGTCTGGTAAGAGTGAGGTAAGACAGGAACAATCACGAAATGGTTGAGAAATGGCGGATACTGTAACAATTGGATAGGACACTTACACAGACAGGACGGATAGGACGGATAGGACACTTATACAGACAGGAGGGATAGGACACTTATACAGACAGGACGGATAGGACACTTATACAGATAGAACATTCCCAACATTCCCAACAGCGGAGAGTTGTGCTCCGAGGAGCACTTTTTCTAGTTATTATTATTATTATTATTGTTTATGTCTGTCTGCCTGTCACCACCATAGCACCATGGGGTCATGATCCTCTGTCTCCTGATGCCCTGAATATTTCACATTGGCCTGTTATAGCGCCACCAGGAGGCCGATTTTAGCAAAACACATGTTTTTATATTACTCCTACAGATTTTGTCCAAACATCACGTCTCTGCTTCTAGTGACTGATATTGTCCTTCTAATGAATGTTAGACTCATTAAAACACACGTCTCTGCTTCTAGTGACTGTTATTGTCCTTCTAATGAATGTTAGACTCATTAAAACACACGTCTCTGCTTCTAGTGACTGATATTGTCCTTCTAATGAATGTTAGACTCATTAAAACACACGTCTCTGCTTCTAGTGACTGATATTGTCCTTCTAATGAATGTTAGACTCATTAAAACACACGTCTCT
This sequence comes from Gymnoscopelus microlampas, assembly GCF_963454915.1. Classification (NCBI taxonomy): domain Eukaryota; kingdom Metazoa; phylum Chordata; class Actinopteri; order Myctophiformes; family Myctophidae; genus Gymnoscopelus; species Gymnoscopelus microlampas. Next base: position 55,068,814 of record NC_139949.1, on the reverse strand, counting down.
GCTTCTAGTGACTGATATTGTCCTTCTAATGAATGTTAGACTCATTAAAACACACGTCTCTGCTTCTAGTGACTGATATTGTCCTTCTAATGAACGTTAGACTCATTAAAACACACGTCTCTGCTTCTAGTGACTGATATTGTCCTTCTAATGAACGTTAGACTCATTAAAACACACGTCTCTGCTTCTGGTGTCTGATATTGTCCTTTATTTGGTCCGATTATGCTGTGGGGACCTTTTTTGGCGCTCGGGGAAACAAACCCTGATCTGACGCAGATCGGGCTTTGATCGGCGATATATTACTCACTGTAAAGGCTCTGCGAGAGGATGATGATCTGATGAGGTCCTACAGTGTACCTGCTCTAATGCTTAATGATCTGATGAGGTCCTACAGTGTACCTGCTCTAATGCTTAATGATCTGATGAGGTCCTACAGTGTTTACCTGCTCTAATGCTTAATGATCTGATGAGGTCCTACAGTGTTTACCTGCTCTAATGCTTAATGATCTGATGAGGTCCTACAGTGTTTACCTGCTCTAATGCTTAATGATCTGATGAGGTCCTACAGTGTTTACCTGCTCTAATGCTTAATGATCTGATGAGGTCCTACAGTGTTTACCTGCTCTAATGCTTAATGATCTGATGAGGTCCTACAGTGTTTACCTGCTCTAATGCTTAATGATCTGATGAGGTCCTACAGTGTGAACCTGCTCTAATGCTTAATGATCTGATGAGGTCCTACAGTGTACCTGCTCTAATGCTTAATGATCTGATGAGGTCCTACAGTGTTTACCTGCTCTAATGCTTAATGATCTGATGAGGTCCTACAGTGTTTACCTGCTCTAATGCTTAATGATCTGATGAGGTCCTACAGTGTTTACCTGCTCTAATGCTTAATGATCTGATGAGGTCCTACAGTGTGAACCTGCTCTAATGCTTAATGATCTGATGAGGTCCTACAGTGTTTACCTGCTCTAATGCTTAATGATCTGATGAGGTCCTACAGTGTTTACCTGCTCTAATGCTTAATGATCTGATGAGGTCCTACAGTGTTTACCTGCTCTAATGCTTAATGATCTGATGAGGTCCTACAGTGTACCTGCTCTAATGCTTAATGATCTGATGAGCTCCTACAGTGTGTACCTGCTCTAATGAATGTTACACTCATTGAAAACAGCATGTTAGGCTGCAGAGCACAGAGGAAGAGGAGAGTTTACACTGTGACATTTTTATCTACACTGATTTACAGTGAAGGACACAAACACTGCAGAGACCAGGAAAACATGACAGTGAGAACAACCCACACACACACACACACGCACACACACACACACACACACACACACACACAGCGGAAGAGCCGAAAACATTTATATTTTTGTGTCAAATTTTACAGTAACACAAAACAAATCGTTATTTAAATGCATTTAATAATATTTAGCAAAAAACAGTGCAGGGAGCTCCTACATTTAACAGCATTTCTTATAAATTGAACTGAAATATTCAACAGAGCTATAAGCCTACATTATGCTTCGTCGCATAGTTGTGAGCTTGTAGTTCTGATACTTTTGACTCCGCACGGTCTGAAACCTGTGACCTGTAGAAACCTGTGACCTGTAGAATCATGTTACCCTGGGCCTAGGAGCTGTCTCACAGGAGTCTCATCTGAGACACATCCTAGGGTAACGGCATTCTACAGGTCACATGTTTCAATATAACAGCCGTTATAGGTTCGCTGGAATGTTGAATTTCTCTGCAGCCATGTTTAGTTTCCCTAAGACGATCTAATAATACCTTATTATTATTATTATTATTATTATTAAGATGATCTAATAATACCTTATTATTATTATTATTATTATTATTATTAAGATGATCTAATAATACCTTATTATTATTATTATTAAGATGATCTAATAATACCTTATTATTATTATTATTATTATTAAGATGATCTAATAATACCTTATTATTATTATTATTATTATTAAGATGATCTCAAAGCGGTTTAGTTGTTCTTAGCCTGATAATGATGTAGTTGTTCTTAGTCTGATAATGATTTAGTTGTTCTTAGTCTGATAATGATTTAGTTGTTCTTAGTCTGATAATGATTTAGTTGTTCTTAGTCTGATAATGATGTAGTTGTTCTTTAGTCTGATAATGATGTAGTTGTTCTTTAGCCTGATAATGATGTAGTTGTTCTTAGCCTGATAATGATGTAGTTGTTCTTAGTCTGATAATGATGTAGTTGTTCTTAGTCTGATAATGATTTAGTTGTTCTTTAGCCTGATAATGATTTAGTTGTTCTTAGTCTGATAATGATTTAGTTGTTCTTAGTCTGATAATGATGTAGTTGTTCTTAGTCTGATAATGATGTAGTTGTTCTTAGTCTGATAATGATTTAGTTGTTCTTAGTCTGATAATGATGTAGTTGTTCTTAGTCTGATAATGATTTAGTTGTTCTTTAGTCTGATAATGATGTAGTTGTTCTTTAGCCTGATAATGATGTAGTTGTTCTTTAGCCTGATAATGATGTTGTTGTTCTTAGCCTGATAATGATGTAGTTGTTCTTAGTCTGATAATGATGTAGTTGTTCTTAGTCTGATAATGATTTAGTTGTTCTTTAGTCTGATAATGATTTAGTTGTTCTTAGCCTGATAATGATTTAGTTGTTCTTTAGCCTGATAATGATGTAGTTGTTCTTAGCCTGATAATGATGTAGTTGTTCTTAGTCTGATAATGATGTAGTTGTTCTTAGTCTGATAATGATTTAGTTGTTCTTAGTCTGATAATGATGTAGTTGTTCTTAGTCTGATAATGATGTAGTTGTTCTTAGTCTGATAATGATGTAGTTGTTCTTAGTCTGATAATGATTTAGTTGTTCTTTAGTCTGATAATGATTTAGTTGTTCTTTAGCCTGATAATGATTTAGTTGTTATTTAGCCTGATAATGATGTAGTTGTTCTTTAGCCTGATAATGATTTAGTTGTTCTTTAGCCTGATAATGATTTAGTTGTTCTTTAGTCTGATAATGATGTAGTTGTTCTTTAGCCTGATAATGATGTAGTTGTTCTTTAGTCTGATAATGATTTAGTTGTTCTTTAGCCTGATAATGATTTAGTTGTTCTTTAGCCTGATAATGATTTAGTTGTTCTTTAGTCTGATAATGATTTAGTTGTTCTTTAGTCTGATAATGATTTAGTTGTTCTTTAGTCTGATAATTATTTAGTTGTTCTTAGCCTGATAATGATTTAGTTGTTCTTTAGTCTGATAATGATTTAGTTGTTCTTAGCCTGATAATGATGTAGTTGTTCTTTAGCCTGATAATGATTTAGTTGTTCTTAGCCTGATAATGATTTAGTTGTTCTTAGCCTGATAATGATTTAGTTGTTCTTAGCCTGATAATTATTTAGTTGTTCTTTAGCCTGATAATGATTTAGTTGTTCTTAGCCTGATAATTATTTAGTTGTTCTTAGCCTGATAATGATTTAGTTGTTCTTTAGCCTGATAATGATTTAGTTGTTCTTTAGCCTGATAATGATTTAGTTGTTGTTTAGCCTGATAATGATTTAGTTGTTCTTAGCCTGATAATGATTTAGTTGTTCTTAGCCTGATAATTATTTAGTTGTTCTTAGCCTGATAATGCTCTTACGATAGACTTCCTTCCGTCAGTGTAAAGGAAAGTTAGCAAATTAGCAGATAATATATTTTCTGCAACAGTTTGTCACCGAGGGTGAAAATAACATCAGTAGCAGCTATATAGCTACAGTGTAGCTTTTTTTTTTTTTGCTTACCTTTTTATCCCACGATTTTGTAACCCTATTTTTAACACCCAGTGCCAATTGTCTATGTAATCCTGGGCACTACCTTCCCTCTGCCAACCTAGGGAGGCCAGGGCTGAGCTCATGCCTCCTTCAATGCATGAGAACCTACTGACTTTCTTGTCACCTAACAGGGAGGAGTTTCCCCGGTAGGACGTAGCTTCTTGTCACCTGACAGGGGGGGAGTTTCCCTGGTAGGACGTAGCGTGTGGAAGGAACACGTTATTCCAACCAGTTCCTTTCCCCTCCATCAGGCGCCCCGGCTGACCAGGGGGAGGCAGTATAGAGACCAGGATTACTGCATGTTTTTGTGAGGGTACCTACCCTAGGAGACACGGGGAGAACATGCACACTCCACACAGAAAGGCCCTTTCGCTATAAAGCTACAGTGTAGCTTTATAGCTGCTACTGATGTTATAGCTGCTACACTATAGAACAGTGTATGACAGAGAGAGTGCTATACTTCTCCATACAACGGTGTGAGGCAGACAGAGTGCTATACTTCTCCATACAACAGTGTGAGGCAGAGAGAGTGATATACTTCTCCATACAACGGTGTGAGGCAGAGAGTGCTATACTTCTCCATACAACGGTGTGAGGCAGAGAGTGATATACTTCTCCATACAACGGTGTGAGACAGAGAGAGTGATATACTTCTCCATACAACGGTGTGAGACAGAGAGAGTGATATACTTCTCCATACAACGGTGTGAGACAGAGAGAGTGATATACTTCTCCATACAACAGTGTGAGGCAGAGTGATATACTTCTCCATACAACGGTGTGAGGCAGAGAGTGCTATACTTCTCCATACAACGGTGTGAGGCAGACAGAGTGATATACACTTCCTATGTGAAAGACCTGCGGACCCCCAGACAGGGGACTTTCAGCATTAAGGCTGGACTGGGACAAAACATATGACACTGACATTTAATTGTCTCCACCAGGCCGAAAGGCATGGCAAGAGAGCATGTTTTACACCCTGTCCATCCGTCCGTGTGTCCGTCTGTGAACAGCTAATCTCCGGCACTGTTGGCTTGATCGCAGCAAAACTGTGCACACACACTTCCTGGCTGCCAATTCAGAACCTCTCCCCCAATGTTTTCACATGGGCCTGTTATAGCGCCACTAGGAGGCCGCATTTTGCAAAACAGATTTTTTGACAGTTCTGACAGTACGCAAATCGGTACACAGTATCTCTATAGTCATAAAACTAAACGGGTCTTTCAGATTTTCCATATTCCATCCTGATTGGCTAAGAATGGCTTCCAATGTTTGCAGGAGTGCTCCGTTTTGAACAAAATGCCTCAAATCATGAACACAGCATGCGATTTCCATGAAATGTTGCACATACATTCCCACTAGGCCGAGGAAGAAATGACACTTGAAAATTTCAAATCAGCCTCATGATGGCGCTATAACAGGCCCATTCGTGTTTTTACCTATAACTGGGGAAGCAAACGTAACACCAGTGCGCAAGGAAAACGGGGTTTGTGTCTGCCTTCAGCGCATCACTTCCGGTTGGTGCGACTATGTTTTCATTCCCACTAACAATATTTCTACATGGAACACTAACACCACTTCTCCCAGAGAACATTGATGGTTTTGGTTATAAGCCCACTTGTTTCTATGATGAAAGAGTAAGTTAAAATGTGAATATCTTTCCGTGGTTTTGTCTGCTCCGAGGACGCTATTGTTAAATTAGTTTCGGCTAGTTTCGAGGGGGGACGGGTGGACGGACACGTGAATCCCACCCACTACATTTGATTGGGTAAAGCGCGTGAAACCAATGCGCACGGGTTGTCAACGCGGCTACCGACAGATTCCAACGCAGAGCAGAATCTGTTCTTGAGAGATTAGGCTAAGATTGACGCTTGCAGGAGTGGCCTGTTTTGAACAAAATGCCACAAATCATGAACGCAGCATCCGATTGTGGTGAAACTTTGCACGCACATTCTCACTACATTGAGGAAGAAATACCACCCTTTCCACATTGCCCTGTTATAGCGCCACCAGCAGGTCTAATTTAGCAAAACACATTTTTGGAACAAAATGCCTCAAATCGTGAATGCAGTGTCGGATTACCTTCAAAGGCCTGAGAAGAAATGGCAACCTTTCCACATTGGCCTATTAGAGCGCCACCAGGAGGCCATGATAACCTACATGACCTGGCGGAGACCTGTGCTCCGAGGAGCACTATTTCTAGTTTCCTATCAAACCAAGTATAGTCTGCACACATGCTGGACCCCTGAATATACTAGAACCCTGAATATACTAGAACCCTGAATATACTAGAACCCTGAATATACTGGACCCCTGAATATACTAGAACCCTGAATATACTAGACCCCTGAATATACTAGACCCCTGAATATACTACTAGACCCCTGAATATACTAGACCCCTGAATATAAGTGAATGAATCCCCAAATCCACTTTAGAAAGGCATGTGGCGTACCCTTGGGGATCCCCTACACACACACACACACACACACACACACACACACACACACACACACACACACACACAGTAGGGGTCCTACCTGTCTCGGGGGTCTATCCAGCTGGTGCATTGGTTGACGTGATCGATGTAGTAAACCTTCCCGTCAAAGTCTATGGCTTCCTCCCAACCCTCAGGTAATGGCAACTCCTTCCTGGGCATGTCAGGCTACATGTACACACTGTACACACTGTACACACTGTACACAACCGCTCATATGGTTCAATGTTCTTCATCTGCTGATGGTTCAATGTTCTTCATCTGCTGATGGTTCAATGTTCTTCATCTGCTGATGGTTTAATGTTCTTCATAATTATGCTGATGGTTCAATGTTCTTCATCTGCTGATGGTTTAATGTTCTTCATAATTATGCTGATGGTTTAATGTTCTTCATCTGCTGATGGTTTAATGTTCTTCATAATTATGCTGATGGTTTAATGTTCTTCATAATTATGCTGATGGTTTAATGTTCTTCATCTGCTAAAGGTGATTCAGGTCAATGTTTGAGTACAAAGTCCACATGGAAGTTGTTTTACATTAATGTTCCTCTTATTAAACATTCTATGAAATAGCAGAATCCATCAGAATCCTGTGTCTGGCTTCTAGAGGACTGTTGTCTCCTTCATCATCATCAGTAACATCTGTGGTTCTGGATTATTGTATTATTATGAATAAAGAATAATCCATAATGTCGCCTTTTGGACACATTGTTGCTTTTCATTCAGTCTGAATGAACTGAAGAGTCACATCAATCAGTGGATCAATCGATCTGTGGGAACCGTTTGGCTACAATGTTGCACCTTCACAACTACACACCTACACACCTACACAACTACACAACTACACACCTTCACAACTACACACCTACACAACTACACACCTACACACCTACACACCTACACAACTACACACCTTCACAACTACACACCTACACACCTACACAACTACACAACTACACACCTACACAACTACACAACTACACACCTTCACAACTACACACCTACACAACTACACACCTACACACCTACACAACTACACACCTTCACAACTACACACCTACACACCTACACAACTACACAACTACACAACTACACACCTTCACAACTAGAACTAGAAGTTTATGTCCATGTTTTCAGGGAAATGTATGTATTTATTTACACATAAGTTCATTATATTATAGTTTAATTCCTCTGTGTGTAAACTATCAGTAGGAAGGTTTATTATTATTATTATTATAAACACATAATCGCATTATTTACAACAACTTGTCTTTGTTGTTTCTCTGAGTTTGAAGCTTCGATTCAAACCTTCCTACTGCTGTATGTATGTATGTAGGTCCACTTATAAGTCCACCCAACAGCTCCACCAAACAGCAGGTCCTCTTATAGGTCCACTAAACAGCAGCTCCGCCAAACAGCAGGTCCACCAAACAGCAGGTCCACTAAACAGCAGCTCCACCAAACAGCAGGTCCACCAAACAGCAGGTCCACCAAACAGCAGGTCCACTAAACAGCAGGTCCTCTTATAGATCCACTAAACAGCAGGTCCTCGTATAGGTCCACTAAACAGCAGGTCCTCGTATAGGTCCACTAAACAGCAGGTCCACTAAACAGCAGGTCAAACAAACCGCTTCGCCTCTAAACTTGTCCGGAACTCAGAACTCAGGAGAAACGGATCAGATGCGTTTAGAATAAAGTAGATCTGTATAGTATGTTCTATAGATCTATATATCTACATATAATACTCATACTGTGAGTACTATAATACATAATAGATCCTTTACGATCCTTTAGGATCCACCGCTTGATGCAAAGAAACAACCAACCGGTCTGAGAAACACACACACACACACACACACACACACACACACACACACACACACACACACACACACACACACACACACACACACACACACACACACACACACACACACACACACACACACACACACACACACACACACACACAGGCCTCCATGTTCGCTAGCCTAGCAGCCAGTGTTGCCAGGTCCAGGAAAACAAGCCCCAAAAAGAAGAAAGTTTACCATTTTTTTCGGAGGAGTTTTTTTTCGGGGTGTGTGTGTGTGTGTGTGTGTGTGTGTGTGTGTGTGTGTGTGTGTGTGTGTGTGTGTGTGTGTGTGTGTGTGTGTGTGTGTGTGTGTGTGTGTGTGTGTGTGTGTGTATAACTAAATGGAAAAAGGCATCATGTTCTAATACTAAAGTAATGGAGGTCTAAACAGCTCCATCATGTCCTCATACTATTGATTGATTGAATACTTTATTTATAAAGACATGGTAAAAGTACATGGAAGTACAAATCACAATCCAAGGTCCTCTAAACTGGATCGCTCATAAAAACACTTAAGTCTTATTTAAAATGAGATCCCCACTCACTCACATCATGATGACGTTTAAGAACACAGACAGATATACACTACTATGCAGAACGTCATACAATCAGCTTACAGGTTAAAACTGCTATGAAAAACAAGAAATATGTACAATCTAATGTGTTCTAAACTAAACTGAAGGTGTTTGTGTCAGACAGCTTTTTATACTCAGCTGAGTCAATGAGTCAATCAAGTGTGGGCTCTACCATGTTACAGGTGACCTCAAACATGTTCTAAAACCCACATAAGCGACATCACATTCCATTAGACATCTGTATCAATACCCAGGTCAATAAATAGAACTTATGCACCTTATTGCACAATAAACCACAATATTCTTAGCAGCGTTTCAACAAACAACACAAAACCCCCCTCTGCCATTCTACTGTGGTCCAGTCCAAACCCATTATGGTGCTCGGGCACCCTGGAACAGAACAGAAGCACTAAGTATTAACTCACAATCAAACATCACATATATGTTTACATTATATTGTATTGCACCGAATATAATGTGCTGAATATATATATATATATATATATATACACATACATATATACAAAAAGCACATTTTTGCATCGAGGTGCTCTTCCTGTTCCCTTGGCAACCACCAATATGTACAAGTGACTTTACAGAAAAACAAGCCCAAAATCGCTTATAATAAGCAGACATGGCAACGCTGAAGTAGGGCGGGGCTTATTACACCACGTATGAGCAGAGGGCGCGCGCGCACACACACACACACACACACACACACACACACACACACACACACACACACACACACACACACACACACACACACACACACACACACACACACACACACACACACACACACACACACACTGCCCCCTTGTGGTGCTGTCCTCATCCTGCGATTTATTTCCTACTTTATCTTTCTAATGGATCCTATGTTAGTAAAGCCTGATAAAAGATCTGAGTAAACTTGGTCAATTATCAACATTCATCATTTGACAAAACACCAACTCTAAGATGATCTTTTCATACTTCTGTCATTGTATTAATGTTTATTTATTTGAACAACCACCTTATCGGCCATGTGGTTCCATAGTGTAGCGGTTATCACGTCTGCTTTACACGCAGAAGGTCCTGGGTTCGAGCCCCAGTGGAACCAGTTAATCTTTTCATGTAGGAGCGAACAATGCAAGGTTTGTTTATAACATTATTATATTAATAACATTACATTACCAATAATTACATTACCTATATTACAATGGAAGTTTTGTTTATAACATGTTGTTAATTAGTACCTGTGGAGACATAACAATATCAATTACATTACAGTACATTTATATTTCAATTTGTTCTTTCTATTGGCTTGCACACCGGAAAACGGCAAATATTAAAAAATAATACAATAGTGAATTGATCTTGTAGTTTTAGTTTAATTTATAACTAGATAAAGAAGCTGGATATTAAAGAACATTCACAACGGGAGCGAACGCCTCTGTATTTAATCCAGTATTACTACCCTCTGGTGGGCAGAAAGGGGGAGGACATGCACACACTGTCTTGTTAAATTAAATTAAATAATAATTTGAAAGACTAAATGTTTGAAGGATGTTTTCATAACTTAGTGAACACTGTAAACATCCTTCAAACAATGTAAACATCCTTCAAACTACTGTGTACTTTGCACACAGTAGTTTAAATGTACTTCACATTCACAGCAGAGGAAGCCATGAACCAACCCAACCCCAAGACTTTGATCTTGTTGCTGTTGTAGTTTATAGAGATGACTATTAATCGTAATTAAGGAACTCATAACATATATAATGTTATCAGTAGTTTATGGAGATGACCATTATCAGTAAGTAAGGCATATATAATGTTAGCAGCATATACCGTATATATCTTTATAGTATTATTAATAATAATATAAAGTGGAGATGCCGGGGATTGAACCCGGGGCCTCATACATGCGAAGCATGCGCTCTACCACTGAGCTACATCCCCACGTGACACATAGTGCGTTCCGGTGTGGTTCTTATATTCTCCACATCGCGGCGACACAACATGAGGCGTTGTGTTTACAGCGTTAGAAGAAAATAGCAGAGCTACAAGCTCACCGCGACGCGTGGTGAGCTTGTAGATCAGCTATTCTTTTCAGCTCGACTTCTCTTAACTTTTCCCCCATTTTATTAAAGTTACAACATTAAACGCCCTCTAGTGGCTGTGGCTGTCTATCACAGGTGTTCATGCAGCAGTTTTAACATTTAAACAAAGACAAAGACTCACATTCTGGACGTTTTGAGTCGTTTATTCGTTCCCGAACCGACAAAACTCCTTTTAGAGGGGTATATTATTATTAGAATACGGAAGCTTTGTGGATTAAATGTTATTAAGTTAGAGATCAGAACTGGTGTCATTTTATAAAACGTTTAATTTTGGTGTTTTGTGGTAAAAACATCAACCTCTCGTCACCAGGTCTAGACATCCGGTCTAAAGTCCGCCTACTACATCCGGTCTTTTTCACGTACACAGACATGGACAAACCGTATCCGCTCTAGACCGGATGTGCGAGTTTCCGGTCCACATGAGAAAGAGCCTGTCAAAGGTTTTTGAAGCATGTTGCGTAACCATTGGGCATGCGCTGCGATGGCCGAGTGGTTAAGGCGTTGGACTTGAAATCCAATGGGGTTTCCCCGCGCAGGTTCGAACCCTGCTCGCAGCGAAGCTATGAATAGCTTTTTATTTATCTACTAATATTTATCACACTATGTACTGCAGGGTACCTGACCCAACGTCTGGACACAATTATTATCATCCCACTGAGCATTTTTTGGTCTATTATACGTCTAAGGGGTAGGCTAAAACAGGGTTATAATTGGTCTACTGGTGAAAGTTTTTTAGCGGTCTAGCCTAGACGTTGATTAGCTGTTTTTTAAACGTCTATTTATAGACCGTCTATATTATAGACGTTGAAATGACGTCTATAATATAGACGGTCTATAAATAGACGTTTAAAAAACAGCTAATCAACGTCTAGGCTAAGCCTAGACCGCTAAGCCTAGACCGCTAAAAAACTTTCACCAGTAGACCAATTATAACCCTGTTTTAGACGGACGTCTAATAGACGACTATTGCTCAGTGGGATAGTACTTGGACGTCATGACGTCCTAACAACAGGGATCTCCATATATGGGCATAAAAGGGACACAGACAGATTTATACATTTTTGATTTATTTGATTTGCACATTTTTTGTATACATTTACAGGACATGTTAGTTATTTCCGAGGGAAACATTATGAGATAGTTGTTGTGGCTTATGTCAGAACCTCACCGTTTACATTACATAAAATAATAGTTGTTTAATATTAAAAGCAGAGTCCCCCACGGATTTTGAGACTTCTTTTGTTATCTGGTCGATGTGTTTTTTCCAACAGTATTTTTCATCTATCATTATTCCCAGAAATGGGGTGGAGGCTACTCTACTTATTTCAACTAGACCATACCCGGTCGACGCATCCGTGGGGGGATGTGCGCACATGATCTGGCAACCCGGGAGGAAGTTCGTCCCATAGCTGGGCAGCCCCGTAACCATGGCGACATTCTTTGACACAAAAGCGCTAATAAGAAGCTGAGATTTGATGAAATTGAAAAACGGGCTTCACAGTTAAGTTCAGATGGTAATCACGTCGAGCAAGTGGTAACGGGAGGGCTTTGGAATTGCCACTCGGCTGTGGTGGAAGGCAAAGCTGCTTTCATCTCAGCCTATGCATCCTTGCTCTCCCTCAACTTCCTTGCTCTGACTGAGACCTGGATCCCACCAGAAAACACTGCTACGCCCGCGGCTCTGTCAGATGTGTACTCTTTCTCTCACACTCCCAGAGCCGTGCGGATAGGTGGTGGTGCTGGTCTACTAATTTCCAGAAAATGGAAATACTCTCCTGTCTCACTGTCACAATTCTCTCCTACCTCCTTCGAATTTCATGTGGTCACTGTCTCTCATCCAGTCAAGCTCACCATTGCAGTTGTTTATCGCCCACCGGGCCCTGCTGGTGGCTTCCTGGAAGAGCTGGACACTCTAGTCTCTCACTTCCCTGTCGATGGCTCTGGATTCATCCTTCTGGGTGACTTCAACCTCCCGACTGAGAAGCAGCGAGACCCACTCCTTTCGTTTCTCGACGCCTTCGACCTAGTTCTCTCCCCATCTCCCCCTACCCACGAGGCTGGCAACCAACTGGACCTGATCTTCACCAGATGCTGCTCTACAGCTAACCTGTCCGTCACTCCTCTTTCCAGTGAAAAGGTTAGAAAAGGTAAGAAATTATCTGATCACTACTTCATGTCCTACTCTCTCTCTCTCTCCTCTCCCCCCTCACAGCCCCTCCCTACCCACATGATTTCCTCACGTCGCAACCTTCGCACACTATCCTCCACTGATCTCTCCTCCTCTGTTCTCTCTGCTCTCCCTGCCCCTGAATCCTTTGCTCTTCTATCCCCTGACACCGCCACTGATCTTCTTTTCTCTACCCTATCCTCTTCTCTAGACCATCTCTGTCCCCTCACCACCAGGCCTGCACGCCAAACTCCACCTGCCCCCTGGTTGTCGGACTCAGTGCGTACTGAGAGACGGAGCCTGAGAGCGGCTGAGCGCAAATGGAGAAATGGCAACCTCCCGGAGGACCTTCTTACCTTCCAAACTCTCCTTTCTACCTTTTCCTCCTCTCTATCAGCTGCTAAAGCTGCTTTCTTCTGCACTAAAATTCAGGCTTCTGCTTCCAACCCTAAAAAACTATGTGAAACTTTCTCCTCTCTCCTGCAACCACCTCCCCCTCCTCCCTCCTCCTCCCTTCTCCCTGACGACTTCGCCAACTTCTTTGACAAGAAGGTGAACGATATCCGATCCTCCTTCACTCCTCCCCCGGCTGATGCCCTGCGCACTACCCACACCTGTCTGCCTTCCACCCCTCCCTCCCTATCTTCATCTACTCCTCCTCCCTCTCCCCCACCCTCTCTATCCCACTTCTCTCCCCTCTCCTCTAAAGAGGTCCTTCTCCTTGTTACCTCTAGTCGCCCCACCTCATGCTCCCTGGACCCGGTCCCATCCCCTCTGCTGCAGTCCTCTGCACCTGAACTCCTTCCCTTCTTAACCCACCTTATTAACACCTCTCTGACGTCTGGCTACTTTCCCTCTGCTTTCAAGACTGCCAGAGTCACCCCCCTCCTGAAGAAACCGACACTTGACCCCTCTGAGATCAAGAACTACAGACCGGTTTCCCTTCTATCCTTCCTATCTAAAACTCTCGAACGTGCTGTCTTTAAACAACTGTCTTCCTACCTCCACCAGAACAACCTCCTGGACTCCAACCAGTCGGGGTTCAAAGTGGGTCACTCGACAGAGACTGCCCTCCTGGCAGTGACGGAGTCGCTCCATGCCGCTAGAGCGAACTCTCTCTCCTCCGTCCTGATCCTGGACCTGTCTGCAGCGTTCGACACAGTGAACCACCAGATCCTCCTCTCCACCCTCGAGGGGATGGGTGTCTCAGGCTCTGCACTCTCCCTGTTTGCATCCTACCTGACGGGTCGCTCCTACCAGGTGATGCTGAGAGGGTCTGTGTCAGAACCACACAGGCTCACTACTGGGGTTCCCCAAGGCTCGGTTCTGGGTCCTCTTCTTTTCTCTCTCTATACTACATCTCTTGGTGCTGTCATCCACTCCCATGGCTTTTCCTACCACTGCTATGCCGATGACACCCAGCTGATCCTCTCATTCCCCCCCTCTGACACACAAGTGGAGGCACGCATTGATGCTTGTCTGGCTGACATCTCGGAGTGGATGTCGACGAACCACCTGAAGCTCAACCTGGACAAGACCGAGCTGATGTTCATCCCGGGGAAGGGCTGTCCTCACCGAGACATGGCCATCACCATTGAGAATGCTGTGGTGACGTCAACTCGGACTGCGAAGAATCTGGGTGTGACCCTGGACGATCAACTGTCGTTCTCGGCTAACATCGCATCAGTGACACGGTCCTGCAGATTCCTCCTCTACAACATCAGGAGGATTCGCCCCTTCCTCACGGAGAAAACAGCCCAGGTGCTCATCCAGGCTCTTGTCATCTCCCGCCTGGACTACTGCAACTCCCTCCTTGCTGGTGCTCCGGCATCAGCCATCAGACCTCTGGAGCTTGTTCAGAAAGCTGCGGCTCGTCTGGTGTTCAACCGCCCCAAATTCTCCCACACAACTATCCTTCTCCGTTCTCTGCACTGGCTCCCCGTAGCAGCTCGCATTCAGTTTAAAACCCTGGTGCTAGCCTATAGAGCAGTGAAAGGAACAGCTCCTTCTTACCTCCGGGTTTTGGTCAATGCCCACACCCCTGCCCGACCACTCCGGTCTGCCACCTCGGGGCGACTGACTCCCTCGCCACTCAACGGTCCTTCTGGTCGATCGACACAGTCACGACTTTTTTCTGTTCTGGCCCCACAGTGGTGGAATGAACTTCCCACTGATGTCAGGACAGCAGAGTCACTGCCCATCTTTCGCCGCAGGCTGAAAACCCACCTCTTCAGGAAACACTATCCTTCCTCTCTGCCTGGCCTACTTGTTGTTAACTAGTTGTACGAACTCTTGTTTTATTTTTGTATTGTTTTATTGGATCTTGTTTAGTCAATACACTTATTTGTTTTAGCTCGTGCTCATTTGATTTTGCCATTTTTGTCTCATCTGTTTAAGAAAGTAGGTAGCTGATATATTGCACTTTTACCTTAGCGCTAGGTATACTCTTGGTTGCTTGTTTTTGCAGGAAATGTACTTAAAACTTCTGGTGATTAGTAGTTTTCATTCCCTACCTATGTTGAATACACTTATTGTAAGTCGCTTTGGATAAAAGCGTCTGCTAAATGACTGTAATGTAATGTAATGTAATGGTCAATGGCTGTGTGCAAAATCAGAGCAATTGGTCCAGCCACTGAGGAGAACCGGCTAGCTTCACCGGGTTGAATTACTTCCTACCAGGAAATATTATAAATGTAGTGTTTTTTATGTTTATTAATGTTTATTAAGTTGGATATGAGTACTTTCTCCACCACTGCGTTGTATAAATCATCGTGTAAATCGACGTTGTCATGGCAACAGTTTTTGTTTGTGTGTGACGTCAGACAAGAGTTTAATGAGCTTAAATATTGAATACAAGGAGCTGTTCTGTCAAAAGCACCTTTAGACTGTCTTTATATATGTATGTTATATATGAGCATCTGACAGAGACAGAGACAGAGGACAGACAGACATGCTAGACAGACATACTAGACAGACAGACAGACATAAACGGACGGGACAGACAGAGACAATAAAGCACATAAAGTATTCTGTTGACAACGATGAAGAAGACAAAAGTCACACAGTGATTCAAACCAGGCGTCCTTTCCTACTTTCCTACTTTCCTACTTTCCTACTTTCGTGCCAACGTTTGTTTATAAATCCGATCGGACTGTCTGAGCTGGTGAACGTTCCACCAACATGTCAAACATCAAACTCATCCTCGTTCTTCTATCCGTGATCTTCTTGTCGTCGCAGATGAGCTGCAAAGAGGCGATATTACAGGTTTCAAACGGATCGTCTTCAGGTAAAGAGTATTGCCTGGATTATGATCCCATGTGGAGCAACAACCTGTCAGAGACTCTGGAAGACGCCGTGGAGCATCGTCTGGCCGACCTGACCCGGAACCCGCTGTGCAACGTATCCTCCGCGGTCCGTCCGGAGGAGGTGAAGGGCGCCGCCCTGGTGGTGACTAGGGGCCGGTGTGGGCTGGTCCAGAAGGCTCGGGTCGCCTGGGATCTGGGGGCGTCGGCTCTGCTCGTCGCCGGCAACGGCACATCGATCCCTTCTCTGTCGGCCAACGAGCCGCGCCTCCCCCTGCTGTCCATGTGGTACGGAGACTTCCTGGACGCACGCCGGCTGTTTGGCGGAGGCGGCGGGATGCGAGCCAAGCTGTACGCCCCCCCGCCGCCCAGGCTGGACCCCAGCCTGCTCGTCATGCTGCTGATCGCCGTGACGACGGTGGTCCTGGGGGGATACTGGAGCGGGGCGGCCGAGAGAGAGCGCCTGGCCGAGGTGGGAGGAGCTTCTGGCACCGGAAGAGGAGGAGGAGGAGGAGGAGGCGCTGAAGACAAAGAGGAGAGCTTTGACTCTCCTCTCCAAGTGCTCCTCCTGGTGGCCATGCTGTGCGTCATGCTGCTGCTCATGTACTACTTCTACGACGTCATGGTCTACGCCGTCATCGCCATGTTCTGCGTGGGCTCGGCCGGCGCTCTGTTCGGCTGCCTGGACGCGCTGATGGACCGGCTGGGCGTCGGCGCGCCGCGCCTCTCCGTCCGCCGGCTGGACGTCTGCGTGCGCTCAGCGCTGCTGGCGGCGGGCTGCGTGGGCGTGGCCGCCGTCTGGGCGGTCTACAGGAAGGAGACGGCCTGGATCTGGATCCTGCAGAACGTCCTGGGCGTGGCCTTCTGCTGCGTCTCCATCAAGACCATCCCGCTGTCCAGCTTCAGGATCTGCTCGCTGCTGTTCGGCCTCCTGCTGGCGTACGACGTGTTCTTCGTCTTCGTCACGCGGTTGTTCACGGCCGACGGGGTGAGCGTCATGGCCCAGGTGGCTCTGGGCCCTGGGGGCGGGGCCGCGGCGGCCGAGAGGCTCCCCGTGGTGATGTTGGTGCCGCGCCTCCTGGCCAGGAGCCCGTGCGGGACGGGGTTCTCCATCCTGGGCTACGGGGACATGGTGGTCCCGGGCCTGCTGGTGGCCTACTGCAGCAGGTTTGACCAGCGTATCGAGAGCTCCGGGAAGGTTTATTTCGCATCCTGCTGCGTGGCTTACCTCCTGGGCATGCTGGCCACGTTCGCCGCCATGCTGCTGTCGGGGGAGGCCCAGCCGGCGCTGCTCTACCTCGTGCCCTCCACCCTGACCGGCGCCGCCCTGGTGGCGTGGAGCAGGGGCGAGATGAGGAGATTCTGGACGGGAAACACCGATGAGAAAGAAGAGGAGCTGACCACAGCTCCATAGATGAATTTTAATTTATTAATTCATGAATGAATTCATGAATTAATGATAAGATTGACTGATGAGCAGCAAGGAGCCATCTGCTGGACATTTATACATTTTCTTACTTTTTTTTTTTACGAAACAAACAAAAAAGGAACCTCCAACCTCCAACCTCCAACCTTGGACCACGCCCATAGACCACGCCCATTTCTGCCTGACGAGACATTTTTAATTTTCTTCAAAAACGTTTTGTTTTTTCCACTACAACAGATTGTGTCCAAAACTCACAAATCTGCCTGAAGACGTCATGTGATGAAGATCTATCGGTCAGATTCCATTCCAATTGGCTGCCAACATTTGCGGGAGGGGACCGTTTTATGCTACAAATGTGCACTGTTGCAGAAATTAGAATCCCCGATTCCCCCCCAACAGAATAGTTATTTTCTTTATTTTATTTGTTTCAAACATCATACAAGAAAAAGTCACGATAAAACAATAATAAAAGGTCAATTTGAAACAAATCCAATAATCTCAATGGGCCTAGAACTAAAAATAATGATAAATGGTCTTCAGACTGGGCTCCTTCATTGGGTAGTGAAAGGATCCAGCAGGCGTATAGGTGGGCAGGCCGGCCAGGCTCACGGGCCTCACTGCCTCATGGGCTTCATGGCGAGATGCCCCTTTACCCGAGGTCTGTGCCACGGCCTCTTGATCAACACCGTCTGCATTTATCACTGAGTGAGTGTGTGTGTGTGTGTGTGTGTGTGTGTGTGTGTGTGTGTGTGTGTGTGTGTGTGTGTGTGTGTGTGTGTGTGTGGGGGGGCTCCACAGCCGGGCTAGCTCTTTGTGTGCTTTAAGCAGGAGCCTAGGTAGAGTAGACCACTGTCCCACGGGGACGTGTTCCAGCAGGGCCCAGATGGTTGGCGTGACCGTCTGGGCACCTAGAGGCTGATAATATCCTGACAGCGTGTCTATAGACTGATAAAAAATCTTGAAGTAAAATGTGAAATATTTGAGGATTTTTGAAACACTTTAACAACACAAATCGGTACGGGTCTCCCTGGCACAAAACATTTTCAAAAGGTTAGGGACAAATACATATTCATTTGAGGGTCCATGACATAAACATAATTGAGAACCACTGGTTAAAATACATTTTAAATTGTGAAGCAAGTCCAAATAATCAACTACACTTTAGAAAAAAGCCCCAAAAACCGCAACCTCCAACTACCAATATTTACAAGGTTTAGTCTCTCTGCCTGGCCTACTTGTTGTTAACTAGTGATTGATTGATTGATTGATTGATTGATTGATGTACTTTATTTAGTAAGACATGAGAACAACAGTACATGGAAGTACAAATTCACAATACAAGGTCTACTAAACTGGAAGACTCATTAAAGCACTGAGCTTGTTTCAAATGAGTTCCCCATGCACACAAATCATGATGACATATAAGAGACAGACAGATAAACACAACTACTATAGAATGTCATACAATCAGTTTACAGGTTACTGGTATGAAGAGTGAGAAATATGTACAAAAGAAGAAGGAGAGAGGGGGGGTGGGGTAGGTTAGGACTTGGACAGGGGCCATTTATCAATTGCAGCCTCCTGAAGGTGTATCTTTAGGGCAGTTTTGAAAGAGAGTAGGGTTTTACACTCCTTTACTCCTTTTGGTAGGGCATTCCACATTTTTGATGAATAGCATGAGAATGAGTTCATTCCCTTTGTTGAGCCAAAAAAGGGTTGGACAAGGTTTGTGGAGCTGCCTCTGGTATTGTGATCATGGACATCATTAACATTTTGGAAGTATTTTGACAAATACAGGGGGATCCCAATGTTGGTGTATCTTGAAGACCAGGCCCATAGCAAGTTGCTGTACTCTGTCCTCAACCCTAAGCCATCCAAGCCTAGCAAAATGAGCAGGGGTTAGATGGGTTTTGTGATTGAGGCCAAGAAGTAGCCTTACAAGTTTGTTTTGGGATGTTTGGAGCCTTGTTTTTAAGGCCTAGTTGTACGAACGCTTGTTTTCTATTGTTGTATTGTTTTATTGGATCTTGTTTAGTCGATACAATTATTTGTTTTAGCTCTTGCTCATTTGATTTTGCTATTTTGTCTCATCTGTTTAAGGAAATAGGTAGCTGATATATTGCACTTTTACCTTAGCCTTAGGTATACTCTTGGTTGCTTGTTTTTGCAGAAAATGCACTTCAGACTTCTGGTGATTAGCAGTGGTGGAAAAAGTACTCAAATTCTTTACTTAAGTAAAAGTATCGATACTTTAATATAAAAATACTCTGTTACAAGTAAAAGTCCAGAATTTAAAAAATACTTGAGTAAAAGTACAAACGTATTGGCATCATAATATTTTAATGATTAGAGTGATTTATTGACGACGTACACTTGTATTTACTCATGTTGTCCACACGAGGGCGACAAGGGCCGTTGAATACAACCAGATGAACTGAGTCAGATGTTTGTGAAGTGTTGTAAACATGAACACATTTATAACATTATTATAACATTACATAACACATATATAACACATATCTGAGGACCCCCTACGGGTCCTGGACCCCCTGTAGTATATCTGAGGACCCCCTACGGGTCCTGGACCCCCTGTTGACCCCCTGCTGTTAACTTGCACTTAAACCCTATATATACTCAGGGATGCATTGGTCTTGTGACGCGGTAACAGGCCGTGCACACGCACACGCACACACACACACACACACACACACACACACACACACACACACACACACACACACACACACATCAATTTAAAACAACCCTTAATCAGTGGTGGAAAAAGTACTCACACTCTTTACTTAAGTAAAAGTATCAATACTTTAATATAAAAATACTCTGTTACAAGTAAAAGTCCAGAATTAAAATTTTAATTGAGTAAAAGTACAAAGGTATTGGCATCAAAATGTACTTAAAGTACCAAAAGTAAAAGTACTAAATATTTGAAAATAGCCTAGGTATAAAATAGTGCCGATGTGGTTAATGACTTAATGTATGCTTATATCATAATTTACATCTGAAAAGTAACTAGTAACTAAAGTTTTCAAATAATTGTAGTGGAGTAAAAGTACAGTAGTTAAGTAAATGTACTTAGTTACTTTCCACCACTGCCCTTAATTCACACAACACAGTTTAAAGGCTGCAGACTGCCCGGTGTCACACCAGCTGAATGAACATAAGAATGAGCCTCCATTGTGTGACCTGTAGTAACACACCACTAACACATATACAATATATACCATATGGACTGCAAGGGTCCCCAACAACCCCCCAAAATAATCCTATTTGAACTGGGGACCCCCCAAAATAATCCTATTTATACTGTGGACCCCCCAAAATAATCATAGTTGCACTGGGGACCCCCCAAAATAATCATAGTTGAACTGTGGACCCCCCAAAATAATCATAGTTGCACTGTGGACCCCCCAAAAATAATCATAGTTGAACTGTGGACCCCCCAAAATAATCATAGTTGCACTGGGGACCCCCCAAAATAATCATAGTTGAACTGGGGACCCCCCAAAATAATCATATTTGAAACTGCTTAACATTAAGCTGTTTAACATTAAGCTAATCATCTGGGGACCCCCCAAAATAATGTGGGGTCTCCCTTGGGGTCCCCAGATGTTTAAACATGTGTTTAAACATATTTACCAGATCTTACACACCTCTGCTGTATGGATGATAGGGTTTAAATGTTGTTAATAGCTCTATTATTAACCCATTAAGACCTGAGGCCGGTTCTATGAATGACTAATTGTCAAACTTCAGAACCCGATTGATTTATACAAATTATAAATGATTCAAAATGATCAAAACATTTTATTTAAATAGCAGATGTACAAGCGTGCATCACGGCTCAAAGTGACGCGCTGTGAGCTTGTAGATCTGCTATTTTTGAATAGCTAAAATCTAAAATGATGCTTTCCTGGTTTTAATGGGTTTAAATAAATGGTTCCATAAAGAACCTTTAGGTCTGAAAGGTTCTTATTGGACCCAAAGAATGGTTCTGCTATGACATCACTGTGAAGAACCAGTTCAGGTTCCAGTTGGAACATTTATGTGTCTGTGTTTAGCTTCTCTCTAAGATCTACCAGATCTTACAGACCTCTGCTGAATTAATAGTCCATATCCCTGCATAGAGAGGTTGTGTGAAGGTGGTGTTTACTGTATAGAGGAGGGTCTGTGTGTCTGTGTCTTTATCAACTTGATAGAAAGACACAGTACCTGCTCTGTGATCTACGTACACCCCCCACACCCCGTCACCCACACTCCCCACTATGGAGACATAAGGTCCAAACAGTTTAGTCTCAATGCTGTCGTGATAGAAGCTGTACATGTAGCTTTTTGGAGGGTAGGTTGTAGTCTTGTAGTCCCACCATAACATCCAGGACTTGTCATTGTTACCAAAGCGTGATAGATTCATCTCCTTTCTGTTGATGTCTATATAACTGACTGCTACACCAACACGCCCTCCAAACCATTTTACTTCAAAGTAACAACGTTCAGACAGACTCTCTTTACTCAACACCTGCCATGCAGAGGTAAATCTCTGTGGATCTTCAGGATAATGTTGGCCCGGTCCTGTCCAAGACACCTGCCTGTTCTCCTTATACAGGCTGAGGATGTTGTTTACTGTGTTTACATCCAGTGAAAGTTGACAGGAATCTGTGAGAAAAACACATGATACAATATTAACTAATATTAAACACAAATTAAACACTTTATTTATTATTTACGTACTGTGTGTGTGTGTGTGTGTGTGTGTGTGTGTGTGTGTGTGTGTGTGTGTGTGTGTGTGTGCGTGCGTGCGTGCGTGCGTGCGTGCGTGCGTACATGCGTGCGTGCGTGCGTGCGTGCGTGTATTGTACTTTTACTCCACTACAATTATTTGAAAACTTTAGTTACTAGTTACTTTGCAGATATACATTATAATATTATAAAACATACATTAACCACTTTAGCACTATATTATTATACATAGGCTATTTCAAAATAGCAGATCTACAAACTCACAACGCGTCACATCGCGTGTGTGTGTGTGTGTGTGTGTGTGTGTGTGTGTGTGTGTGTGTGTGTGTGTGTGTGTGTGTGTGTGTATCTCATCTCAAGCAGAAACATTGTATCTCCGTATTTTAATGTTTTATTGTTTTGCATAAATTAATGCTGTACTTTATTGTGCTACAGTGTCACAGTAATAGCGAAAATAGCAGATCTACAAGCTCTAAACAAGCTTGTAGATCTGCTATTTTTGCTTTTGTTTTTATTTGAATCCTGAAAAGTAACAGTTTTGGACATCCATCCATCACTGTTACTTTATACTGTCACATAGAAACCTTGTATCTCCTCTGTTACTTTATACTGTCACATAGAAACCTTGTATCTCCTCTGTTACTTTATACTGTCACATAGAAACCTTGTATCTCCTCTGTTACTTTATACTGTCACATAGAAACCTTGTATCTCCTCTGTTACTTTATACTGTCACATAGAAACCTAGTATCTCCTCTGTTACTTTATACTGTCACATAGAAACCTTGTATCTCCTCTGTTACTTTATACTGTCACATAGAAACCTTGTATCTCCTCTGTTACTTTATACTGTCACATAGAAACCTTGTATCTCCTCTGTTACTTTATACTGTCACATAGAAACCTTGTATCTCCTCTGTTACTTTATACTGTCACATAGAAACCTTGTATCTCCTCTGTTACTTTATACTGTCACATAGAAACCTTGTATCTCCTCTGTTACTTTATACTGTCACATAGAAGCACTTCTCCAAAAAGTCCAAACCAGACAAAAGTTCAGTGAATAACTCACATTTTAAAAAGTCCCCTCTGTTGGTGCTGTTCCCTGGTCCTGGTCCTGGAGGCTGTGGAACTCCTGCAAACACACTCACCCACACAACCACAACTGCAGCCACAACCACAGCCACAGCCACAGCCACATACGCATAGCCTAAACACACGCGCACGCACGCACGCACACACACACACACACACACACACACACACACACACACACACACACACACACACACACACACACACACACACACACACACACACACACACACACACACACACACGCACACTTATTAGACAGTAATCAAGCACAGCTATATCCTAACTGTGCCCAAGGTGATTGAAGGCATGGGGCCCCTTAGACAAAACATCCGCCAGAATCTCAGAAACCTCGGTGTACAGTTTGACCAATCAATGCACCTTGATACTCACATCAACTCTATAACCCGGTCATGCTTCTTTCACCTCAGAAACATTGCAACGCTCAGATCCATAGTTTCCCACCCCAAATTAGCAATGATCATTCACGCATTTATCTCATCACGTTTGGACTACTGCAATTCACTTTTCACCTGCCTCAGCAAAACCACCATGGACCGCCTCCAAATAATTCAAAATGCTGCCGCCAAATTGTTAACCAGAACAAACAGAAGGTCCCACATCACTCCAGTCTTAGCCGCCTTACATTGGCTCCCCATCAAATTCAGAGTCCAGTTTAAAGTCCTGGTGGTCTCTACATGGTCAGGCTCCAAGTTACCTGACCGATCTGGTCCCACGCTATGTCCCAGAAAGGGCCCTAAGGTCTGTGGAACAGGGTCTGTTAAAGACCCCAATCACCAACCTTAGAACCAAGGGTGACAAGGCTTTTCAAGCCGTAGCCCCCAAACTGTGGAATGCTCTCCCCCAAGCCCTGAGATATGCAGCCTCGGTTGACATTTTTAAAAACAAACTCAAAACGCTTCTATTTGAACAGGCGTTTGTTGTCAATATTGATTTTATTTTCCTTATCTGTGTTATTATCCCACCTGAGAGAAATTTGTACAGCCTTTTGTTTTGTGTTGTTGTTTTTATTTGATGTATGTAAAGCCCTTTGTGAGACTCCTCTGTGAAATGTGCTATATAAATAAAATGTACTTACTTACTAACTAGTTACCTTTGTAAGTCTTTACCCCCGACAGGTGATCATTTCATTTGGTACAATAGTGTGTAAGTATCATGTTTTCAATGAGTCTAAGTAGGCTGTGGTTGAGTCCATGCAGAGTGAGTCCAAGTCAAGACCAAGTGTGTGAGGGGACGAGACCGTGAGACAGACAGGAAACATGGAGAGAGCATAGGGAAGTGACCATAGACATAAGCCAAATTCCATTCCCCAAAGCTCGGTCACTCGCTCACTCTCCTAGCTTCCTCCACTCGCGCCTAAGCCCCGCCCCTGCGAGGAGCCGAGGATTATTTGCGAGGACGAGTGGTCGAGCGGTTTCCCTCAAAGGATCGGACTGCACTCAGCAGCGTCATTTCAAAGCGACGGCAAATTCTGCGATCACTTATGACATCTCACACAGCTGGACCAGAGCCGTGGATGAAATTATACATGAATAGAATAATATGCAGGTATGGAATTATACAGAATATAAGAATAGACAATTCCTCAATGTGGATGGCCACATCGTTATCTTTATAGTTAACATTGTTGTGCAAGGCCATTTATTCCTGAAATAGTGAATGAAGCGCCAGGATGAGCAAACTTACATTTATGAATTTAATCCTGACCTGTCCCTCTTTTTGCTCGTACAGTCCCCAGAACCCCAGTACAAAAAATTACTCCATGAAGTGTAGATGTGTGGCAAAAAGGAAACGTCGCAGCCAAGGGGCGCGCAGAACGGTGGATGCATATTTATAGCAGAAACGGGTTCACATTTAACTATAACCGTACTCATTCAATTCTGAACCGAATCTTAAAATGTAAAATTCTCTATTAGCTGTGAAGGGTCTTCTTTCATGTGTATCAGTCATGATTGTTTCACCATCAAACAATATTAAGCAAAAAGGAAATATCGGCGGGTCCTTCTTCTCCATTGCGCTGCTCGCGCACCTCTCGTCCTAAAACACCCTCGCCTCAGGTCTAATCCGGCGGCCTCGGCCCGCGAAAAAAATGGGGCACTGTGTTTTAGGACGAGTGTTCCGTTTTCCACCCGTTTCCTTTTATTTTTTATTTTTATTCGTCCCAGAAGTTAACAATGTTAACATAATATTTGTCACAGTGGGGCGGCAGTGGCTCAGGGGTAGAGTGGCCGGGTAGTGTGAGCTGGAAAACCGCAAGGTTCCCAGTTCGATCCCGGGCTGGGGCGCTCCCCTAGAGTTAGTGTCGAAGTGTCCTTGAGCAAGATGCTGAACCCCTAATTGCTCCCGATGAGCAGGTTGGTGCCTTGCATGGTTTCCTCCGCCATCGGTGTATGAATGTGTGTGTGAATGGGTTAATGGCACTATCAATGTAAAGCGCTTCGGATAGAAGCGCTATATAAATGCACCATTTACCATTTACCATTAACAGTCATTTATAGTAGGCCGTGCACTGCATTGAGGCATGCACGAAGAGAAACTATCAGCTTTTGAGACAGAATAAGTGTGCACAATATATTACAATGTATAATTGTATGTATTATGCTTTATATCATACAACGCAATAAAGCCAGTGGCGTACACTTGAGGTACACTCGCTGAATGCGGAAGTGGAGAGCCTCCTCAGCTCCTCCATAACAGTCATTTAGCAGACGCTTTTATCCAAAGCGACTTACAATAAGTGCATTCAACATAGGTAGGGAACAAAACTACTAATCACCAGAAGTCTGGAGTGCATTTCCTGCAAAAACAAGCAACCAAGACTATACCTAGCGGCAAGGTAAAAGTGCAATATATCAGCTACCTACTTTCTTAAACAGATGAGACAAAATAGCAAAATCAAATGAGCAAAAGTGTATCAACTAAACAAGATCCAATAAAACAGTACCACAATAAAACAAGAGTTCGTACAGCTAGTTAACAACAAGTAAGCCAGGCACAGAGGAAGGGTAGTGTTTCCTGAAGAGGTGGGTTTTCAGCCTGCGGCGAAAGATGGGCAGTGACTCTACTGTCCTGACATCAGTGGGAAGTTCATTCCACCACTGTGGGGCCAGAACAGAAAAAAGTCGTGACCGTGTCGATCGACCAGAAGGACCCTTGAGTGACGAGGCAATCAGTCGCCCCGAGGTGGCAGACCGAAGTGGTCGGGCAGGGGTGTAGGCATCCACCATAACCCGGAGGTAAGAAGGAGCTGTTCCTTTCACTGCCCTATAGGCTAGCACCAGGGTTTCAAACTGAATGCGAGCCGCTACGGGGAGCCAGTGCAGAGAACGTAGAAGGATAGTTGTGTGGGAGAACTTGGGGCGGTTGAACACCAGACGAGCCGCAGCTTTCTGAACAAGCTCCAGAGGTCTGATGGCTGATGCCGGAGCACCAGCAAGGAGGGAGTTGCAGTAGTCCAGGTGGGAGATGACAAGAGCCTGGATGAGCACCTGGGCTGCCTTCTCCGTGAGGAAGGGGCGAATCCTCCTGATGTTGTAGAGGAGGAATCTGCAGGACCGTGTCACTGATACGATGTTAGCCGAGAACGACAGTTGATCGTCCAGGGTCACACCCAGATTCTTCGCAGTCCGAGTTGATGTCACCACAGCATTATCAATGGTGATGGCCATGTCTCGGTGCGGACAGCCCTTCCCCGGGATGAACATCAGCTCGGTCTTGTCCAGGTTGAACTTCAGGTGGTGCGTCGACATCCACTCTGAGATGTCAGCCAGACAAGCAGCGATGTGTGCCTCTACTTGTGTGTCAGAGGGGGGGAATGAGAGGATCAGCTGGGTGTCATCGGCATAGCAGTGGTAGGAAAAGCCGTGGGAGTGGATGACAGCACCAAGAGATGTAGTGTAGAGAGAGAAAAGAAGAGGACCCAGAACCGAGCCTTGGGGAACCCCAGTAGCGAGCCTGTGTGGTTCTGACACAGACCCTCTCAGCATCACCTGGTAGGAGCGACCCGTCAGGTAGGATGCAAACACGGAGAGTGCAGAGCCTGAGACACCCATCCCCTCGAGGGTGGAGAGGAGGATCTGATGGTTCACTGTGTCAAAGGCTGCAGACAGGTCCAGGAGTATCAGGACGGAGGAGAGAGAGTTCGCTCTAGCCGCATGGAGCGACTCCGTCACTGCCAGGAGGGCAGTCTCAGTCGAGTGACCCACTTTAAACCCAGACTGGTGGGAGTCCAGGAGGTTGTTCTGGTGGAGGTACGACGACAGTTGTTTGAAGACTCCACTCGACTCCACTCGACTCCACTCGCCTCCTCCAAGAAGCAAATGAACAATTGGACCCTGACTACTTCCGGATCGAAGTCGGAGTGACCGAGTGGGAGTGAGCGAGTGGCCGAGATTTTCGGTATTTGAATTTGGCTATATAAAGGTAGACTCCTCCTTCATTGGTATCTCGGGCGCCATTTTAGCGTAGGAAAGCTGTAGGCAAGCTTCCGCGTGTGTCACAGAAGGGGGGGCGTTCGGTAGGCCAATCAGAGGCAGGTGGGGGCGGGTCTTTTTGTAACCCAGCTCTTAACCCTTTAAAAGGCAGCAGCTGTGCAGCATCTAGTTAGTTGGAACTTGGCAAACTCCACACTCTGGATTTGTGCAATAATAAATCCTCTTTTACTGTTTTATAGTTTAAACAGGTTCCTAGAGACATGGTCAGTTCATGTTCAGTTAGTAGTATATAGTATTATTTTATCATTATTACCATTATGATATTCTGCTCTGTGACTTTGGAATTATATGCTTTTGGCTGTCTTGGAGTATTTGTGTTATATGTTGCTTTTGTCAGAGAAAATTCTCAAATGAACAATTATTTCAGTCTTTCAAAGTTTATAGCTCTGTTCTGACCTGAATAGCTAACATTAAGGATGTTGGATAAAGGCAATTCTGCAATGTGGCCAGCAGATTTCATGTAGTCTGTCAGTGAATGGAGACACTTTGAGTCTCAGGGCGGTTTCTCACTATGATTCCGGGTGCGCACTCCAGACCGCTCCGTTTCCGAGTGCGCTTGGCTGGCCAGCATTCACACTGGCCAAGTCTCTAACGCGCCCGAATACACTTGCATATATACCCCCGATCCTATAGGTGGCGGCATGCACATAGTGCTTCCCCAGTGGACACAGACGTCATCAACTATGCGACAATGTTTGTGCTGGTCGCGCATAAATATAGGGTTGCCGCTGGGGAGAGAGTCAGGAGCGCACTGAGCGCACAGCGACGCGAGCGCACAGAAGTCAAGGCACAGACTGCTGTGTTGTTGGCGCGCGTGTTGTTGACAGACAACGGATGCACGCTTTTGAGAAACAACACAAATAAAACCTGGTGAAACACTTGTGTGCATTTGCGCAAGATGAGGATACAGGAAACATTCAGTCTAAATGTCCAGTTTGCTAACCTTCACAACAACTACTACTTTTGTATTTGAAACCTTACATTTCTCTAAATATTATAAACTTTCACGACAGCTTAAGTACAAAAATATATAATTTATGAAAAGGCAACTAGCCTATACAGTGAAGTCGGACTGAATGACTGAAACCTTGTATTGTGAATTGTACTTCCATGTACTGTTTCTCATGTCTTACTAAATAAAGTAACGTCTTTTCTTTTTTTACTCTCTTTGTGTGGGGATTATCTGGCACATGTATGCATCTGTTATGAAAGAGAAATTGCATCATGAGTGAAACGGCTATAGTCCATGGGAAACCATAAACCTACGTAGGCCTACATCTAAATGAGTTATATTTACTTACAAATTTCAAATTACAAAGCCTTATAAGCTATATATTTCTGGGATGCATAGTAGCTGAAACTCCACAAGATATCCACAAGATATACTATTATATATATATATATATATATATATATATATATATATATATATATATATATATATATTGTTGCTGTCATTATATGGCCATGACACGGCCTCTCTTTCTATCTCGCGCTCTCATTCTATTTCTGTATGTAATGTTTTATATAAATAAATAAATACGTTTTATATATAAATATTGCGGGTTTTAGCGCATCATCCCGCGGGTTCATTTGGTCATTTAATGATAAAATTAACCCGCGGGATGATGCGGTACTAAATCTTTCATCATCCCGCGGGTTCATTTTATAATTTAATGATGAAATTAACCCGCGGGATCCGGCCATGGTTGAACCCCTGTGGATTGATCTGCGACGTGTTTTTGTTGACTGTTTTTGTCGAGTTTATATACCGTCACCTATTACAAATAGCGGGCCACTTCCGTCAAACAGTACGCTTGCTTTCACACTGCAGCGTACCGTCTCCGAGGACGCATGATTCGGATCCGAGACTGCCTCCGGAGGTGGTTTCGGGAACGGAACGGGGATCCGTTTCGGGGAACGATACGCAACGTTCACACTACCACAACATCAGCCAAGTGGCCCAGGGTGCGCACCCGGGGCCGTAGTGTGAAACCGCTATCAGTTTGCCTACGCTAAGATGACGCCCGCGATACCAGTTGCTCCAACGAACTGCATGTGCCTAACCGGATAACATTATTAGTCTGGTGGATTGGTACAGGATTTTAGGTGAATCGTTCACTTTTTCATAAAAGCATGAAACTTTCCGCCATTACCAAATAATGTATTTTGCGTCATATCTCTTAAACCAAACATGATAATACAGAATAGGTGATGTCTACACCCATGTTTTGATGGTTAAGGATTACAGTGATACCATATGAAACAGAGGTTCTCAAACTGTGGCTTAGGACCCCAAATGGAGTCACGGGAAGGTGGCAGTGGCTACATTAACTGAAAAAAATTAAATGTGAATCCTTCCAATTAAGTCTGTTTTTGTTTTGTTTTTGAAAAGCATTAAATTATCATAATGGTTCTGGCAACAGATATAGGCTTTATACTATACTGTATGCTTATTTATTTGTATCATTAAATCACCGCAATGCTGTTAATGTAATGATAATGAATTTATTTGTATCGTGCTTTTCCAAATCAGGTTACAAAGTGCTTTTAAGAGTAAGATAAAAAACTAATCTGCATGATAAGCATATGAGATAAAACAATATAAAATCAGTATATAAAATAATGTATCCACGCTACAATTACAATGGAATAACACATATATTAATAAATTGGGATCTATAAGTTCACAATGCATCTTGATGTGACCCGTGAGCTTGCAGATCAGCTGTTTTCACTACAATGACAATTTATTTAACTTTTTTTATACCTGGTGTTTCATCAGGATGGGGGCAATTATTTTAGCACTTAGTGACTGCACCTTTCAACAGATAAATTAGAACATGATCAACATCCATGTAAGCACACAAAACAAGTATTATTTGTTTTAGTTTTTTTGTATTTTGTCATGGACTTGGGACACCCAGCTTAAACCTGGGGCCAGTAAGCAAATTGTTGATGCCAGCGATGGCCGATGGCTGCCTTGAAACATTAGGACCAGCTGTGTCATGCATGCATCTTGCCTTACCCCTTATGCCTAAACGTATTAGGCATATTTTACTATTTAAAAAAACATTTTATAATTCTCCTGGGGTACCAATGCACCTCTATCACACCCCTATACAACCATATCTCAC
Organism: Gymnoscopelus microlampas; assembly: GCF_963454915.1. Lineage (NCBI taxonomy): Eukaryota > Metazoa > Chordata > Actinopteri > Myctophiformes > Myctophidae > Gymnoscopelus > Gymnoscopelus microlampas. The sequence goes on along the minus strand of NC_139949.1, from coordinate 55,037,569 downwards.
TCCTCTATCACACCCCTATACAACCACATCTCACTCCTCTATCACACCCCTATACAACCACATCTCACTCACCTATCACACCCCTATACAACCACATCTCACTCACCTATCACACCCCTATACAACCACATCTCACTCCTCTATCACACCCCTATACAACCATATCTCACTCCTCTATCACACCCCTATACAACCACATCTCACTCCTCTATCACACCCCTATACAACCACATCTCACTCCTCTATCACACCCCTATACAACCACATCTCACTCCTCTATCACACCCCTATACAACCATATCTCACTCCTCTATCACACCCCTATTCCTACCACATCTCACTCCTCTATCACACCCCTATACAACCACATCTCACTCCTCTATCACACCCCTATACAACCACATCTCACTCACCTATCACACCCCTATACAACCATATCTCACTCCTCTATCACACCCCTATACAACCACATCTCACTCCTCTATCACACCCCTATACAACCACATCTCACTCACCTATCACACCCCTATACAACCACATCTCACTCCTCTATCACACCCCTATACAACCATATCTCACTCCTCTATCACACCCCTATACAACCACATCTCACTCCTCTATCACACCCCTATACAACCACATCTCACTCCTCTATCACACCCCTATACAACCACATCTCACTCCTCTATCACACCCCTATACAACCACATCTCACTCCTCTATCACACCCCTATACAACCACATCTCACTCCTCTATCACACCCCTATACAACCATATCTCACTCCTCTATCACACCCCTATACAACCACATCTCACTCACCTATCACACCCCTATACAACCACATCTCACTCCTCTATCACACCCCTATACAACCACATCTCACTCCTCTATCACACCCCTATACAACCACATCTCACTCACCTATCACACCCCTATACAACCACATCTCACTCCTCTATCACACCCCTATACAACCATATCTCACTCCTCTATCACACCCCTATACAACCACATCTCACTCCTCTATCACACCCCTATACAACCACATCTCACTCCTCTATCACACCCCTATACAACCACATCTCACTCCTCTATCACACCCCTATACAACCACATCTCACTCCTCTATCACACCCCTATACAACCACATCTCACTCCTCTATCACACCCCTATACAACCATATCTCACTCCTCTATCACACCCCTATACAACCACATCTCACTCACCTATCACACCCCTATACAACCACATCTCACTCCTCTATCACACCCCTATACAACCACATCTCACTCCTCTATCACACCCCTATACAACCACATCTCACTCCTCTATCACACCCCTATACAACCACATCTCACTCACCTATCCAGGATTGGTGTGCATGTAATTTGAATCAAGTTCTGTCCAAACATAATTGTACATAATATTGACTTTAATATCAGAAAATAAGAAAGGATGTTTGTGTGTTTGGGAATGTTCCAGGAACATAGCAGGCAGTTGAACACCTTGGAGAAAGTAGAGTAGGACTCTGGGAACATAGGAATGACCCTTCTCTGATATTGTGATTTCACTGACTAAGTAAGAGTGGCTTATCATCGCTATTGTTGTGGTGTGGTGTGCACTCACGTGCACGTTTTGAACAGGTCCTGGACGGAGGTGAAAATAGAAGCATGGCTTGAGAAGGACTTCTAGCTAGCTCCTCATCCTCCCCTCCTCCTCCAGATGATTCATACACTGCAGACAAAACAAACAATGAAAAGATACTGAACAGGCAGCTTCATAAAGTTTTATCCTTTTGATAATGATAGGCCTATGTCATATATGTTGTCATTGTCAATAAAGAATGACCTAAACTGAGGTTACATTGTAATCTAGAAGAATTTAGTGAAACGGTCTAAATTCTACCATCACAACCATTGTGGAGGAGACGGGGTATTCTTGGGTGTAGATCTGACCCACATCCTGTTCCTCCATGATGAAGATGAGCGAGACAGACATGATTGCATCAGAACGGCCTACACCATAACTTCCTCTTATCAATGACTTGCTGTTTCTGACAACGTTTGTGTATAAAAGGTTACGCTTCACAATTGTGGAGCGCGCTGTAGTTTTTTTGATCCCTGCAGTGGCCGTGTTTGACGCTCCTGAAAGTTGACAAATAAAAACTTGTAGAATTATCACCAGCGCTTTAGTGTCCCCACGGCGCGTCCATTCAGAAAGATACTTCAATCCCTAAATTATTATTCCTGTCTAAGATCAACCAATTATTTTCTGTTGTGATTATGTTTAATTGAGATTTTGAATAAATGTTTAATAACTTCTAGATATTGTGTTTTATTTAATTCATGTAGGTATGAATATTTTATTTATGTAGGTATACATATCCTTAACATACTGCATGTGTGTAAATAAACATATATGACCTATATTTAACACATATGTGTAAATAAACATATATGACCTATATTTAGCATATATAATATATAATGCATATCTCTGCTGTCCAGCCAGAAACTGCTAACTCCAAAACGCTCATTGTTCAGGAAACGAAAAAACAAAATATACGTTTTTCAGGAAATGAAGAAAACCTTATATTTTTATAACAAAGCAATACTGCATCATCAAAGTTGGTATAGTGACTTTATATATTGTCAGATACTTGCATGTGTCATTATATTATCAACACTTTAACCAATTCGCGGCTAAATCAACACTTTACCCAGCGCAAGTGGAGTTAGTAGTTTCAGACGAGCAGAAATCAAGCTGAAGTGGAGTTAGGAGTCAAAACAACAGTAGCTCCACTCGCTGCTGAGGGAGAGGTTTCAAAAGGGTACAAATTCTCAAAAGCTAACAATGGATCTCCAAGCTCACAATGCATCACAACAACGTGTGAATTAATGCCCTGATGCTTCATGCCACTTATTATATAGGCCTACAATAATAAACAGGACTTTAACTTCTGCAAAAAGGTAGTAGAACTAGCGCGACAGAAATGCTATGAACGCCTTTCTTCTTGTCACATTGCTCTCCTCATTAAACACTTCATAGATTTTAGAAATATAATTACTTGTTTTCATAACATTAGCGTCAGTGCTAAGTTTGATAAACAGGTACACTGCATAGTTTTAACAGACTATGGGGAGCTTGTTTCAGACCTAAAGGGTGTTCAATAGCATTGATTTATGAAAAAATAAAGGAAGATGAAAATGGAGTTAGCTGGTTCGTCCTGGACACCGACGATATATGAAATTGGCCCCCTACATATATGGGCATATATGCAGCATTCATATGCACATATATGTGCATATATGGATATATATGTGCATATATGTTGAGAGACATATATGTAGGGGGCCAATTTCATATATGTGGCATATATGTTGAACTAATAAAGAAATACATCACATGGATGCAACTGGGACGCATCATCAGTGTTGTAGCCTGGGGTCATAGGGTGTTTCGGGTCTCGCAACATACAACATACACCCTCGCCCAGGTGACCCAGCCAGGGTTGATCAAGCCCCGACTTACGTCCCAGTAGCACCCACGGTCAGTCCTATAGGGCAAGACAGGGCCACTCAGTCCGCTTCTCCGGAAGTACTCTGCCGGGATTCGGGGAGGCTCTGGCACGTGGAGGGACTAGGCACTGTGGGTTGTCTCCTGGCCGGGCTCCTCCTTCGTCTCACCAGGTCCAGGACCTGAGCGCTGCGCCAGATCAGATGCACCGCCCCGATCCAAACATTTCCTTCTGGCGTGATGGTTCCTTGGGCCGATACCACTAGATTGGGCCGTCTAATGGTATTAGCTCCGCTTGCGGTACGCTGGAATGGAATGGCCCTCCTAAAGGCCTCACCGCGGGTTTTTTGGGCTTCTTCCTCACGGAAGACACAGCATGGGGCGCTAACCCATACTGCTCCCGGGATGCCGTCTACATTCCGGAACATATATGTGGCAATATAGGTTCATATATTTTCTTTCCGTGTGGGCTTTGGCAGCAAAACAAGTGTTCTTCTTGACTTTCCAAACCCACTGTTTACTACCATGACTGACTGAACAATAAAGCATTAATATTCATCTCACCTGCAGATCCAGGGGAAATGGAGGGAGACTGGAAGCTCTGGAGAGAGAGAAGCAGAGAGACACATATAGACATACAGATCAATACATTGATCACAATGTTCTCCTTGTTGCTCAGCCAGCTGACCCTTTAAGACCGGGAACGCATCTGTGTCATTTTAGATTTCTTTGGGCTATTAAAAAATAGCAGATCTACACGCAGCCGTGCTTTGAGCTTGTAGATCTGCTATTTTTTTTTAAATCTTGAAAATGTGTGCAAATCTTTGAATATATATATATATATTAAAGCGAACATTTTTAGCTCCGATCTGTGCTTCTGGGGGGTCTCTGGAACAACATATTTTGAGATGGGGGTCCACGGCCAAATACATATCATTTTGGGGGTCCTTGACATGGAAACATTGGAGCAACACTGATATAGCAACATACGTTTTTTTCAAAAAAACTGTTAGGATTTAGAAAACATTTGTAGAATATAATTATATTCAAAGATTTGCAAAAAAAATCACAATGTAAAAAAAAAAATGCAGATCTACAAGCTCATTGAACGGGTTAATACACACAGGAACACTCCTAATGTCAATCATATGGCTTTGAATCAATGTGTCATGTCACCTGTGTTTCATGTCACCTGTTCAGTTGTGTCAAATCAAATCAAAGTTTATTTATATTTAAAATAAATGCCTTCATCAGCGGGGTGAGGGGTACTTGCAATAGTCATTATTTGTTTCATTATTATTATCATGCTGTGCATAGAGCCTATTAAACATAATATGAGATTATTGTTTTTGGACCCAACAAAGTGATTCAGTGGAATGCAATATGAAACAGCTTGGCTGTCAAGATGCATCAGACATTGTAAAGTGAACAAAAGAAAAGGTTTTACCTGCACTGAGGAACCTTTTGTTTTCCCAATATCATCACTTCCCACGACATCTCTGGACACTGCTGTTGAAATAAGGACAGTATATAACACTTGTATACTATCACTCTGGATATACATATTATATACATATATCTTATTTATTTTATGCATAATTTACAGCTGACAGAGTTGGTGTGTAAAGCATCACATATTCTATGTATTTATCATACTCTGAGGTGGTCATGCAGAATAGGCATTAATACATAATAACCAATGAGACAATATTCTGCTCCATCTGATAACCACACCTACCTTCTGCAAAGCTCTGCACCAGATCGTTCTTGTTGATCTGTTTCAGAATGTTCTGCACGATCTGAGCGGTAACTCCAGCGTAGAACCCCACCATCAGGTCGGCCATGACCCTCCTGTCGGCCGTCTCCAGTTTGTATTTTGGGATTGGCTTGTGACCTAAGTGTTCGTCTTGCAGATACCACTTGAAAGACTTGAAGTCATCTTCTTCCAGCTCCTCCAGAGTGTTGAGGATATTCACCCTAAGCACCATGGTTGATTCCTGGTACAAACAGAGGATGTTAAACCATTAACTCATTCACTGCCAGATTTATTTATTTCTGGCTGTGTTTGCCCACTGCCAGCATTTTTATTTATTTTTTTATTTACCTTTCAACAAGTCACAGAAAATGTATATTGATGTGATGTGAGGGCCACGAAGCGGCCCAAACCTCTAATCTATACAATATGTAGTCGGGGGTCCCTGCTTCATCTCTCTCATCTATACAATATGTAGTGGGGGTCCCTGCTTCATCTCTCATCTATACAATATGTAGTGGGGGTCCCTGCTTCATCTCTCTCATCTATACAATACGTAGTGGGGGTCCCTGCTTCATCTCTCATCTATACAATATGTAGTCGGGGGTCCCTGCTTCATCTCTCTCATCTATACAATATGTAGTGGGGGTCCCTGCTTCATCTCTCATCTATACAATATGTAGTGGGGGTCCCTGCTTCATCTCTCATCTATACAATATGTAGTCGGGGGTCCCTGCTTCATCTCTCTCATCTATACAATATGTAGTGGGGGTCCCTGCTTCATCTCTCATCTATACAATATGTAGTGGGGGTCCCTGCTTCACCTCTCATCTATACAATATGTAGTGGGGGTCCCTGCTTCATCTCTCATCTATACAATATGTAGTGGGGGTCCCTGCTTCATCTCCCATCTATACAATATGTTGTGGGGGTCCCTGCTTCATCTCTCTCTCAGCTATAAGGGGTCCTTTTTCTGAAAAACATGTTTTCTTCTTCTTTTGTTGGTATAAAATATAACGGTGTATAAATCACCAACACAAACAGACTTTAAAGCCCTAGAGAGCCGCGTGTTCTGGAACGATGCCAGCTGCATGTCATATAGATGTAACATCATACATGTGTTTGGTTTCCTGATAATTACATTACATTTCATTATATAATTACATTTCATTACAGTATGAATCACAACAAGTTGTTTCAAGACATTTGACATACTGTATAGAGCAGAGACCCTGAACAAGACATGTAGTGTAAAAGTCTCCTGTCAGAAACATGAAGCTCACAGACCTTATCTTTAACATGTCCTGATGAATCCACCGTCCTCCACTGTAGAAAGGTTCATGTCATTATAATGAATTACATTATAATGACATGTAATGGTTGAAGAGTTGTAGTTGTAGAGCATTCAGTCACACAGCGTCTGGAACTTTGTTATTTCCTGTTAGATGAAATGAGCTGGGCGGAGAGAGAGAGAGAGAGAGAGAGAGAGAGAGAGAGAGAGAGAGAGAGAGAGAGAGAGAGAGAGAGAGAGAGAGAGAGAGAGAGGTGTGTCTGTACCTCACCTGAACCTGGAGAGAGAGAGATGAAATACATCACATGATTTATTGATTGATTGAAAACAGAAGCTGCAGTCTTGTTGTCAATAGACTGTCCCCAAAATAAAGAGAATGAACTAACTATCATATTTTATTAATATCACCTCCTCGTTGTGGAAGCTGAACATGATTCTGACCCTCCACCCACCTCCCAATATGGTGTTAATGTGTTGGCCTGTGTTCATACATACAATGTTATATGTTCTATGACACGTATAATGCTTCCTTCTTTTTAATGCATTGGTGTAATTAATCAGACCTGATTGGCCATTGGTCGTGTGTCAGTGTGTCTTATGCAGTACTTATCTGATCACTCATCACATGTTTCACCTGACGTTACGCCACACCTACGGTACGCACACACACACACACACACACACACACACACACACACACACACACACACTGCTTCGCACGCAGACAAAGTAATGTTCACACCCACACATCTCCTGTCCTCTACATAGTCTGTTTAACCCATTCAGACCTGAGGAGGAATTCTGTAAAATACCTTCTAAATGGCACCAAAACATTTTCAGATATATATTTATATTTATTTGGATGGTGCTCCTTGACATGGAAATGTTTGATAAACAACATTTATCATGTTAACATGTTAAACAAGATATTAGACAATAAAGTTTGACTCAACTGCCCTGTAGTCACTTATTGTCTCCGCCAGGCCAAAGGCATGGCGAGAGAGTATGTTTTACCCCTTGTCTTTCCGTCCGTCCGTCCGTCCGTCCGTCCGTGTGTCCGTGTGTCCATCTGTCTGCGAGCGACTAATCTCCGGCACCGTTGGCCCGGTCGCTGCGAAACTGTGCACACACACTCCCTGGATGCCAATTCAGAACCTCTGCCCCAAATGTTTCACATGGGCCACACACACACACACACACACACACACACACACACACACACACACACACACACACACACACACACACACACACACACACACACACACACGTTACATCATACCACCTATGGTCTAAGATGTTCTCATCAACATTGAATACTTGTTCACTTTAATGGAAACCACAACTCTTGAAACTAACAAATGAGTGGGGGCGGGGCTGTGTTTTGTTTATTGAGATACTATTGTTCAACCAGATCTAATGAGAAAAGACATCATTGAATGAGTTTGGGAACAGATCTCATGAGACAAAAGACATATTTAAAACACATTATTATTGATGGGAAAATGAATTGCAACAACTATGCAGTAAGCTAAGTGAAGAAAGACACTTTCTGACAAACCATAAATCATGTGACTAAACCTTTCCTGCAGACAGAGAACTGAGAAAAAGAAACTGAAGTGTCAGCCATATGTATTTGTGTATCATACCATACATGGAACTAGATAGAGCTCTGTCATCATTATTCTACTGTAAGTATTTAAGTCTCATCAGCAAGAAATGCACGTGATGGTGAAGACAGAGAACTTAGAAAGACACTTGTGGACAAACCACACGTCATGTGACCAAACATTTACAGCAGACAGAAAACTGAGAAAAATAAATAAACTAAGGAACTGACATTTCAACCACTGCCATATACAAATATCAAGTCAAGTGCAATCATCAATATGTTAATCATAAATAATGTTTTTATTATTGTTTGTTGTGCATTACACTTTTTAAAAAATGTATACATATTAAACTATTGACTTATTCTCTTTAATAAATAAACTGTTGGGGCAAAGAGGGGTTCCTTCTGTTCTAACCTCACAGCCCGAACATCTAGAGCAGAGGTCTTCAACAGGGGGTCCTTTTTTTTTTACATTAACCACTTGAACCCTAGCATCCCTATTCTGAGGGGAACATTAGCCGAAAATAGCAGATCTACAAGCTAATATTATTATTATAAGATTATTGGTATATGTTTATTGGAAAATTAAATGAATACAAGAAGTTGTCTAACCACAAATCAAGAACAATGCATCAACGCATTTGAAGATTAAGCATCAGAAACGACAGCTGTCCATTTCAGCGTCAGGTAGCAAGCAGGTTAAGCAGGAATGATGGCATGCAGGCACGGTGCTAACCCGTAAACAAACATTACCACATTAGAATCATAACAGCTGAAATCAATAATATATCACTATTCTGAGTGGGCCGCATTAAGTGAAGGTGGGGGCCGCATTAAGTGAAGGTGGGGGCCGTATTAAGTGAAGGTGGGGGCCGCATTAAGTGAAGGTGGGGGCCGCATTAAGTGAAGGTGGGGGCCGCATTAAGTGAAGGTGGGGGCCGTATTAAGTGAAGGTGGGGGCCGTATTAAGTGATCCTCTGGACATCCATAGACAGCAGAAGCACAAGTTGTGGAAGTGAAGAAAGTAGGTCTAATCCAGCCCTGAGCAACTCTTAGATCCTATATGTTTAATATCTGGAATCTAGAGTTGCAAGACCAGCCCTTAACAGCCCATACATCTAAACAGAAAAGTCAGATCTGATTGTATTAAACGACGTTAAACTCACCAACATGGCAGCTGTACGGAAAGCTTGTGTTTTCCTCTTTGTATCTGATAAGTATTTCTTTCATTAAACTCCACCGTAGAGACATGTTATCATCTATCTGTCTGTCAATACAGAAGAGACATGTAGAGACATGTTATCATCTATCTGTCTGTCAATACAGAAGAGACATGTAGAGACATGTAGAGACATGTTATGATCTATCTGTCTGTCAAGAAGAGACATGTAGAGACATGTTATCATCTATCTGTTTGTCAATACAGAAGAGACATGTAGAGACATGTTATCATCTATCTGTTTGTCAATACAGAAGAGACATGTAGAGACATGTAGAGACATGTTATGATCTATCTGTCTGTCAATACAGAAGTGTTTTGGAAGTACTTGTTATAAATCACTATTGTTCTGTTCTTTATGTCAGTATTAAACATTTAAGACAACATGTATATAGTCCTAGGCTACTCTTTGTTTACCATCTAAAACACTGATGTGACACCAGAGGCCTCGCCCACAGCACCGCCTAGAGGCTTCTCAAGGCACAGCAGGTGGAGCATAAACAAACAGAGATTCTTCTTCTTCTTCTTCTCTTATTTAATGGCGTTTCGCAACCAAAATAAAAGGTGCATATCGCCACCTACTGTACAAAAATGTTTCAGTGTCTCTATGCAAGCTATATACTGAAAATACAATATCCCACCCAAAAAGTCCCCATCATCCAATTATCCGTTCTATGACTCAGACACTATTTGTCTGAGTTGGGGTAAAACCCTCTTTCAGAGTGTTATTCAGGTCCTCTCCACTAATATCCACCACATCCAAACACCTTGTGGCTGCATCCAGTATCATCTTTATTCTTTCTGTCTTGCTCTGTATTTCTGCTGCACAATTCATAACCATGGCTATGAAAGCCAGGAATGGCCTTTTATCAATGCAGATACTTTGGACAGTATTGTTCACTTTTTCCTTTGGTTTATTTTGCACTGTCATGTTTTCCTTGCCCTCCAATCTCTTCACAGCTTCCGCATACGAGATCCTCTCGTCTTTCCTGATCCTTTTCACATTGTCTTCCATGCATTTTTTAGGACATTGTGCTGCTCCTGCATAATGATTTCCAGCACAGTTACTGCATTTGACCGGCACTTGCTGTTCTTCACACTGCCTTCTCCTCTAATGTTATCCTGCGGACTGTGTCGCCCTCTAGTGGAAAAACTCTACTCTCGTCTCCTCTAGGTATATTATTTATAACTATGACGCAGTGACTCAACAAACACTATTTATGGATATTTAGTCCATTTAATCGTTTTATAAAGAGCGTCATCATAATAAGATGATGATTTGTATTGTTAATTCCTCCTCCACTCATTGGTTTGTTAGTTTGTTATGAGCATAAACTTTGCAGCTGCTAGCTGCTAGCTAGCCGCTAGTTGCACATAAACAGTGGCCATAAGGACTACAGTTAAGAACTACATGTTCCATCCACCATGGGTGGCTAGAAATACTACAATCGACTACTACATTTCCCATACACCCACATGGGTAGCGCTGAGGACTACATTTAAAGAACTACATTTTCCATCGACAATGCGTGTGCTGACGGAAACAGCCGAAAACACCCGAGCCCGAGTGCTGACGGAAACAGCCGAAAACAGCACGTCACCGTCGTACGGCTGACATATAAACCGACCTTTGTGAGGACTGAGCATGCGCAGTTAGCGATAGCTTTAGCCATTGTTAGCTTTATTTTTATCTTCATGCTGTTATTAGGTGTTTTACATGTTTTATTGTTGTATTAAAAGATATAAGGTTATTTAACACAACTGTCGATTGAATTAAAGAACGTTTTACAACAAATATAGGACTTGTTATTAGTTAAAACACTTGAGAAGCTAGTCGGCTAGCTCGCTAGCTGGCTAGGTGGCTAGCCGGCTAGCGGATGTAAACACAGTCACACATTAAGACAGAGATTTCCGGTGTGTTCAGTTGAAATCGGTGACCTATTGAATTCTGTGACCGTGTACTGCGCGGTCGCCGAAAATAGCCGATCTACGAGCTCTCAACATCGGCTATTTTCGGCGCGCGTCACCGTCGTACGGCTAAAATACAAACCAACCTTTGGTAGGTCACCCACCAGAGGGCGCTATTATCCACTTTTTAACACATTTTGATCACAATGTGACTCACCAATACATATAGAATATATGCTATATATACTGCAAGGGTCCCCAACACTGGGGACCCCCCAAAATAATCATAGTTGAACTGTGGACCCCCCAAAATAATCATAGTTGCGCTGGGGACCCCCCAAAATAATCATAGTTGAAACTGCTTAACATTAAGCTGTTTAACATTAAGCTAATCATCTGGGGACCCCCCCAAAATAATGTGGGGTCTCCCTTGGGGTCCCCAGATGTTTAAACATGTATTTAAACATATTTACCAGATCTTACACAACTCTGCTGTATGGATGATAGGGTTTAAATGTTGTTAATAGCTCTATTATTAACCCATTAAGACCTGAGGCTGGTTCTATAAATCACTAATTGTCAAACTTCAGAACCTGATTGATTTATACAAATTATAAATGATTCAAAATGATCAAAACATTTTATTTAAATAGCAGATGTACAAGCTTGCATCACGGCTCAAAGTGACGCAGCCGCAGTACCTAGTCACAAAATTCAATAGGGTCACCGATTTTAACTGAACACACCAGAAATGTCTATCTTAAAATGTGACTGTGTTTACATCATAGTTCCAACCGCTTTAAGGCTTACAAATACAAATACTACGACGGTGTCTCGCGCCGAAAATAGCCGATCTACAAGCTCACAACGAGTCTCATTGTGAGCTTGTAGATTAGAACAGCTTCGTGTAGAACAGTGGTTCTCAAAATTTTTCATGCCAAGGACCCCCAAATAGACACTTATTAGACCGCGGACCCCCATTTGAAAAGATAAGCCAAGGACCCCCATAATAGAAGATTTTCAATTTTACGGCTCTTTAGCAGTGATTTCAACCATTTTAATATCAAGGACCCCCAGTTTAACATGCATTAGGGCTACAGACCCCCATTTAATGGCATGTATGTCTCTGGGACCCCGATTCATATTGTAAAATCAATGTTAATGTAACTCTGAGAGTGTACAAATGGAACCAAATGGATCCGTTAGGGTCCATTTGGTTCCATTTGTACACTGTCAGAGTTACAGACCCATAAGGGTCCATTTGGTTCCATTTGTACACTCTCAGAGTTACAGACCCATAAGGGTCCATTTGGTCCCTGTCCATCATTTAGCTGGGGACCCCTGGAACCCCCTCAAGTACCCCTGCCCTGGGGGTCCTCGGACCCCACTTTGAGAACCAATGGTGTAGAAACCAGCGCCATGTTGCGTCGTCTCGTGTTTAATATTTTAATGATTAGAGTGATTTATTGACGACTTACACTTGTATTTACTCATTTTGTCCACGCGAGGGCGACAAGGGCCGTTGAATACAACCAGATGAACTGAGTCAGATGTTTGTGAAGTGTTGTAAACATGAACACATTTATAACATTATTATAACATTACATAACACATATATAACACATATCTGAGGACCCCCTACGGGTCCTGGACCCCCTGTTGACCCCCTGCTGTTAACTTGCACTTAAACCCTATATATACTCAGGGATGCATTGGTCTTGGGACGCGGTAACAGGCCGTGCACACGCACACGCACACACACACACACACACACACACACACACACACACACACACACACACACACACACACACACACACACACACGCATCAATTTAAAACAACCCTTGATTAGTAGTTTTCGCAGTGAAAGGAACAGCTCCTTCTTACCTCCGGGTTTTGGTCAATGCCCACACCCCTGCCCGACCACTCCGGTCTGCCACCTCGGGGCGACTGACTCCCTCGCCACTCAACGGTCCTTCTGGTCGATCGACACGGTCACGACTTTTTTCTGTTCTGGCCCCACAGTGGTGGAATGAACTTCCCACTGATGTCAGGACAGCAGAGTCACTGCCCATCTTTCGCCGCAGGCTGAAAACCCACCTCTTCAGGAAACACTATCCTTCCTCTTTGCCTGGCCTACTTGTTGTTAACTAGTTGTACGAACTCTTGTTTTATTTTTGTATTGTTTTATTGGATCTTGTTTAGTCGATACACTTATTTGTTTTAGCTCGTGCTCATTTGATTTTGCCATTTTTGTCTCATCTGTTTAAGAAAGTAGGTAGCTGATATATTGCACTTTTACCTTAGCGCTAGGTATACTCTTGGTTGCTTGTTTTTGCAGGAAATATACTTAAAACTTCTGGTGATTAGTAGTTTTCGTTCCCTACCTATGTTGAATACACTTATTGTAAGTCGCTTTGGATAAAAGCGTCTGCTAAATGACTGTAATGTAATGTTCCCTACCTATGTTAAATGTACTTATTGTAAGTCGCTTTGGATAAAAGCGTCTGCTAAATGACTGTAATGTAATGTAATGTAATGTTCCCTACCTATGTTGAATGTACTTATTGTAAGTCGCTTTGGATAAAAGCGTCTGCTAAATGACTGTAATGTAATGTAATGTAATGTAATTACAAGCAACTTCACAGAAAGATAAGCCCAAAGTCGCTTATAATAATTGGACATGGCAACACTAGTTTCTGGCTCTGCAGTATCATGTACTTTGTGCTCTTTAGACAGCTCAATAAACTTATACAGCTCAATAAACTTATACAGTGGACACATGGAAAAGCAACACAGCAGAAAACAAGGTGTGATAATTATGTCTTCTTTTATTTTCCAGAAGCAATTACTTTACAAAGGTCTCAGTCATTCAGAAATATATTTTGTTCATGAGCCGATCCACCGGGCTCTCATTAACTCTACATTAACATCTCATTAACATATCATTAACATGAGCTGATCCACCGGGCTCTCATTAACTCTCTATTAACATCTCATTAACATATCATTAACATGAGCTGATCCACCGAGCTCTCATTAACTCAATGCATTCCACTGAACTCACGGCTGCAGTCTGGCTCCCATGGTGCGACGAATCTGCCGGCTGGAATTGCTTGATAGCAAAAATGACGTAGATGACCCTACCTTCTTTACACATACCTTGTTATAAACTAGGAAGTGATGCCTTACATTAAACTCAGGGTAAAATCACCCCATGCTCCTGTATTATAAACCTAGAATAAAAAAAGAAGGATGGATTACAGGGGCGTGTCCCAGCGTAGTACCGGGGTATTGCACATGCGCAGTGTTATCAGGAAGTGCACGACGGAGTGTTCCAGCAGAGGCGCTACATAAAAACCCCCAGGATCCCTTCTCAGTCGGTCGAGGTGTGTGTTTGTTGTTCTCTCCACTCAGCACCTAAACAGCTGGAGGTTTGTAATTCTAATACACAAGTGGACTAAATGACTTACATAGTTATAAAGAACAACAACAAAGTGACATAAACCCCCATATCCAAGTTATTAATATGCATATCTATTGTGTTTATGTCCCTACTGTTTATTATTGCTTTCATTGTTGTTGACCCACTGTTTGACTGAATTAAAGTTGTGATATAATTCATGCAGGTCTCCGTGGCTACTGAAGTGACACAAAACAAACACTACCGTTTAAGGGTCACACACTGCCATCTACTGAGCCTTTTTGTATGTTCAGGCAGGATTTTACTGCGCATGTGCAATACCCCGGTACTACGCTGGGACACGCCCCTGTAATCCATCCTTCTTTTTTATTCTAGTTATAAACTAGGAAGTGATGCCTTACATTAAACTCAGGGTAAAAAACACCCCATGCTCCTGTATTATAAACTAGGAAGTGATGCCTTACCTTAATCTCAGGGTAAAAACCACCCCATGCTCCCTGTATTATAAACTAGGAAGTGATGCCTTACATTAAACTCAGGGTAAAAAACACCCCATGCTCCTGTATTATAAACTAGGAGGTGATGCCTTACATTAAACTCAGGGTAAAAAACACCCCATGCTCCTGTATTATAAACTAGGAAGTGATGCCTTACATTAAACTCAGGGTAAAAAACACCCCATGCTCCTGTATTATAAACTAGGAAGTGATGCCTTACATTAAACTCAGGGTAAAAAACACCCCACATTGATCCAACATGGCGGCGGTCACAGGCCTGCGGGTGTCCGTTAAACCTCAGTCCGGGTCGGAACGCTCCGAGTCCGGCGAGGATGAGTCTGATTCCTCCGAGTCCGACGACCGGGAGGAGAAAGGAGGAGGAGAAGCGTCCGAACCGATGGAGGTGGAGGAGGGAGAGCTGGAGGAGGAGGAGGAGAAGGAGGTGAGTTCCACTAGGCCTCAGTCAGACACCGGTCTCTCCTGCTTCAGGGAGCCGGGCTCTGGTGCACCGACCCCGGAATGAGAGTCTGGAGGCTCCCGGTGTTTGTTTGTTTGTTTGTTTGTTTGTTTATTATGGAGGTTTATAATAATAATAATAATAATAATAATAATAATAATAATAATAATAATAATAATAATGATAAAAATAATGTTTATTATGGAGGTTTATAATAATAATAATAATAATAATAATAACAATAATCATAATAATAATCATGTTTATTATTCATGTTCATTTATATTATAACTATGGGCTGTAGTTAATTTATATTATAACTCTAATAATAACTACATAATAATAATAATACTATATATTATATTATGATAATAAACAACATAACAGAGCCTTCATTAGTATCATTGATAACAATAATAATATATATTATATTATGATAATAAACTATATAACACAGCCTTCACATAATAACAATATGTATTCTATTATATTATATATTATATTATGATAATAAACTATATAACAGCCTTCACAGTATCATTGGTAACAACCTGTGAAGGAAGGAAGAGACACAGTTTCTAGCAGCCAATGAGGAATGGTTTAACATGATGTTGATAGGCTATAGATTTGAATGGTTTAACATAATGTTGATAGGCTATAGATTTGAATGGTTTAACATAATGTTAATAGGTTATAGATTTAAATGGTTTAACATAATGTTGATAGGCTATAGATTTGAATGGTTTAACATAATGTTGATAGGTTATAGATTTGAATGGTTTAACATAATGTTGATAGGCTATAGATTTGAATGGTTTAACATAATGTTGATAGGCTATAGATTTGAATGGTTTAACATAATGTTGATAGGCTATAGATTTGAATGGTTTAACATAATGTTGATAGGCTATAGATTTGAATGGTTTAACATAATGTTGATAGGCTATAGATTTTAATGGTTTAACATAATGTTGATAGGCTATAGATTTGAATGATTTAACATAATGTTGATAGACTATAGATTTGAATGGTTTAACATAGTGTTGATAGACTATAGATTTGAATGGTTTAACATAATGTTGATAGGCTATAGATTTGATGGTTTAACATAATGTTGATAGGCTATAGATTTGAATGGTTTAACATAGTGTTGATAGGCTATAGATTTGAATGGTTTAACATAATGTTGATAGGCTATAGATTTGAATGGTTTAACATAATGTTGATAGGCTATAGATTTGAATGGTTTAACATAATGTTGATAGGCTATAGATTTGAATGGTTTAACATAATGTTGATAGGCTATAGATTTGAATGGTTTAACATAATGTTGATAGACTATAGATTTGAATGGTTTAACATAGTGTTGATAGACTATAGATTTGAATGGTTTAACATAATGTTGATAGGCTATAGATTTGAATGGTTTAACATAATGTTGATAGGCTATAGATTTGAATGGTTTAACATAGTGTTGATAGGCTATAGATTTGAATGGTTTAACATAATGTTGATAGGCTATAGATTTGAATGGTTTAACATAATGTTGATAGGCTATATATTTGAATGGTTTAACATAGTGTTGATAGGCTATAGATTTGAATGGTTTAACATAATGTTGATAGGTTATAGATTTGTATGGTTTAACATAATGTTGATAGGCTATAGATTTGAATGGTTTAACATAATGTTGATAGGCTATAGATTTGAATGGTTTAACATAATGTTGATAGGCTATAGATTTGAATGGTTTAACATAGTGTTGATAGACTATAGATTTGAATGGTTTAACATAATGTTGATAGGCTATAGATTTGAATGGTTTAACATAATGTTGATAGGCTATAGATTTGAATGGTTTAACATAATGTTGATAGGCTATAGATTTGAATGGTTTAACATAATGTTGATAGGCTATAGATTTGAATGGTTTAACATAATGTTGATAGGCTATAGATTTGAATGGTTTAACATAATGTTGATAGGCTATAGATTTGAATGGTTTAACATAATGTTGATAGGCTATAGATTTGAATGGTTTAACATAATGTTAATAGGCTATAGATTTGAATGGTTTAACATAATGTTAATATGCTAATAAAGGCTATAGATTTGTACCTCTAATTTGTTGTTGTTTCTGTTTCCAGGACAACGGGGTGGGGCGTCGGTATGAGAACAAAGCTGGAGCCTTCATCACTGGGATAGATGTCAATTCTAAGGTTCAAATCCCTGTCACTGAGCAAGGCATTATCACTACACTGTCTGTCTCTCAGCTGTCCTACTGTCCGTCTCTCCTACACTGTCTGTCTCTCAGCTGTCTGTCTCTCCTACACTGTCTGTCTCTCCTACACTGTCTGTCTCTCTGCTCTCTGTCTCTCCTACACTGTCTGTCTCTCAGCTGTCTGTCTCTCCTACACTGTCTGTCTCTCTGCTGTCTGTCTCTCCTACACTGTCTGTCTCTCAGCTGTCCTACTGTCTGTCTCTCCTACACTGTCTGTCTGTCTCTCAGCTGTCCTACTGTCTGTCTCTCCTACCCTGTCTCTCCCTCAGCTGTCTGTCTCTCCTACTCTGTCTGTCTGTCTGTCTGTCTGTCTGTCTCTCCTACACTGTCTGTCTCTCAGCTGTCCTACTGTCTGTCTCTCCTACACTGTCTCTCCCTCAGCTGTCCTACTGCCTGTCTCTCTTACACTGTCTCTCAGCTGTCTGTCTCTCCTACACTGTCTCTCCCTCAGCTGTCTGTCTCTCCTACACTGTCTGTCTCTCAGCTGTCCTACTGTCTGTCTCTCCTACACTGTCTCTCTCTCAGCTGTCTGTCTCTCCTACACTGTCTCTCTCTCAGCTGTCTGTCTCTCATACACTGTCTCTCTCTCAGCTGTCTGTCTCTCCTACACTGTCTCTCTCTCAGCTGTCTGTCTCTCATACACTGTCTCTCTCTCAGCTGTCTGTCTCTCCTACACTGTCTCTCTCAGCTGTCTGTCTCTCATACACTGTCTCTCTCTCAGCTGTCTGTCTCTCATACACTGTCTCTCTCTCAGCTGTCTGTCTCTCCTACACTGTCTCTCTCTCAGCTGTCTGTCTCTCATACACTGTCTCTCTCTCAGCTGTCTGTCTCTCCTACACTGTCTCTCTCTCAGCTGTCTGTCTCTCCTACACTGTCTCTCTCTCAGCTGTCTGTCTCTCATACACTGTCTCTCTCTCAGCTGTCTGTCTCTCCTACACTGTCTCTCTCTCAGCTGTCTGTCTCTCCTACACTGTCTCTCTCTCAGCTGTCTGTCTCTCCTACACCTCTAGGTATTGGGTTTAATAACATTAAAAACAATAGATTACATGTTATTTTAATGCTACATATAATAAGTTAAAGCTGTACTAATAGATATTTAATAACATTAAAAACAATAGATTACATGTTATTTTAATGCTACATATAATAAGTTAAAGCTGTACTAATAGATATTTAATAACATTAAAAACAATAGATTACATGTTATTTTAATGCTACATATAATAAGTTAAAGCTGTACTAATAGATATTTAATAACATTAAAAACAATAGATTACATGTTATTTTAATGCTACATATAATAAGTTAAAGCTGTACTAATAGATATTTAATAACATTAAAAACAATAGATTACATGTTATTTTAATGCTACATATAATAAGTTAAAGCTGTACTAATAGATATTTAATAACATTAAAAACAATAGATTACATGTTATTTTAATGCTACATATAATAAGTTAAAGCTGTACTAATAGATATTTAATAACATTAAAAACAATAGATTACATGTTATTTTAATGCTACATATAATAAGTTAAAGCTGTACTAATAGATATTTAATAACATTAAAAACAATAGATTACATGTTATTTTAATGCTACATATAATAAGTTAAAGCTGCACTAATAGATATTTAATAACATTAAAAACAATAGATTACATGTTATTTTTAATGCTACATATAATAAGTTAAAGCTGTACTAATAGATATTTAATAACATTAAAACAATAGATTACATGTTATTTTAATGCTACATATAATAAGTTAAAGCTGCACTAATAGATATTGTATTGTGTTGTGCTGTTGTTCCACCACCAGGAGGCGATAGAGAGGAAGGAGAAGCGAGCGCAGCGTTTTCATTTCTGTGATGAAGAGAAGAAGAACCAGAAAGACATGGTCCTGGATAAAGAAATGATGAAGAAAGGTTTTTAAATATTAATAAATATTAATGCATTATTATTAATATGAGAAATGATGAAGAAAGGTTTTTAAATATTAATACATTATTATTAATATGAGAAATGATGAAGAAAGGTTTTTAAGTATTAATACATTATTATTATTAATATGAGAAATGATGAAGAAAGGTTTTTAAGTATTAATACATTATTATTAATATGAGAAATGATGAAGAAAGGGTTTAAATATTAATACATTATTAATGATTATTAATATGAGAAATGATGAAGAAAGGTTTAAATATTAATACATTATTATTAATATGAGAAATGATGAAGAAAGGTTTAAATATTAATACATTATTATTAATATGAGAAATGATGAAGAAAGGTTTAAAAATCAATACATATTAATACATTATTATTAATATGAGAAATGATGAAGAAAGGTTTAAATATTAATACATTATTATTAATATGAGAAATGATGAAGAAAGGGTTTAAATATTAATATGAGAAATGATGAAGAAAGGTTTAAATATTAATACATTATTATTAATATGAGAAATGATGAAGAAAGGTTTAAATATTAATACATTATTATTAATATGAGAAATGATGAAGAAAGGGTTTAAATATTAATATGAGAAATGATGAAGAAAGGGTTAAATATTAATACATTATTATTAATATGAGAAATGATGAAGAAAGGTTTAAATATTAATACATTATTATTAATATGAGAAATGATGAAGAAAGGTTTAAATATTAATATGAGAAATGATGAAGAAAGGTTTAAATATTAATATGAGAAATGATGAAGAAAGGTTTAAATATTAATATGAGAAATGATGAAGAAAGGTTTAAATATTAATACATTATTATTAATATGAGAAATGATGAAGAAAGGTTTAAATATTAATACATTATTATTAATATGAGAAATGATGAAGAAAGGGTTTAAATATTAATATGAGAAATGATGAAGAAAGGGTTAAATATTAATACATTATTATTAATATGAGAAATGATGAAGAAAGGTTTAAATATTAATACATTATTATTAATATGAGAAATGATGAAGAAAGGTTTAAATATTAATATGAGAAATGATGAAGAAAGGTTTAAATATTAATATGAGAAATGATGAAGAAAGGTTTAAATATTAATATGAGAAATGATGAAGAAAGGTTTAAATATTAATACATTATTATTAATATGAGAAATGATGAAGAAAGGTTTAAATATTAATACATTATTATTAATATGAGAAATGATGAAGAAAGGGTTTAAATATTAATATGAGAAATGATGAAGAAAGGTTTAAATATTAATATGAGAAATGATGAAGAAAGGTTTACTTATTATTCACAGCGGTTCCTAACCTCCGTCTAGAAGCTCTCCATGTGTCGGGTGTTGATGACATGTCAACACAGGAAGTGTTTGTTTACTTCAAGGAGTATCCTCCTGCTCACATAGAATGGATAGACGACACCTCATGTAAGTACACACACACACACACACACACACACACACACACACACACACACACACACACACATGGACGGTCCACTCAGAGAGTGGGCGGTCCATTCAGAGAGTGGGCGGGGTCTATGGTCTGGAACCAGGCCAGCTATTACCGACAAACACATTCATTTGTCCTAATGTTCATAACAACACATATCTGTGTGTTGCCTAGGTAACGTGGTGTGGCTGGATGATGTCACTTCCTCCCGGGCGCTCATCAACTGCAGCCGTATGCCTGACCCCAAGGTCGTTGTCACGGAGACAGAGGTCAAAGAGTCAGAGAAACCCCCCCCCACCCACAGCAAAGGTAAAACATCTTAAACACTAGAGTCACTGTAGACACAGAAAGACTTTTATAAATCCTTTAACATGAAAGGTTTGTTTTTTGATCATGTGATGTCTGGGTGTCCTCTTCTTCGGTGGTGCTTGGATCATTCACAGGCTGCGGAGCCCTTCATTTATAAATAAATGGTGTCATTGTGGTCAGTGTTCTAGTTACCTGTGTTCTACACTGTTCTCCACTGGCTCCCCGTAGCGGCTCACATCCAGTTCAAAACCCTGGTGCTAGCCTATAGGGCAGTGAAAGGAACAGCTCCTTCTTACCTCCGGGCTATGGTCGATGCTTACACCCCTGCCCGACCACTTCGGTCTGCCACCTCGGGGCGACTGATTACCTCGTCAAGGGTCCGTCTGGTTGATCTACACCAGTGGTGTCAAACTCGCGGCCCGCGGGCGTTTTGCGGCCCACGGAAAGGTCCATGGCGGCCCAGGAAATACTTTTAAAAATAGTAAATTGATACTACATCTAACAGACATAGATTCGGAGTTTACATTGCCTTGCTCTCCCCCACTCGCTGCTACTTGGCTGCAGCAAGTACCTTTGATGGCCCGCTTTGTCTCTCCCCAGCTGTGGAATGTTGTGGCTGATTGGCTCGTTAAGAGTCTATTCAACTACTAGTCGAGTAGTAATGGCTATACTCTTTGATCCTCACACAGGAGTCAGACTCTCTCTCTCTCTCTCTCTCTCTCTCTCTCTCTCTCTCTCTCTCTGTCTGAAGCAGCAAGTGACTTAGATGTGTTAAAAATAAATCTATCAAAGCTGCTTCTTTTATTTCTCAGGAGCTTGCCCAGTGAAATCCTCAGTGTTAATTGAACCTCGGAGTGGATTTAACATTCTATCTGGGGAAAGCATCTGTGTCATTTTAAGATTTATTTGGCTATTCAAAAATAGCAGATCTACAAGCTCATAGTGCTGCACTGAGTGCTGCACTGTGAGCTTGTAGATCTGCTATTTTTGAAAAATCATGGAAATCTTTACAAATGTCTCCGGATCTCCAGATGGAACTAATTGATATTCAGTGTGATGCCAAATTGAAACATGAATTTGCTCTTGCCTCTCTGGAGAAATTCTATCAAAGCCTGAGCCTTTAAATGATATACTGTAGTTATAGCAGTGACTGAGATGTAGTGGAGTAGAAGTAAAAGTTCTGGAAATTGGAAATACTCTAATAAAGTAAAACTACTTCAAATCTTTACTTAGGTACAGTACTTGAGTAAATGTAATTAGTTACTTTACACCACTGTTATATAAATGTAATTATTTAGCAACCCACACAAATTACCAGGTATATTGTTTAACTTCAAATTGAATTATTCTACTTAAAATGGTTTATAATAATAATTATAATTATTATAATTATTATTATTGTTACAAATTGCATTGTTTGTTTTCTGAGACAAGTTCAGACAACAGATTGAAAAACAATGCTGTATAACTGAATGCGTGAGCGCGCATGTGTGTCCGCAACTGGTTCCTGCCCACCTCAAGTCACAATTTGACCAATCTTGCCCGGACACCAAATTGAGTTTGACACCCCTGATCTACACGGTCACGACTTTTTTCTGTTCTGGCCCCACAGTGGTGGAATGAACTCCCCACTGATGTCAGGACAGCAGAGTCACTGATGTCAGGACAGCAGAGTCACTGATGTCAGGACAGCAGAGTCACTGATGTCAGGACAGCAGAGTCACTGATGTCAGGACAGCAGAGACACTGATGTCAGGACAGCAGAGACACTGATGTCAGGACAGCAGAGTCACTGATGTCAGGACAGCAGAGTCACTGATGTCAGGACAGCAGAGACACTGATGTCAGGACAGCAGAGACACTGATGTCAGGACAGCAGAGTCACTGATGTCAGGACAGCAGAGTCACTGATGTCAGGACAGCAGAGACACTGATGTCAGGACAGCAGAGTCACTGATGTCAGGACAGCAGAGACACTGATGTCAGGACAGCAGAGACACTGATGTCAGGACAGCAGAGACACTGATGTCAGGACAGCAGAGACACTGATGTCAGGACAGCAGAGACACTGATGTCAGGACAGCAGAGTCACTGCCCATCTTCTGAAAACCCACCTCTTCAGGAAACACTACCCTTCCTCTCTGTCTGGCCTACTTGTTGTTAACTAGTTGTACGAACGCTTGTTTTATTGTTGTATTGTTTATTGGATCTTGTTTAGTCGATACACTTATTTGTTTTAGCTCCTGCTCATTTGATTTTGCTATTTTGTCTCATCTGTTTAAGGAAATAGGTAACTGATATATTGCACTTTTACCTTAGCACTAGGTATACTCTTGGTTGCTTGTTTTTGCAGGAAATGCATTTCAGACTTCTGGTGATTAGTAGTTTAGTTCCCTACCTATGTTGAATGTACTTATTGTAAGTCGCTTTGGATAAACGCGTCTGCTAAATGACTGTAATGTAATGTAATGTAATGTAATGTACCTGTCTGCTAAATGACTGTAATGTAATGTAATGTCTGGCTATTATAAGCGACCTTGTGAGCTTGTAGATCTGCTATTTTCGCACATCTAAGTATAAATCAGGCATTAAGACGAGATAACATTTTATTTTAATAAATCATTTGTAGATTTATTTAGTCGACTAAAACTAGACTAAAAGTAAAACATTTCAGATGTACTAAAACTACACAACAATTAACACTGTGTGTGTGTGTGTGTGTGTGTGTGTGTGTGTGTGTGTGTGTGTGTGTGTGTGTGTGTGTGTGTGTGTGTGTGTCAGAAGGTAGAGAGCAGACCTCTGATGATGATGATGATGAGGAGGAGGAGGAAGGGCAGGTGGGGGCTGAAGGGGCGGAGTCAGGAGGAGGGGAGGAGTCAGGAGGAGGGGCGGAGTCAGGAGAAAAGGTGGAGAAAAGGGAGGAGGAGGAGAAAAACACCGATGGAGCCCCGCCTCCCACCCAGGTAAACACACTCACCTCTCCAGGACTGATTTTGCTTTCTTTATTTTATGTTTGCACAATGCGTTTCGCTTGTTTGCTTCTTCCCCAAAACACAGTCGCCCCGGGGAAAATCCGGCGGTATTCGCCTGGTGTTCCTAAACATATCCGTAAACTATGCCTAAACCTAACCTTATTCCTAATCTTAACCTCAGTAAAACTATACCTAATCCTAAACCGATTTCTACCCTTATCCTCAGTAAAACAAATACAAGAACCGCTGGTCCGCCTGAACAATGGGGGCGAGGGTGTTTTGGGAAGAGCTGCGGCACAGCCTTTGCCTGCGCGACATCGTCGCCCAACTTTCACCACTTTATCCATTGCAGACAGACAGTCACTGTGCTTGCATAATATCCACGACCCACATGTGTTCGGGTCCCTTTTATTTAATTGGGTCCGGCTTGGTTCAGATTCTATCACTTCGGAAAATCCCGGTTCTGTGTATCAACACCGAGCGAACACCCTACTCAGCGCTGATTAGGAGGAGACACAGCTGTGTCTCAGCTGTGTTGTGGCGTATCAAAAATAGCAGACATACAAGCTCACAAAGCGGCGCGTTGCGACGTGCTGTGAGCTTGTAGCTCTGATATTTTCAACGCGCGACACCATCGTACAACGAATAGGCTAATATATAACTGTTCATGTCGTAAAATCGGGGCGTTTTGAGAATATTTAAGGGCGTGTTATTTAAATGACTCGGTTTCAGCCTTCAGATTTATCAACGCTCCGACCAAATGTACGATAGGATTGGCTGTATAGGATCGCTTGATAAATGTCACTTGGACTTTGGCGTAAGGCGAAATATAGGCAAAAATATAAGCCGTTTTTTGCACTATGTTTACTGGTGCTGTGTGTGTGTGTGTGTGTGTGTGTGTGTGTGTGTGTGTGTGTGTGTGTGTGTGTGTGTGCAGGTAGACAGTGTGTCCGAGGCAGAGACAGACTCTCTCCTAGAAAACCATCCCAGACCTGCAGTCAAACCTTTTAAAGGAAACAAGCTGTTCCTCCGCTTCGCTACGCATGGTAACACACTCTCTCTCACACACACACACACACACACACACACACACACACACACACACACACACACACACACACACACACACAGATGTGTTCATTACTGGATCCTAATGTTCCAAACGTAACATCCTCACCTAATGGATTTATTATTATTACAACAGTCACCAAAACACCTACATGTCACACATATAATATGACGCATATGACGCACGACAAGCATGTTTCACCCCAGACACTTTCTAAGTTGCTTGATTCAGTATTTAGATATTTGATATTAATTTTATCAGACACGCCTGGTGGCAATTTTAGATAGGGGGCGTGTTCTCAATGAGTCTAACATTCATTAGAAGGACAATATCAGTCACCAGAAGCAGAGACGTGTGTTTTAATGAGTCTAACATTCATTAGAAGGACAATATCAGTCACCAGAAGCAGAGACGTGTGTTTTAATGAGTCTAACATTCATTAGAAGGACAATATCAGTCACTAGAAGCAGAGACGTGTGTTTTAATGAGTCTAACATTCATTAGAAGGACAATATCAGTCACTAGAAGCAGAGACGTGTGTTTTAATGAGTCTAACATTCATTAGAAGGACAATATCAGTCACTAGAAGCAGAGACGTGTGTTTTAATGAGTCTAACATTCATTAGAAGGACAATATCAGTCACTAGAAGCAGAGACGTGTGTTTTAATGAGTCTAACGTTCATTAGAAGGACAATATCAGTCACTAGAAGCAGAGACGTGTGTTTTAATGAGTCTAACATTCATTAGAAGGACAATATCAGTCACTAGAAGCAGAGACGTGTGTTTTAATGAGTCTAACATTCATTAGAAGGACAATATCAGTCACTAGAAGCAGAGACGTGTGTTTTAATGAGTCTAACATTCATTAGAAGGACAATATCAGTCACTAGAAGCAGAGACGTGTGTTTTAATGAGTCTAACATTCATTAGAAGGACAATATCAGTCACTAGAAGCAGAGACGTGTGTTTTAATGAGTCTAACATTCATTAGAAGGACAATATCAGTCACTAGAAGCAGAGACGTGTGTTTTAATGAGTCTAACATTCATTAGAAGGACAATATCAGTCACCAGAAGCAGAGACGTGTGTTTTAATGAGTCTTAACATGGTTAAAGTGGAGTTATAATGGGTTTGTATAGGAAGTGGGAGTAAAATGAATATAAAATATCTAAATACTGAATCAAGCAACTTAAAAACTCTCTAGGGTGAATACTTTAACTACATATCTGTAGTAATACATATCTGGAGAAGAGTGTTTCATATCGTTGCTTTCGTATCTAATGTGTGTGTGTGTGTGTGTGTGTGTGTGTGTGTGTGTGTGTGTGTGTGTGTGTGTGTGTGCGTGTGCTTGTAGATGACAGGAAAGAGCAAGGCGCCTCCAGAAAGAGCAGATATTACATGAAATATGGAAACCCAAACTATGGAGGCATGAAAGGAATCCTCAGTAACTCCTGGTAAGATATATGCACACACACACACACACACACACACACACACACACACACAACCCCCAAAAAGTAACAAACCCGGAAAAAAAACGTGTGCGCTCCGCAGGAGACAGTGCTAATTGGGGGTTGGGTTAGCCTGGCACTAGGGTTAGGGTTAGCCTGGCACTAGGGTTAGGGTTAGCCTGGCACTAGGGTTAGGGTTAGCCTGGCACTAGGGTTAGGGTTAGCCTGGCACTAGGGTTAGGGTTAGCCTGGCACTAGGGTTAGGGTTAGCCTGGCACTAGGGTTAGGGTTAGCCTGGCACTAGGGTTAGGGTTAGCCTGGCACTAGGGTTAGGGTTAGCCTGGCACTAGGGTTAGGGTTAGCCTGGCACTAGCCAGACCGACTACACAGATCCATGCATACTACATGAAATGTCCCAAACTTGAGAAAATGTGAAATTGTTAAAATATTTATAAAATATATGCAACTTCAACAATGCAGAGAAAAATGCAGGCCTACAGTAGAACTACTAACAATGATTTAACAAATCTGGCCGAGGAAAGCCAAGCTCCAACCATTTGATACTCAAAGTTATCCTCATAACGTCAATTCTGTAGAGTTTAATGTAACATATTTGGTTACAGTCAAAAGAAAACATTTATTTAGATTCATATTTTCGCCTATTGAGACATTCTGGGGTACAGTACAGTACCCCAGAATGTAGTGTGATGAACAAACGTTGGATCATTATTGTTGTATCATCTGTGGTAAACATTTAGACAAAGTAAAGAAGCAAGATCCATAATGTCAAAAAGCCCAAAGCAGAAGACCTTCAATTCATACTAAATGTTGCTCAACAGACAGACGATGATGTTCATAAAACCCTGTCTTTATATACAGATTAAATACTTTCCTTCAAAAATAAAGGTAGTATATCTTATCATGTAGATCAGACAATACCTGCACCACCTCATCAAGAAGACAGAGTAGGGTTCTTACAACATTGTTAACATTATGGAAAGATTGTTTCATGTGTGGGAAGGCCAGAACATGACCAGAACATCTGACAGCTATTATTACTGGTACAGGTAAGAGTACCAGAGACAATTGGTCCGTCATGCAGCATCAGAAAGGTTGATGAAGTTGTATATCATCGGTTGCTCTCATACCCGTATCTCATTGTGTATGATGCCTATCATAAAGCTGCCTTAAAACACAACATCTTTAAACAAAATACAGCTGCCAGACAAAAATAAAATAAAAATAATCAGAACACCAGACCAGTATCTGTTTGTATTAAGCTCACTGAAGTCATTGACAAAACTGTTTTCTCTGAAGAAATTAAAGTGATGACACAAAACGTCTTGACTGAGAGTTATGATGACGTACTAAACATGCTTTTTCTCAACATACTGTATCTGCAGCTCTGGTAGTATTTGCCTCTCAAATAGATCTTGACTTGGCTGTTGTGTTTCACAGTCTTTTGTCTCTTCTGTTCTTTCTTGGAGATGTGCAGCTTCTCTCATTGCACACTGTACCATGGGTACACCTTCAGAGCATACTGTACCATGGGTACACCTTCAGAGCATACTGTACCATGGGTACACCTTCAGAGCATACTGTACCATGGGCACACCTTCAGAGCATACTGTACCATGGGCACACCTTCAGAGCATACTGTACCATGGGTACACCTTCAGAGCATACTGTACCATGGGTACACCTTCAGAGCATACTGTACCATGGGTACACCTTCAGAGCATACTGTACCATGGGTACACCTTCAGAGCATACTGTACCATGGGCACACCTTCAGAGCATACTGTACCATGGGTACACCTTCAGAGCATACTGTACCATGGGTACACCTTCAGAGCATACTGTACCATGGGCACACCTTCAGAGCATACTGTACCATGGGCACACCTTCAGAGCATACTGTACCATGGGTACACCTTCAGAGCATACTGTACCATGGGTACACCTTCAGAGCATACTGTACCATGGGTACACCTTCAGAGCATACTGTACCATGGGTACACCTTCAGAGCATACTGTACCATGGGCACACCTTCAGAGCATACTGTACCATGGGCACACCTTCAGAGCATACTGTACCATGGGTACACCTTCAGAGCATACCACAACCACATAAGACTTTCCAGCTCCTTCTACACATTGTAATGCTGTATGAGCTTCTCCTTCAGTTCATTTAGTGTGTTGGAACATCTCATCTTCTACCTCAGACCTCAGTGTCTTCAGTATGTCATCAGAACTCTTAGTTTAGTGACATCACTTTCATTATTTTAGAGAAAACATTTTTGTCAATGACTTCAGTGAGCTTAATAAAGGCTTTGTTATAGATACTGGTGTGTTGTTCTTTTTCTTTTATCATCTGGAAGCTGCTATATTTCCTTTAGAGTTTAAGGCAGGTTTTATGATATTTGGCATCATACTCAAAGAGATCTGCATACAAGAGCACCCGATGATGTACAACTTCATCAATCATTCTGATGCTACACGATGGACCTTGTCTCTGGTACTCTTACCTGTACCAGTCCTAATGGTTGTCAGATGTTCTGGTCTTGTACTGGCCTTTCCACAAATAAAACAATCTTTTTGTAGGTTAAACAATGTTGTATCAACCCTACTCAGTCTTCTTGATGAGACTGGTGCAGGTATGCTCTCACTATCAACATTTGCAACTGCTCATTATTGTTGGTCTTACTGGAGTAGTTTGCTCTATCATGATACATGATAAGATATACAACCTTTATTTTGAAGGAAAGATTATCATCTGTATTTGTAGACAGGGTTGTATGAACATCATCCTCTCTCTGTTGAGCAACATTATTGAAGGCCTTCTTCAGTGGGCTTTTTGACATATGGATCTTGTTTCTTTCCTTTTTCTAAATGTTTACCACAGATGATACAAACATTTGGATCCAATGTTTGTACATCACACTCCATTCCGGTAAAATTAAAAAGATACACTTCAGAATTTGCACAGTATCTATGTTGTACGTATGCTACTGTCTGTTAGGCTCTATGTACAGTAACCATGTTGTTGCCAGTGATACTAATTAAGGCTCTATTCCATTCTTGTGAAACAGAGTCAGGGTTCTGCTATTGTCAATGTTCATGTGTCAATGACATGCTCTGTAACACTAAATGAAACGTTAAGCTAGGTCACTCTTCAGCTAGCTGATTAAAGGTAGGGTAAGTGATATTGTTTTGTAATTTTTTGTATTATTTATTTTTGTTAAAAGGTTAAAGTACTATATTCTGATAGTAATCATTGCTACAGAGTGTTTGTGTTTGGGCCTGTCCAGCTCTTTAGTAAACAGAATATAGTACATTTTCAGGTAGATGACAACATTTGAGCCAATCAGGAGAGATCACTGTAAATGCATTTTCTGTTTAATAAAGAGCTGGAGAGACATGGGAGACTCCTTATATGGACAGGACACTCTATAGTAACGAGTACTATCAGAACATAGACCCATTTTGCAATTATCTGAATAATTGCAAATCATTTACCCTACCTTTTAACTACTTAATTTGGCAAGGTCCTTCTCATCTTTTCACATTCCAAAATATTTGCAATGATTTACCTGTCAGTTTATGAAGAAGCCCATGTAGGCGATAAGATAGAGCAGGTGGAGCCCAATACTGTAGTATAACTTTACTGTAACCAAATATGTTAAATTGTATAAACTCTACATAACTGAATGACTTGCTGTTATGAGGATAACTTTGATCATCAAATAAATAAAACTAATGGGTGTGATACTGTAGATTATAGATAGTTTCATGTTTTCCCCATTTGGGACACCATATACGTTTAGTGGCATACTGTAGCTCCATGAGTATTAAAGCTATTTTTACACAATTGATATTGCTGGATTCAGTAAAACCACACCTTTCCAACAACACATCATATGTCTTGCTATGACAATCCATGTCCGATTCACTACAAAGTAAAGAAAACATTTATTTAGATTTATATTTCCGCCTATTGTAAGTATGTGTTCAAATGACTCTACATGAGTTTATATGCCTCAACCCCCAGACGGACAGGCTTTATTTTTAGTTTGGGGTGTATAACTTTATATATCAATTTCACCACTTTTACAGTAAAATATTTTTATACAACAATCCATTTCATGTATGAGAGGCCTTAGAGATGAGGAAAAAACATGTTGTGTTTGGTCCTACCTCCGGGAGGGGTACCCCAACTTTTTGGAGCCATTGTCACTAGCCTATTATTGGTCTTGGCATTAACTCACTCTCTCTCTCTCTCTCTCTATCATGTGACACAGGAAGAGGCGGTACCACAGCCGACGAAACCCGAGAGACGTGAAGAACAAAAGCCCTCTGATTGGAGACAGCCTGGGCCACACCCCTCCCTACACACATACACACTCTGGTACACACACACACACACACACACACACACACACACACACACACACACACACACACACACACACACACACACACACACACACACACACACACACACACACATTCTGCTACACACACACATTCTGCTACACACACACATTTAACATCTGTATTTGCGTTCACATTTAACAAGAGATGATTGAACATAAACTGTAGTGATGATGAAACACAAAGTTGGTAAAACTTGGTATCCTGAGAAAAGTATTTCAGGATACAGATCACAGATAGGATAGGTCAGGTTACAGATCACAGATAGGATAGGTCAGGATACAGATCACAGATTTCTCTCTCTCTCTCTTCAGAAACAGAACTGGGAGGGTGTAGTGGAGAAAGTATGTGCAAAGTTGTCTAAATGGAAATGGTTGCTACCCCAGTTGTCATATTATAGGGGACAGGTTCTGGTAGCCAATAACTTGATTGCCTCGACACGATGGCACAGACTGGTTGTTCTGCCTCCACCATTTCTGCACTTCCTCCATCAGCCCCCTTAGTGGCTGATGGAGGAAGTGCAGAAATCGTTGGTGGACTTCTTCTGGTCCGGGAGCAGCACTGGATACACGCTGCCGCCTTATACCTTCCAGTTGGGGAGGGCGGACACAAGGCCTGATTGACATTCAGTCCAGGATACTGGCCTTCAGACTTGCGGCAGCGCAAAGGTTGCTTTATCACTGCGGAGCAAGATGGTAGGAAACCGCTGAGTTACTACTAGGGAGAGCTGGCCGTTTGGGGTACGGTAAACAGTTGTTCTCAAACTTTTTCATGTCAAGGACCCCCAAATTGACACTTATTAGCCCGCGGACCCCCATTTCAAAAGATATGCCAGGGACCCCCATAAGAGAAGATTTTTTACGGCTCTAGCAGTGATTCTCAACCATTTTAATTTCAAGGACCCCCAGTATGACATACATTAGGGCTACAGACCCCCATTTAATGGCATTTATATCACTTGGACCGCCATTTATAATGTAAAATCTATGTCAATTTAACTCTGAGAGTGTACAAATGGAACCAAATGGACCCGTTAGGGTCCATTTGTTTCCATTTGTACACAATCAGAGTTACAGACCCATAAGGGTCCATTTGGTGCCTAATCTATCATTTAGCTGGGGACCCCCTGGAACCCCCTCAAGTACCCCTGGGGGTCCCCGGACACCACTTTTAGAACCAATGATTTAGATTATTGGGTTTTTGGATTCTAGGGTTGGGGGAGGGTTTTTCTTCTGATTTATTTGTTTTTGGTCCAAAATACTCTGTAAAAAAGAAAGAGGTCCATGTTTTGATGAACTTTATGTCCGGGGTGGCTAAGCTGGCCATCTGGATAACCAGGAAAAACAAAACCCGGGGGGGTAGGGTCTGTAGACCCTGTGACTGGTGGCGGCTCGCCTTAGGGTTGAGCGTGCCTATTACACAACAGTGGACATTCTGGAAGTATTGGAATCAAAATGGGCTGTGGGAGGGGTTTTGTGTACGGTGGGAGGGGTTTTGTGTACGGTGGGAGGGGTTTTGTGTACGGTGGGAGGGGTTTTGTGTACGGTGGGAGGGGTTTTGTGTACGGTGGGAGGGGTTTTGTGTACGGTGGGAGAGCATGGAGAACTGTTTCTCTTTTTTTATTGTTTTATGGATTGTGTAAGATTGGATATTTTATTTTGTCAGTAATAAAAAAAATATGATTTTTTGTACTCTGTAGTAAGTTAATAAAGGTATTTTTAAATTCAAAATTCTCTCTCTCTCTCTCTCTAGCTGAGGAGCCCATAGAAGAAGAAGAAGAGGAGGATGAAGATGATGAAGAAGGTGATGATGAAGATGACATGGAGTCAGACGACCGCACGGTGGAGTTCAAGGAGAAGGGAGGTCAAAGGTCACTGGCCACCGCGTCAGCAGGGCTCAGGCTGAGGTCACGGGGGTCAAGTTCAGGGTCAGACTCTGAGGAGATGGACTACGACCTGGAGCTGAAGATGATCAGCACCCCCCCTGCCCCGCCCCCCACCAAGAAGACCCTGAAGATGACCATGTATGCAGATCAGCTGAGGTTCGTCATGAATATTCATTATATAATGTCTTATACATGAATATTCATTACTGTTATGTAATATATATGAATATTAATTAATATAATGTAACATGTATGCAGATCAGCTGCTGTTATTATGAATATTCATTAATATAGGCCAGTGGTTCTCAGAGTCACAGACCTGTAAGGGTCCATTTGGTTCCATTTACACTCTCAGAGTCACAGACCTGTAAGGGTCCATTTGGTTCCATTTACACTCTCAGAGTCACAGACCTGTAAGGGTCCATTTGGTTCCATTTACACTCTCAGAGTCACAGACCTGTAAGGGTCCATTTGGTTCCATTTACACTCTCAGAGTCACAGACCTGTAAGGGTCCATTTGGTTCTATTTACACTCTCAGAGTCACAGACCTGTAAGGGTCCATTTGGTTCCATTTACACTCTCAGAGTCACAGACCTGTAAGGGTCCATTTGGTTCTATTTACACTCTCAGAGTCACAGACCTGTAAGGGTCCATTTGGTTCCATTTACACTCTCAGAGTCACAGACCTGTAAGGGTCCATTTGGTTCCATTTACACTCTCAGAGTCACAGACCTGTAAGGGTCCATTTGGTTCTATTTACACTCTCAGAGTCACAGACCTGTAAGGGTCCATTTGGTTCCATTTAAACACTCTCAGAGTCACAGACCTGTAAGGGTCCATTTGGTTCTATTTACACTCTCAGAGTCACAGACCTGTAAGGGTCCATTTGGTTCTATTTAAACACTCTCAGAGTCACAGACCTGTAAGGGTCCATTTGGTTCCATTTACACTCTCAGAGTCACAGACCTGTAAGGGTCCATTTGGTTCCATTTACACTCTCAGAGTCACAGACCTGTAAGGGTCCATTTGGTTCCTGTGCTTGCGAATCCCGGACGAACTTTCTGAGCTTTTGTCAATTATAGTAGTTAAGATAAGATAAGATAATAACAATAATAACAATAACAAAAATAATAATATTTACTTTTCAGTAGCTCGGCGAGGAGTGAAAGCCGATTGGCCGGCGGGCTGCGCAACAGGATTGGAGGGGGCGGGGATTCAGAGCCCACGGCCAATCAGACGGCTCCCAGCCCAGTGACGGACATCAGGCAGCTGCTGGAGGAGAAGAGACACAGACAGCGCCTCCCTGTGGCCAGCACAGGAAAGACAGGTCAGATATACAGTAATACCTATCTACCAGGACCTCTGGTACTGGTTTTATCTCCTACCAGGACCTCTGGTACTGATGGTTTTATCTCCTACCAGGACCTCTGGTACTGATGGTTTTATCTCCTACCAGGACCTCTGGTACTGATGGTTTTATCTCCTACCAGGACCTCTGGTACTGATGGTTTTATTTCCTACCAGGACCTCTGGTACTGGTTTTATCTCCTACCAGGACCTCTGGTACTGATGGTTTTATCTCCTACCAGGACCTCTGGTACTGGTTTTATTTCCTACCAGGACCTCTGGTACTGATGGTTTTATTTCCTACCAGGACCTCTGGTACTGATGGTTTTATTTCCTACCAGGACCTCTGGTACTGGTTTTATCTCCTACCGGGACCTCTGGTACTGGTTTTATCTCCTACCAGGACCTCTGGTACTGATGGTTTTATTTCCTACCAGGACCTCTGGTACTGGTTTTATCTCCTACCGGGACCTCTGGTACTGGTTTTATCTCCTACCAGGACCTCTGGTACTGATGGTTTTATTTCCTACCAGGACCTCTGGTACTGGTTTTATCTCCTACCAGGACCTCTGGTACTGATGGTTTTATCTCCTACCAGGACCTCTGGTACTGATGGTTTTATGTAGGGATGCACAGATATTTTATATATATTTATATAATAAGGTTATAGTTATATAACAGTAATAAGGTGTTTTATATATATATATATATATATAGTAGTAAGGTAATAAGGTTATAGTTATAACAGTAATAAGGTGTTTTATATATATTTAGATGTGAGGCAGCGTTTGGGGAAGAGGCGGTACGATGACAGACGCTCCAGCTCCCCGGACACGCCCCCACCACGGGAGCCAACCAGAGATGTGCACAGTAGACTGGGCGTGGCCAGCCAGGAGTCCAGAGGCCTCCACTCTGATTGGTCCAAAGACAGGAAGACAAGTACGTTGTTTCTTTTATTCCATGAAACTAGATGTTTTTTATGGATAAATACACACACACACACACACACAC
This sequence comes from Gymnoscopelus microlampas, assembly GCF_963454915.1. NCBI lineage: Eukaryota > Metazoa > Chordata > Actinopteri > Myctophiformes > Myctophidae > Gymnoscopelus > Gymnoscopelus microlampas. Next base: position 55,001,700 of record NC_139949.1, on the reverse strand, counting down.
ACACACACACACACACACACACACACACACCAGGGTTTCCGTTTTCCCCGTCGGCCATCTTGGCCGGCAGCGTTCCAAAATACCGGCCACATATTAAATAACATTATTTAACACTTGTGACATTACTATTATGTTTGTTTGCAAAACTGCATGTTTTAAAGATAAAGCCAAATGCAGTGTAAACCCAATATTTTATTGTGGGCTACAAAATGAAATGACAGAATACTTCTAAACTATACATAAACTATTAATTAGTCGGACCTGTGAACGAAATGAGCTGCAGCTGCTGCCAGAATAATAGCAAACAAAAATATCAGTCTTATTGCAGGGCTAAAATAGCTAAAATTAGACTGAGATTAAATGGATAAAACAATAACACATTATTGCACATTGCACATTAAATCAAATTATCGAAATGAACTCAACTGTTGCAGTTAGTTTAAAAAAAAGAAAAAGAAAAGACGAGCCTTAATTAATGCAGCCTTTACAGGCCTAGATTGATAGGCATATCGGGGAATCGTTCCTTCAAAGCATCGCTCAGGTGCTGAATGTACTTCTCTCTGACAGAGTCAAATGCGTGGATGAACTTCTGATCTGTCTGTGTGAGTTTAATATCCTTGAAGACACCATCAGAAGCACCTTCATTAAACATCTGTTCTTCTTGGCCCGGGCTCTCTTTTAGCTGTGTTAGTGCTGCTATGGAGGCTTGTACCATTGGTCTGATGGTGGCTAAATTCACATCTTCTTTTTGAAAGACCAAATTCAGCTTTGTCATGACTGGGAGCACGTCACATAACATGTGGGTCATTGCAATGAAGTGATATGACTGGATTTGATTCTGTATCCCACGGGCTTGTGGATTTCCCCCATCTGCCTCTTCAGTTAGGTCCATCACCAGCGCAGGCCAGTTATTTTTTATGGCATTCACTGCCCTGTCTAGTGACAGCCAGCGGACTGCAAAGTGGTGTTTTAAACTTGTCACGTCCTCCTCGTTTAAGTTGGCACTAAGTTGACGGAGTCGGTTTGTTCTGCTGGCGGAGTGCTTATAAAATGAATAAACCGAGTTCACAGTGCGTTTGTAGTTAGCGACCTTCTCCACCGCTTTGCATGCGTCTACCGCAGCCAGTGCACAACGCTGAGCTACGCAGTGAAGTTGAATGGAGAAAGGACTTTTCTTTTTCAGCAGCGCAACAACTCCACCACGCTTCCCAGTCATCACACTAGCCCCGTCTGATCCCAGACTCGTCACACGAGTGATGGGGACGCCTCGCTCCTGCAGCGCTTCCACCACTTTGTCAAAGACACACAGCGCTGTCCCATCCAGTATATCATAGTTGCCAAGGAAACACGTTTCGGGCCTCCCGTCTCGTTCAACCTTGACGTAAATAATCAGTTTCTTTGTTACGGTTATGTTTACAGTTTCATCAATGATGATGCCCAGAAAATCACTTGCTTGCAGCTTCTCATCAAGCTCGTCCAGTAGGGTTTGTTCCAAGGCTTTCTCCATATCACTGACAGAGTCACTGTGTTTATACAGGCTCGTGTCGTTTTGAAAGTCGGGGGCTTTCAGCGATTTTAGCAACTCTGTCATTCCACGGAATTGATGGCAAGCGATGTCATTTTTAGCCAAATGTAACACAACTTTGAGCTGTGATATGAGTTGATCTGAGGATGACTTCTTGGCTTTATCACAGTGCTCTTGCATAGCATGTTGTTGCTGCCTCAAACTCACTGCTGCCATGTGATCGCTGCATTTGCTGTGTTCATTTATCGCTCCCCTTTTAATGTTGGTTGAACCTTTTGTAAATCCATTCACCTTTCCTGCTTTCTGGCAGAATGTGCAGTACATGTTGTCTACACCGTCAACTGTGTCTCGTCTCAGCCATGAGTATATATCCAACCACTCGTCACTGAAAGATCGATTGGTTTTCTGTTTCTTTTTAGCTGGCCCTGTATCACTAATATCAACGTCTTCTTCATGTTCTTCTTCCCTCTCCTCTTCATGGGCCTGCTCTTCCTTTGTTTTATTAGTGGAGGTTTTAAAGAATTTGGTGAGGTTTTTTTTTTTTTTTGTGAGGGATGTTTGCTTTTTCGGCGCCGCCATTGCATCACCTGCTTGAGTGTGTCTGTCACTCTGACTGTGTGTGTGTGTGTGTGTGTGTGTGTGTGTGTGTGTGTGTGTGTGTGTGTGTGTGTGTGTGTGTGTTTACCGCGGGGCGCAGATTCGGCGCTCCGCTGCAACCACAAATGGAGAATTTGCGTTCAACATAATGCTCTATATGATTTCAATGTTATATGGTTGTCTTCATATAAAATGTTGTGTTAGGCTACTACTTTATTTATTATCCAAATAATAATTTTAATATAAATGCACTATTTATACATATATATTTAACACTTTACCAACCGGCCACGGTGGCCGGCAGTGTTTTTAAATACCGGCCAATTAATATTTTAACCGGTCAATGACCGGTATATACCGGCTAACGGAAACCCTGACACACACACACACACACACACACACACACAGACACAGACACACACACACAGACACACACACACACACACACACACACACACACACACACACACACACACACACACACAGACACAGACACACACACACAGACAGACAGACAGACAGACAGACAGACAGACAGACAAGTGATTGTAAACGCTGCCCCCTGCAGGTCGTCTGTGGAGTCGTCTGGGACCCAGTGACTCCCAGGAGAAGGAGAAGAAGGAGCGTTTCACCTCCTCTTCCTCTTCCTCCTCCAAGCTGAGGAGGAGGAAGGAGGAGGAGCCAGAGAAGAAGAAGGAGGAAGCAGAGGAAGAGGAACAGGAAGAAGGAGAAGAAGACTCTCGGCTGCAGAGGATGTGGGGAGCCATGATCAGCAGGAAGCAGCAGAGCCAACAGCACCTCCTGCTGGCCTCCTCCTCGCCTCCTGCCGATGCTCCTCCCTCCAGCAGGGGGCAGCAGCACAAGAAGAGCCGCCTGGACCAGCTGCCCTCTCTGCAGATAGAGATCAGCCGCGAGGAAGAGAGCAGCGAGGACGACAACTAGAGATCTGATGTTTTCTACAGCTTGTAGATCTGATGTCCTCTACAGCTTGTAGATCTGATGTCCTCTACAGCTTGTAGATCTGATGTCCTCTACAGCTTGTAGATCTGATGTCCTCTACAGCCTGTAGATCTGATGTTCTCTACAGCTTGTAGATCTGATGTCCTCTACAGCTTGTAGATCTGATGTCCTCTACAGCTTGTAGATCTGATGTCCTCTACAGCCTGTAGATCTGATGTTCTCTACAGCCTGTAGATCTGATGTCCTCTACAGCTTGTAGATCTGATGTCCTCTACAGCTTGTAGATCTGATGTCCTCTACAGCTTGTAGATCTGATGTCCTCTACAGCTTGTAGATCTGATGTCCTCTACAGCCTGTAGATCTGATGTCCTCTACAGCCTGTAGATCTGATGTCCTCTACAGCTTGTAGATCTGATGTCCTCTACAGCTTGTAGATCTGATGTCCTCTACAGCCTGTAGATCTGATGTCCTCTACAGCTTGTAGATCTGATGTCCTCTACAGCTTGTAGATCTGATGTCCTCTACAGCCTGTAGATCTGATGTCTCTACAGCTTGTAGATCTGATGTCCTCTACAGCTTGTAGATCTGATGTCCAGAGAGAGAGAGAGAGAGACCCATGTTGTCAGAAACAGTGAATAAATAACATGAACATTTATGTTGAATGGTTATTAATGGTTATTGTGGAAACATCAAAAGTAACTTTTGTTTTTTTAGAGTTAAATTGACACTGAGGAGTTGTAAGTGTTGTTTTAAACATTAACCCCTTAAACCCCAGAGAACAGCAGATGGCCACGCCCACAGCGCCATGCGTAGTCGTTTCCGTTGGCTGTGTTTTGGGGGCATGGCCGTGGGTCAGTGGCACCTTAAAGGTTCTATGACATTCTTTTTCACTTTCTTTTTAATGTTTTTTGGGGGGTTTTATGACGTCAATTACACCCACAAAATCTGAACTTTGAACATTCAGTGGATTTTCTGTGGTCTGGGGTTTTCTGAATAATTAGGCTGAAAAGTAATCTGAGCTTGGCCCTTCGACAGTGAGGTCACTGTCGATTAATCCCGCCCACTCTCCTCCTCGCCCCTCCCCACCCCTATCCTTTCCTTTGGGGGGGCGGAGCAGAGGCGATGATTGACAGGCAAAATCCCTCACCAGCGACACCCGCAGGCAAAGATTTATTTTATTCATTGCAGTTGAAAAGGCTTTAGAAATGTGAGAGAAAAACACCTGCCATGGATCAATGGAGTGGAATTTTTTGTTAAAACTTTCTATACATGTTTGAAAGACCATGACAAAGACTTTTAATGTGTGGTAAAACTGAACGTCATGAAACCTTTAATGTGTTTAAAACTACACTCCGTAGGTTTTCTGTCCTCTCTCCCATGATGGAGAGAGCACTTTACGGGGGGGGGGGGGGGGGGCAGGTTAAATTAAATTAATTATCCTCCCATCAAGCCTTTGTTTAGTCTTCATCTCATTCCTGATGGAAGTTAACCTGGATAATAATTAGTGATTAACACTGCGAGTTAATATTATTATTTTATATAGTTTTACATTGGTTTCCTGTCAGTAAATACTTTCAGACCCTCAGTGTTTTAATGACACTTTGGTACAGGTTCAGGTTGTGTAGTTATTTAGAGACATTTTTACCATTAATTGTGACACAAATAATTGCGATTGAAGATTTAATTGTTTTTGGCAAAAATTAAAATTACATTTCTGTTTGTAAAACACATTGCACAGAGCAGAGATAGAACAGATAGAACAGAAATGACTGACAATATAATACTTAAGAAATATTTTATTTAAATCGCAAAATTAGACGATCTACAAGCTTGTAGATCTGCTATTTCCTTCATTTTGGGGGAATGATTTAATTCAACATGGAAGCGATTATGAGGAGTATAAAAACATATCATTGATGTTCAGATCTCCTCGTTGACACTGATTTTTTAAGCTCATAAACAACACATACAAATTGGTTGATTGCTTTTTGGTTTCGACTTTGAGATCTGTTTAACCGTCAATGAGGAAAAAGTTAATACACAACCTCTACCAAACTACACAACCTCTACCAAACTACACAACCTCTACCAAACTACACAACCTCTACCAAAGTGTCATTATAACATTCTGAAATGTTACAATCAAATATATATATATAGAATATCTTTCTGTACAATAAGTGAGTGTTTACAGTCACAGTATTATTGTTTTCATACTATTACAATGTAAACAACACAGTAAACAGTGTAAACATCCTCTGTAAACAAAGTATTAACTCCTGTACTTCCACAGTAAAATACTCAACGTTAATTTAACTCAGAGAGTACAAATGTAACCGAATGGACCCTATATAACTCTCTGTTACAAATGGATACGTTGACACTTTTCTGGCAACTCATGGAAATCAGTCAAAGTTTGAACTTGGTGAAAACAACAACACAAGTGTGGGTCGAGAGACAGAGAGAGAGAGAGAGAGCTGTTTGTTTTGTTTTATCTTTTCATTTTGTTTCATGTTTTTTATTCAATTAAAAAAAAGTCTGTTTCTGTTCTTTTCGTTTTTTTTTTTTTTTGGAGCAATGATGTCATCATGTTTGTTATTGGTTGTTTCCTCCAGTCACTGACCAGACAGCCAATCAGATCACTTGACAGACGAGTTGAACTTCCTGTTTCACATTAAAATCAAATAAAAGTTTTTTCTATCGTCTTGTAGCTTTATTGTGATGATTGGAGTTTTCCTAAAGATGAATAATAAGGTGTAATGTGTGTGTAAAGCAATGATAATCTAATCATAATGTATTTAATATATTCATTAATATGAATTTAAATAATCCATTCATGTAGAAGTCATATTTTAGCACAACTAGTTGAATTAATTAATATTATATTAAATAGCCGATCTACAAGCCCACAAGGCGCTGCAGAGGCCACTCATTGTGGGCTTGTAAGTCTGCTACTGTTTTCATCAGAAGCCCACTTCCTAGTCCTAGTTCC
>NC_139949.1:54938126-54990626 GCF_963454915.1 Gymnoscopelus microlampas | reverse complement strand
ATTCCGAGGCGGGCGCCGGACAGCCTTGGGTGTTGATTAGAGACCAGACCATGGTGGTGGTGTCCAGCTTGTAGATGTCATTGGTGTATCCTTTCAGCAGGTTGAATCCTCCAAACACATACATGTTCCTCTCCAGGACGCAGGCGGAGTGGCCGCACCGTGCCTCCGGGACCGTCCCAGAAACCCTGGGATTGAACCACCTGTGGGTGTCCACATCGAACGCATACAGCACGTTGCACTTATCCCCGTAGATGGTCAGCCCGTTGTCCACCTCCTCTATCTCAGTGTTCACGATCCCCCCCCAGATGTAGATGGTGTCTTCCAGCAGCACCGCCGTGTGGCACATGCGCATGGGAACCTCCAGGGGGAGCTCTCGTCTCCCGCCGGTCGCCGGGAGCAGCTTTGTCCAACACAGTGAAACGGTGTTGAAGACGTGAACGTCGATCTTCTTGGTGTCGTTCTCCCCGTAACAGTGTCCTCCGAAGGAATAGACCTTATGACCCACTGCCACCGCAGCATGGAGGAACCTCCGGGGTCCTTTCAGGTGGACCGTCCAGCACAGCATGTCACACACCTTTACACACACACACCTGTAACGTTACACACCTGTAACGATTCTTCACTTCAACTCACTGACGGAACAGAACGGTGTCCTCGGCGCACGGCGCCAATGCTATATATAGGGCACGGTGGCACGAACGCCACGCCAAGCTCGGCCAATACGCGAAGCCTGTGACTTAGGTTGGCCAATCAAGGGAGCCGGTGGGTTGGGTTTGCCAATCAGGGGAAACGGTGGGTTGGGTTGGCCAATCAGGGAAGTGATGCCTGTCGATCTCCCTTCTTTTGTGCAGCGCCATCAGATGTCCAACTCAGTGTTGTGCAGCCATGTCTGGTCCCACTTGGAAGAGGCCGGCTTCCAAAGGTGGTCTGTACAGAGGACAGGTGGTCTATGTGTTGTGAAGGTGGTCTGTACAGAGGACAGGTGGTCTATGTGTTGAAGGTGGTCTGTACAGAGGACAGGTGGTCTATGTGTTGAAGGTGGTCTGTACAGAGGACAGGTGGTCTATGTGTTGAAGGTGGTCTGTACAGAGGACAGGTGGTCTATGTGTTGAAGGTGGTCTGTACAGAGGACAGGTGGTCTATGTGTTGTGAAGGTGGTCTGTACAGAGGACAGGTGGTCTATGTGTTGTGAAGGTGGTCTGTACAGAGGACAGGTGGTCTATGTGTTGTGAAGGTGGTCTGTACAGAGGACAGGTGGTCTATGTGTTGTGAAGGTGGTCTGTACAGAGGACAGGTGGTCTATGTGTTGTGAAGGTGGTCTGTACAGAGGACAGGTGGTCTATGTGTTGTGAAGGTGGTCTGTACAGAGGACAGGTGGTCTATGTGTTGTGAAGGTGGTCTGTACAGAGGACAGGTGGTCTATGTGTTGAAGGTGGTCTGTACAGAGGACAGGTGGTCTATGTGTTGTGAAGGTGGTCTGTACAGAGGACAGGTAGTCTATGTGTTGTGAAGGTGGTCTGTACAGAGGACAGGTGGTCTATGTGTTGAAGGTGGTCTGTGCAGAGGACAGGTGGTCTATGTGTTGAAGGTTGTCTGTACAGAGGACAGGTGGTCTATGTGTTGAAGGTGGTCTGTACAGAGGACAGGTGGTCTATGTGTAGAAGGTGGTCTGTACAGAGGACAGGTGGTCTATGTGTTGAAGGTGGTCTGTACAGAGGACAGGTGGTCTATGTGTAGAAGGTGGTCTGTACAGAGGACAGGTGGTCTATGTGTTGTGAAGGTGGTCTGTGCAGAGGACAGGTGGTTCATAGTTAAGGGGGAGTTTTTCGTTGCCACTGTCGCAAAATTGCTTGCTCAGGGTGGGACTGTCGGGTCTCTTCTCTACATGTAAAGTGTCTTGAGACAACTTGTTGTGATTTGACACTTTAATAAAATTGAATTGAATTGAATTGAAAAAATATCGGCCCCTATACTTAAGGCCGACAAACAGCTTCATACCCATCCATTCTCTCTCTACGTCCTGCGTGTCTGGAGCAGGCACGTGCACACATAGACATGAAAGGGGGCTTGAGCCCCTGCCCTTTTAAGGCCTATTCATACTCCACGTAAGACCCTTAAGTAAGCATAAGGAACGGAGGGGGAGACCAAAAAGGGGAGGGAGGATGGGGGGTTTGTCCGTCGATTATGTCATCCGTCAGGTTGAGCTCAGAGCTCAGAGTACCTGACGTAAGTTCACTGCTTCCCTCTGGAGGATGAATAGCCTCTTGGCCCTTTAATCACGCATAAGAAACGTGTCAAACTATGAATGCACTGAATGCACTGACGTAAAGAACGTACCAGTTCCTCACCCCCGACGTACGTCAATCCCCATCTCTGTCTAGTATGTACGCCACTTTACCAGTCGGTAAAAAGTGTCCTCTCCAGACTAGGAAAGAATATATATATATATTTTACACCCAAAAAATAAATTTTAACTGCCCTAGCGGCCTAACGGTAAGGCCGAAGGAAATGGCAGTGGATGTGTTGGATGCAACTCAAAGTGAACTTTACTCAGGTATCTAGTTTGTTGCCGTCAGACCTTCCTAGCCCGTGTTATTAAAGAAAAACGGGCGATAATGGCCAAAACTCAATCGAAAATCGGCGATTGAAAATTTGGTTGGGGATGCGTGACTTTCAGGACATTAAGTACCTTTTTTTGGGGCCTAAAAGTATGGTAATTGAGGCCGAGCCTCGGTCCGGCCAGCAAAATAAGTGCAAATTCCAGCCCCTGCCTCTCAGAATCCCTCTGCACGTCCCTGGTCTGGAGGATGTTGAGTCTTTTGAGCCAATGTGTATTCTCAGAATCCCTTTTCACACTCTATGTGTCTGTCTGTGTCCGTCATTCACATATATTATGTATAATATATATATATTATAAATGTATATTATTATACATTTATTCATGTACATTATATTTGACTGGCGCAGTGATATGCTTGTAGTTCAAGAAAGTACAAAATAACAGACTATCTTTGAAAAAGTATTTGCCAGCCCTTACTTATAAAGAGATCCTGCGTAAAAGCCATAAGGCCTTATATTATATAGCCTATTATATTAACATGAACCAGGGCACATTTTTTAAAAGTAATCCTTATTATATATGATATTAACATGCTGTGTTTTTAATCCTACTAGTTTACCTTCTATTAAAACTGTATTTTCATGTGCTTTTTCTCTGCAAACTTCTAAATAAAGTATTCAATCAATCAATCAATCAATCAATCAATGTTCAGGGTTAGGGTTTCTTTAAGTAATCCTTATATTTTATATAATATTAACATGAACCCTGTATTCAGGGCACGGACATTAGGATTGTTGTCAAGGCTGTTTTCATTATTTCATTCTTTTAAATCTTTTTTTTTTACAGGCGGAAACGGGCTCTGAGTCACAGGACCAGATAGCACATTTCGGTGAAACACCGGTGTTGGGTAATCCCTATCTGGTGGTGTTACGCAACAAACACGTTGGCGGTGGTTTCGGGGGGGGGGGGGGGGGGGGGGGACGCAAACTGATGCAATCACGTCGGGTGACGTAGCCACGTCGAAGCAGCAGCAGAAGCGTTGCCATGTCTGCTTAGTATAAGCGAATTTGGGCTTGTTTTTCTGTAAAGTAGCTTGTAAATATTGGTGGTTGCAGGTTGCGTTGTTTTTTTTGTCTCGTTTCTAAAGTTGTTTCATTTGGGCTTAATTCTTAAACGTTTAAACCAGTGGTTCTCACACTGTCAATTAATAATATATATATGTATTTGGTGCCAACGACTCCCATACAAGATTTGTGTTGTTAAAAAACAACAATATATTTTCCCTTTTTTCTCTAAGATCTTCTTTTCTTCTTTTTAAATAGCAGATCTACAAGCTCACAACGCGTCTCTGCTCAAGCCTCAGTCATTTGACCCAGTAACAGTCGTTACTCTTTTGGGCTCGTTTTCACAGACCCGGTTTGCTTATTCCTCTCGCAAAGAATCTGGCAACACTGGTCTCTGTCTGTCCGGCAGCCATCTTGTTTTCCCAACGAACCAACGCAACGCAGCAGCTCGAGCGCAGAGACACGAGACAACACGGAGATAAAAAACATATTAATATATATTTATATATGTACGGTTTATCATTCAGCGATATGATGACGTCACAAAGAAACGACCGTTAAATAATGAACAGTTTAAGTCAGTAGAAACGGCCGTTTGGTTTCAGCGCGAGCGGCGAGGAGCGCGAGAGCGGCCACAGGCCAGAGGCTATAAATAGAGGCTGATAGAGGAGCAGGCCTCTGTAGAGAGGAGGCCAGAGAGGAGGTGCGGAGCAGGAGGAGCAGCAGAAACAAGATGGAGGACGCCTGCAGGGAGTACCTCTCCTCTCTAGAAGACCTGACCTTCAACAGTAAACCTCACATCAACATGCTCACCATCCTGGCGGAGGAGAACCACGGAGCCGCCAAGGATATCGTCGCGATTATCGAAGCGCAAATCAGCAAGGTTTTTATACATATAAAAACAACATCATTATAATAATAATAATAATAATAATAATAATAATAATATAGCATAAATAAATAAATAAAGATGGCGGCTCTCAGGAAGTTCAAACCTCTTGGTTCTTTATTATCTTTATCTTTCTTTTCTTTCATCCATGTTGTCGTTGTTTGGTTGTTGTGTTGTTGCTAATGCTAATGCTAGCTGTTAGCAACGTGTCAGCACTTTGGAGCATGGATTAACTCTATAAATACCTTCATATATATATATATATATATATATATATATATATATATATACTATATGATATACACATATATGATATACACATATATTTATATCTAATGGATTAACTCTTTATTATAACTTCTTACATATAGTTACCATATATAATATATAAACATATATTTATATCTAATGGTGTGAATGTTGTTTATAAAGAGTTGTTAAACGTCAGATAAGATTAATTCAGAGTCTGAAGTAGGACGGTAAAGTCGGACCCCAAAAAATAACAGATCTACAAGCTTTCAACGTGTTGACAGCTTGTAGATCTGTTCTTTTGTTGTTGTTTTTGCCCCAGCGTGCTTACAGGGTTTTACACATTATAATATTATTATCTGTGATTTAATTTGGAATCCCAACTCCTTCCTTTAAACCTCTGCTGTAATAGACACCATATTATAATATAATAATAATGGTTCTGATACGTTAACATATAAAACACCACAACCCCCTGCTGTGTGCTTATAATAATATAATATATAATAATAATTATATAATAATTACATAATATAATATAATAATAATTGTTCTGATATGTTAACATATGAAACACCACAACCCTCTGCTGTGTGTTTATATTAATATAATATACAATAATTATATAATATATAATAATGGTTCTGATACGTTAAAACATATAAGCACACAACAGCCCTCTGTTGTGTGCTTATAATAATATAATATATATTAATAATAATGGTTCTGATACATTAATAATATAATATATATTAATAATAATAATAATAATAATGGTTCTGATACATTAATAATATAATATATATTAATAATAATGGTTCTGATACATTAATAATATAATATATATGAATAATAATAATAATAATAATGGTTCTGATACATTAATAATATAATATATATTATTAATAATAATGGTAATAATAATAATAATGGTTCTGATACATTAATAATATAATATAATATATAATAATAATAATAATAATGGTTCTGATACATTAATAATATAATATAATATATAATAATAATAATGATAATAATAATAGTGGTTCTGATACATTAATGATATAATATATATTAATAATAATAATGATAATAATAATAATAATGGTTCTGATACATTAATAATATAATATATATTAATAATAATAATAATAATAATGGTTCTGATACATTAATAATATAATATATATTATTAATAATAATGATAATAATAATAATAATGGTTCTGATACATTAATAATATAATATAATATATAATAATAATAATGGTTCTGATACATTAATAATATAATATAATATATAATAATAATAATGATAATAATAATAGTGGTTCTGATACATTAATGATATAATATATATTAATAATAATGATAATAATAATGGTTCTGATACATTGACGTTGAGCAGGAGTTTGTTTTGGACAATGTGGCATTGAACTTAATGTGTGTGTGTGTGAGAGAGAGAGAGAGAGAGAGACACTGTGTGACACAGTGAGAGAGCGCGTGTGTGTGTCTCGAAACTGTTGCGTTCACGGTTTCGTGCTTACCCCCCCTCCCCCCCCCCCCGCACACCGCACACACGACCGGCGGGCTGTTAGACAGACCATCAGACAGACAGAAAGCTGTGCTGTAGAGTTCTCCAGTATAGACATGCATGTGTATTGCTATATGAATGTAAATAAAGGTAGCCTACTGTTGTTCCTGGACAAAAGACAGATAGTGTTAGAGCCACATTTCAGTATCAAAATAAATAAATATGCATAATTATCGACAAATAAAAATAAATTGACATTATATATTGCATATATATGTGTTACTTCTACACATTATATTACAAAGAAGATGGTGCAATTAGATGGTGAATGACAGTGCTGTGTTTCTGTACAGACTGCAAAGTGCAGACATGTCAGTGGGATCAGATACACACAGTTAGCGTAGCGCATCATGCAGTTAGCGTAGCGCAAAGCGCATCACATACGCTCCTCCGGGACCGGGGCGCTACTTAACGAGAACGTGAACGAATCATTTGAACGAGTCTTTGCCGTGAACTGAACGAGAATCGTTCGTTCACCGAAATGAACAGTTTTTCCCACTAGTGTGTGAGAGAGAGACTGTGTGACACAGTGAGAGAGAGACTGTGTGTGTGTGTGTGTGTGTGTGTGTGTGTGTGTGTGTGTGTGTGTGTGTGTGTGTGTGTGTGTGTGTGTGTGTGTGTGTGTGTAAAATGATGAAACGGGTCACATGATGAAGCCAAACTGCTGTTCATTGTCAATGTTCATATAAATGATACAGATTTATTCATTATGTCAGCCTAGTACCTTAAAGTGGGGGTCCTTGAGGGGTCTCCAGGGGTCCTTGAGGGGGTCTCACACCAACTAACAGTGTAGTATATACTGTATGTATGTAACTATATAATAACTATTCAGACCACACAGTACTAACAGTATTACTTATTATACTAACAGTATTACTTATTATTATCTCTATATAATATAACACATAGTAAGACCACACAGTACTAACAGTATTACTTATTATTATCTCTATATAATAACAGTATAGTATTACTTATTATTATACTAACAGTATAGACAAGACAGTTTTAGAATAGAGCATCGCAGTTCCCGCCCACTTCCTGGTGCCGGAAGTAAATACTCGATGCATTTTTCCCATTGACAAAAATATTTATATCAATCAATTTAAGCCTAGAATCAAGCTATCCAGGATCCTGGTTGAATCATGACCATAAAACGTTTGATTCTGTGAAAAAAACTTTTTTGAAAACGGAAAAACAAAGGGTATTTATTAAATATAGTATATCATATCATTAAATATAAAATAAAATAAAATCACAGAAAAAAAGGTTTTATGGTCATGATTCACCAGGATCCTGGATGGCTTGATTCTAGGCTTAAATTGATTGATATAAATATTTTTGGAAAAGTCAACGGGAAAAATGCATTGAGTATTTACTTCCGGCACCAGGAAGTGGCGGAACTGCGACGCTCTATTCTGCATTTCATCTAATCTGAAGGCGGTCCTATTTCAGGGGGCGGTCCTATTTCAGGGGGCGGTCCTATTTCAGGGGGCGGTCCTATTTAAGCGGGTGGTCCTTGCCATGAAGGTGTTTCAGAATCAGAACCTGTGGATTCTATAGCTCTGGGTTGGAGTTGGAAATGTTCAGATGATCTGATCTCAAACTAAAGACTGAAATAGTTTCCAAAAGACTCTAATATAGTGTTTTGTTTTTAAAACATGGTGACAATTGAATAAATGTGTATTTGTTGGTTAGTTGACTTGGTTTGTTGAATGAGTTTAAATGTTAAATGTTGTGGCGCAGCTGTTGAGACGTGAGAGATCAAATCAGTCATCTCTCTCTCTCTCTCTCTCTCTCTCTCTCTCTCTCTCTCTCTCTCTCTCTTCAATAGCTTGTTAGTACATTTTAATTAAGCTGTAGTTTAAGAGTCGATAGCTGTTTGCATTTTGACAACAACTTCTACTAAAGTTATTTTTTAGTCAGTTGATGACCGACCGCACGTCTTCTATTTGACATAAATAATTCACCAGTAAATATTGATTTTGAAATGTCAATGATGGTTAAAAAAAAAAAGAAGCAAAAAACCCAATGTGATAATAAAACATGTGAAATGTGCTTTTTGTCATTTTTTATTTCCCAGTTGCAGTTTCTTGGTATTGAGTGTTGCTTGTTGTTCTCTGACTGGTGCCGAGGTCCTCATTCACTCACTAGAAGAAGCCAGTGATTGGTTAAGCATTGGTTAACGCTAAGCAGCATTATTTACACCTGGTTGGAACTAAATGCTGAAACATGCTGCAGAGGAAGAGTTTCTCTTTAAATGCTGAAACATGCTGCAGAGGAAGAGTTTCTCTTTAAGGGCCGTTCAGGTTTCAGATTTGCTACGAGGTGTTACATAGAATAATGTGACCCGTGTTACATAGAATAATGTGACCTGTGTTACATAGAATAATGTGACCTGGCCCGGTGATGTTTCAGGAAGTTAATAAAATCCAATGTCAAACGACACCGCGGTCAACATAGATATAGAAACCTAGATACCTCATTGGTCCATAGATATAGAAACCTAGATACCTCATTGGTCCATAGATATAGAAACCTAGATACCTCATTGGTCCATAGATATAGAAACCTAGATACCTCATTGTCCTCTGCAGTTCATTGGAGCAACCTGTATCGTGGCCGCCATTTTGGAGAAGGCAAGCTTCCTGACTACTGGCCAATCACAGCGAGTCTTTTCCGGGACTTCAGAATCTGGTTGTATAGAAATATCCTGTTAAATGTTTACACAACAAGATTCTGCCTAGTCCCAGAAAAGACGCGCTGTGATTGGCCAGTTGTCAGGAAGCTTGCCTTCTCCAAAATGGTGCCCGAGATACAGACGTCTCAGAGCCGGAGGAGGCGTCTACCTTTATGTGTCTATGGCGGTCAAGCCCCGATTTATACTTTCTATGAGCTCATAAACGCATCGTGATTAGATTTTATACTTTCTATGAGCTCATAAATGCATCGTGATTAGATTTTATACTTCTATGAGCTCATAAACACATCGTGATTAGATTTTATACTTCTATGAGCTCATAAACATCGTGATTAGATTTTATACTTTCTATGAGCTCAAACGCATCGTGATTAGGCCCGTCACGATTAGGACATTTTAACTGGCCGATACATTGTCGCTCAAATCATTTGGATTAACGATCTCATTGTTTTTCTGTCGTTTGAACATTATGGATAAAAAAGACATATCTGTTTGGCTTTTAGGGTTCTAAAACAAAAGGTGCAAAAACAGGATGACTAATAACCTAAATGTAAGACCTTTTTACTAAAGAAATCACTAGCCCATCTTTAAGCTCTGAGCTTGTAGATCTATTCCCACTATTTTTGAAAATATGAGTTTTTCAACATGGAAATATTGACGATTATGCAATATACATAATTGCGATTATCTCAAATAATTGTGATCAGGGAATGATGTAATAATTGTGACAGAGCCCTAATCGTGATGCATTGTGATCTCATTGATCCGGCGCGACACAGTCGTATAGTAGAGTATAAAGTAGGCTTTTCCGACATCCGGGCGTGGCCATGTTGCTTTGAACTGGTTCATAACATCAGGGGCGGAGCCTCGTTGGTTTGAACTGGTTCATAACATCAGGGGCGGAGCCATGTTGCTTTGAACTGGTTCATAACATCAGAGGCGGAGCCATGTTGCTTTGAACTGGTTCACAACATCAGAGGCGGAGCCATGTTGCTTTGAACTGGTTCACAAACAGCAGGAGGCGTAGTTTTTTTAATTTATTCGGAGGCGTGACGCTTCATCTCGTCACGAGTCTTGAATCTGAACTGTCCTTTAGGCCTCTTATCTTATCTTATCTTATCTAGTCCATAGACATTTTAAAATGGCATCTTAAAGCTTTTGATTAAAGCAGCAACCCTCTATCATCATCTTAGCAGCTTTTTAAAGCGTAGGAGGTTTACCTGAAGGACTGGTTGTTAAAACCATGGTAATGTACAGAGAGAGAGAGACTATGGTAATGTACAGAGAGAGAGAGACACTCTCTCTGGAGGTAACCTAAAACATTTCCTGAACTCTGGAGAGAAGACACACATTTTTCCAGCTTCAACAGGTGGACATTTTCAAGGTGGATTTTTCTCAAGAAGCTTTTTTTGTGATTGGCTGATGTTTTTCCCCCTTTTTTTTTCTCGAAGACTGGTTTTGTTTTTCTTTTTTCCCTCCGTCCCAACGTGGGTGAAGATTTGGATGTGGATTTTTTTTTCATCGCCTTTTTACTGAACTCAGCGGGACACCGAAGCACATTTTGACTTTTTCCTACTTTTTTTTTGGGGGGGGGGGGGGGGGGGGGGAATGGGGGAGGAGGGTGTTATGGGGTTATGGGGGCATTTATTTAAGGGGTGGTCCTTTTTTTTCTTATTTTTTTTACATTAACAGAATTGTTTCTTTTTGATGTTTTTCAGTGCAAAATGTTGGTCTTAACTGTGTTGTCTTCTAAACTTGTTGAGTTTTTTCCCCTCGCTCCAGGCCACTCCAGCGGAGAAGCTGCCCGTTTTGTACTTAGTGGATTCCATAGTGAAGAATGTTGGCGGGGAATACCTTGCAGTGTTTGCTAAAAACCTAGTCACTTCATTTATATGTGTCTTTGAAAAGGTACACACAACTTCTCTTCTGTTAAACACCTAGTCACTTCATTTATGTGTGTTTTTGAAAAGGTACACACAACTTATCTTCTGCTAAACACCTAGTCACTTAATTTATGTGTGTATTTGAAAAGGTACACACAACTTCTCTTCTGTTAAACACCTAGTCACTTCATTTATGTGTGTATTTGAAAAGGTACACACAACTTCTCTTCTGTTAAACACCTAATCACTTCATTTATATGTGTATTTGAAAAGGTACACACAACTTCTCTTCTGTTAAACACCTAGTCACTTCATTTATGTGTGTATTTGAAAAGGTACACACAACTTATCTTCTGTTAAACACCTAGTCACTTCATTTATGTGTCTTTGAAAAGGTACACACAACTTCTCTTCTGCTAAACACCTAGTCACTTCATTTATGTGTGTATTTGAAAAGGTACACACAACTTATCTTCCATCTTTCACTAAAAGACCGGAACTCCAAAGGTTGACAAGACATCAATAATAATTGCTTCAGTGATTAGAAATTGATCATTCAAAATATGCTCCTCATTGACTTACATTGCTGAAATGCTGAAACAAATTTCAACCTGACTCTTTTAGCACATAAACGAACACAAACAAAGCTGATTCTGACAATAGAATTATAAAAATAATATTATTTATTATTAATGATTAATAAAAACGTCAACTTCCTGATGATTTTACTATTTGAAGATACGGATCCAGTCCGGGTTTTCTTCCTAATACAAAGGGCATTTTTATTAAAAAAACAAACAGTACTGGGTTTGGTGATGTTCCATATTGTCTGAATCAGCTTTGTTTGTTTACGTCTCACTGTACAATGTAAGTCAATGAGGAGCATATTTTGAATTATCAATTTCTAATCACTGGAACAATTATTTTAGATTTCTTGTCCACCTTTGGAGTTACATCATGGGAAGGTAACCACACAACCCAAACCTCTACCACAGTGGTCTGGCCCTTTAACTCTTGTAATTTAAATGTCTTTGCTGTCGGGCAGGAACCTCATATCTCCATGTTTTAAGGTTTTGTGTTTTCGTCAGTATAATCTCTTTATATATATATAATCTCTATATATGTGTTGGATAAGAGACACTGGTAAAATGTTCAAACACAATTACACTGGTATAGAATCTACATGATGCAAATATTATTTACGTATCTTCAATAGTTCTAGTCTGGTAAACCCTCCCTCCAGAAATCTCATTTCCATTTGATTTCTGGAGTGAGTCTGGCCTGATCCGCCTTTCTGCAATATTGGCTGTGTACGCCAAAGGGACGAGCCTATCAGCGTCGTCGCTCATCGTTCTGTGATTGACAGCGACAGTTGGCCAATCAGGTGGCGAGTTCGAGTGAGCCCGAATGAAGCCGAGTGCAGCCTGAGTGCCTCCGACAAAAGACGAACGGCAGCCATTGTTGTTGTCCGAGTGCCTTAACGTCTTACTTTAGTTTTTAAAACGGTCTCAAACTTTTTTTTTGATGCACGGAATTTACTATTAAGATATCGTTTGGATAGAATTTAGTTGTTTAACTTCATATATGTGGTCAATTAATCATGACGGAGCCTATTTAAAAATATAAATTCAGAGAACCGGGAGGGGCGGGCTGTGACACGCATGTATCCCAATAAAGCAACCTATTTTGGGCATGGCGATCTCAAAAGTCCCGTTGCGTCATATTAGTGACGGAGGTGGTAAAAATCCACTGCAATTGGCTGAAGGGGAAAAACGATCATTGGCTGAAGGGGTTGTCAGTCAACGGTATTACTCCCGCCCAACTCCAGCCCACAGCCAATATTGCAGAATGGGCGATCATGCCAGACTCTCTCCTGGAATCAAATGGAAATGAGATTTCTGGAGGGAGGGTTTACCAGGCTACAATAGTTGCTCCAATGCTTAGAAATGAAGTTTCAGGTTGGTTGTGTTTGTGTTGCTAGGTGGTTTTTCAGGGTTGTGGTTGTGTTGCTAGGTGTTTTTTCAGGGTTGTGTTTGTGTTGCTAGGTGGTTTTTCAGGGTTGTGTTTGTGTTGCTAGGTGTTTTTTCAGGGTTGTGGTTGGTTGTCGTTGTGTTGCTAGGTGGACGAGGGAACCAGGAAGTCTCTTTTCAAGCTGCGCTCCACATGGGACGATGTGTTCCCGCTGAAGAAGCTTTATGCTCTGGACGTACGGGTCAACTCTGTGGACCCGGCCTGGCCCATCAAGCCCCTCCCCCCCACCGTCAACGCCAGCAGCATTCATGTCAACCCACGCTTCCTCATCCAGGTAGATGTTAGTACATACATGTTAATACATGTTAATACAGGTCATACATGTTAATACATACATGTTAATACAGGTCATACATGTTAATACATACATGTTAATACAGGTCATACATGTTAATACATACATACGATACGATACGATAATACTTTATTGTCAGTTTGCACTGAAATTTGTCTTGCGACCCAAAAACAGCCATGTATGCAACATATAACAGTACACACATTTGACATGACACAAGAAAACAACAAAATACAAAATACATACGTAAAGACATGCAAAGACAAGAGCAATGTCCACTTCTCAGCCTACCCCTGGCTTATAACTCCTGATTAAGCCTCAACGTGGTCTGATGGACAAAGGACCTCTTCAGTTTGACCTTATTGTATGTAGGAACACTGTATCTCCTTCCTGAAGGCAGAAACCTATATTCTCCATACAAAGCATGGCTAGTGTTTGAAGTGATATTCCTTGCCAACCTTATCATACTGTCATTATACGTAGATGTATAGAGCCTCTGAAGTGGCTGTCCAACAATCTTTGAACAAATGTTCACTAGCTGCAGCAGTTGTGACTTTAAAGCTACAGACAGACATCCATACCAGGTGGTACTACAGTACTGCAGAACACTCATTATAACAGAAGTGAAAAACAAAAGAATAATCTGTCTACTAGCACCAAAAGATCTCAGACGGCGAAGGAAATAGACTCTTTGTTTTGTCTTCTTATCCACTGATTCAATCTGGTCTTTCCATGACATAAGGTGGTCTATTACTACTTGTTATCACTCCACTCCACCACCTTATTTACTCTGTGTTGGTGCAGTCCAGGATCACTGGAACTATGTACTCTGTTAGTAAGGAAGGAAGCATAACAGTGAATTAAGCATGGATTCAGTTCCAACTGTACCATCTTTGACACCAGAATATCAGACTGTATTGTATTGAAGGCTGAAGAGAAGTCTAAGAACAGCACCCTTGCATGATTCTTATTAGACTTATCTAGGTGTTTTGTAATGAAGTGGACCAGTGTGACAACCGCATCCTCTGTACCATACATGTTAATACATACATGTTAATACAGGTACATACATGTTAATACATACATGTTAATACAGGTACATACATGTTAATACAGGTCATACATGTTAATACATACATGTTAATACATACATGTTAATACAGGTCATACATGTTAATACAGGTCATACATGTCCATACATACCGTACATAAACTGCCCACAAAAAGTTTGGAAACTTAAACTTCAGTCGATAATTTCTCCCCTTTAATAATACCCACTGGTATTGTGTTTGATATAATTTTTATCATTGATTAGTCACCTTTACAACGAGGTACAGCTTGTAAGGATCGGGCATTTGTGGAATGAGTAACACAGCTAAACGTGTGGGTAACGCCCCCAAAAAACCCAATATGCTTCTGTTGGTAATAACTCATGTTTTGAGGGACCTGCCAGCACACACCTCTCAGCAGGGGGCGCTACCCACACGTTTATCCCCATCACATATTATTAATGTGATGTTTCCTGTGCTGTGATTGGACAGTTACTATATATTATTAATGTGATGTTTCCTGTGCTGTGATTGGACAGTTACTATATTATTAACGTGATTTTTTCCTGTGCTGTGATTGGACAGGCAGAGGAGTCGTCTCCGAGGGCCAGCCCGCCGCGGCCCCCGGCCCCGCCCCCCTCTCAGCTCTCGCCCCCTCCCCCTCAGCCGGCGGCGGTCTCCATGGTAACGGCCAGCGAGGCCAGCCTGACCACGGAGCAGCTCATCAGACAACAGCTTCTGGCCAAACAGAAACAGCTGTTAGAGTTACAGCAGAAGAAGATAGAACTGGAGCTGGAGCAGACCAAAGCACAGCTGGTACCTGTCTGTCTGTCTGTCTGTCTGTCTGTCTGTCTGCCTGTCTGCCTGTCTGCCTGTCTGCCTGTCTGCCTGTCTGTCTGCCTGTCTGTCTGTCTGTACCTGTCTGTACCTGTCTGTACCTGTCTGTCTGTCTGTACCTGTCTGTCTGTCTGTCTGTACCTGTCTGTCTGTCTGTCTGTCTGTCTGTCTGTCTGTCTGTCTGTCTGTCTGTCTGTACCTGTCTCTGTCTGTCTGTCTGCCTGTCTGCCTGTCTGCCTGTCTGCCTGTCTGCCTGTACCTGTCTCTGTCTGTCTGTCTGACTGTCTGACTGTCTGTCTGTCTGTCTGCCTGTCTGTCTGTCTGTATCTGTCTGTCTGTCTGTCTGTCTGTCTGTACCTGTCTGTACCTGTCTCTGTCTGTCTGTATGTACCTGTCTGTCTGTCTGTACCTGTCTGTCTGTCTGTCTGTCTGTCTGTCTGTCTGTATGTACCTGTCTGTCTGTCTGTCTGTCTGTATGTACCTGTCTGTCTGTCTGTACCTGTCTGTCTGTCTGTCTGTCTGTCTGTCTGTATGTACCTGTCTGTCTGTCTGTCTGTCTGTCTGTCTGTATGTACCTGTCTGTCTGTCTGTCTGTCTGTCTGTATGTCTGTACCTGTCTGTACCTGTCTGTCTGTCTGTATGTACCTGTCTGTCTGTCTGTCTGTCTGTCTGTCTGTACCTGTCTGTACCTGTCTGTCTGTCTGTCTGCCTGCCTGCCTGCCTGTCTGTCTGTCTGTCTGTCTGTCTGTACCTGTCTGTACCTGTCTGTCTGTACCTGTATGTACCTGTCTGTCTGTCTGTCTGCCTGCCTGCCTGCCTGTCTGTTTGTCTGTCTGTACCTACCTGTAGGCCTCTCCATGTAAAGCAGTGGTTTTCAACCTTTTTTGCGTCAAGGACCCCCAAATTGACACACATTAGCCCAGGGACCCCCGTTTGAAAAGTTATGCCAGGGACCCCCAATAAGAGACGATTTTTACGGCTCTCTAGCAGTGATTCTCAACCATTTCAATTTCAAGGACCCCCAGTTTAACATGCATACAGACTACAGACCCCCATTTAATGGCATTTCTATCTCTGGGACCCCAATTTTTATTGTAAAATCAGTGTTCATTTAACTCTGAGAGTGTACAAATGGAACCAAATGGACCCAAAAGGGTCCATTTGGTTCCATTTGTACACTCTTGGAGTTACAGACACATAAGGGTTCATTTGGTTACTAATTATCCATCATTTAGCTGGGTACCCTCTGGAACTCCCTCAAGGACCCCTGGGGGTCCCCGGACCCCACTTTGAGAACCAATGTCATAAAGGACCTTCTGGAACTATCTCTCTGAAGGTTCCTTCTGTTCTATGAAGTGGATATGAATGACAGAATATGATACATCATTTATTTTAATGTTTTTAATGTGTTTTTAATCTTCCCATTCATTCCAGGCTGGGAATTTTGTGTTGAATCCCCCCGCTCCTCCCCCCCCCTCCCCCTCCCCCTCCTCCTCCCCCTCCCATACCCACCCTAACCCTAAAACACCTCCTGCCGCGGCCCCGCCCGTCACCAGAGACCCTCGACTCAACCGGACCTCCGGCTCAGGCTCCAAAGGGTCCAAAGAGCAGGTTTCCCCCCGGCCCAAAGAGCAGAAAGACCACGCCCCTCAAACCACCGCCCCCCGACTCAAAGACCACACCCCCCTGACGTCAGCTCCCCGGTAACTTCCTGTCCACCAAAAAACACAATGAAATTGTTATAATCGCAATTATTTATAGTCTTAATGGTCTTAATGGTTCCACAGTCTTAATGGTCTTAATGGTTCCACAGTCTTAATGGTCTTAATGGTTCCACAGTCTTAATGGTTCCACAGTCTTAATGGTCTTAATGGTTCCACAGTCTTAATGGTCTTAATGGTTCCACAGTCTTAATGGTCTTAATGGTTCCACAGTCTTAATGGTCTTAATGGTTCCACAGTCTTAATGGTTCCACAGTCTTAATGGTCTTAATGGTTCCACAGTCTTAATGGTTCCACAGTCTTAATGGTCTTAATGGTTCCACAGTCTTAATGGTCTTAATGGTTCCACAGTCTTAATGGTCTTAATGGTTCCACAGTCTTAATGGTTCCACAGTCTTAATGGTCTTAATGGTTCCACAGTCTTAATGGTTCCACAGTCTTAATGGTCTTAATGGTTCCACAGTCTTAATGGTCTTAATGGTTCCACAGTCTTAATGGTCTTAATGGTTCCACAGTCTTAATGGTCTTAATGGTTCCACAGTCTTAATGGTCTTAATGGTTCCACAGTCTTAATGGTTCCACAGTCTTAATGGTCTTAATGGTTCCACAGTCTTAATGGTCTTAATGGTTCCACAGTCTTAATGGTCTTAATGGTTCCACAGTCTTAATGGTTCCACAGTCTTAATGGTCTTAATGGTTCCACAGTCTTAATGGTCTTAATGGTTCCACAGTCTTAATGGTTCCACAGTCTTAATGGTCTTAATGGTTCCACAGCCCCGCGGCCCCCCGCTCCAACAAAGACCACCAGGCGGCCCCTCTGACGTTGTCGGGCCCCCCCACCCGGCCCCCCGGGAAGAGAGAGCCTCCGACAGAGAGACGAGTGACGGAGAAGCAGAAGGGAGGAGGTAGATCATCCTTATTATTAGAGAAGAAGAAAGGAGGAGGTAGATCATCCTTATTATTATAGAAGCAGAAAGGAGGAGGTAGATCATCCTTATTATTATAGAAGAAGAAAGGAGGAGGTAGATCATCCTTATTATTATAGAAGAAGAAAGGATGAGGTAGATCATCCTTATTATTAGAGAAGAAGGAGGAGGTAGATCATCCTTATTATTATAGAAGCAGAAAGGAGGAGGTAGATCATCCTTATTATTATAGAAGCAGAAAGGATGAGGTAGATCATCCTTATTATTAGAGATGAAGGAGGAGGTAGATCATCCTTATTATTATAGAAGCAGAAAGGAGGAGGTAGATCATCCTTATTATTAGAGAAGCAGAAAGGAGGAGGTAGATCATCCTTATTATTATAGAAGCAGAAAGGATGAGGTAGATCATCCTTATTATTAGAGATGAAGGAGGAGGTAGATCATCCTTATTATTAGAGATGAAGGGTGGAGGTAGATCATCCTTATTATTAGAGAAGCAGAAAGGAGGTAGATCATCCTTATTATTAGAGATGAAGGGTGGAGGTAGATCATCCTTATTATTAGAGATGAAGGGTGGAGGTAGATCATGATGCAGGTTTATATTGGTAACGTATCCAAATGGGACGATATTGGCCGTTAAATGTCATATCGGTATGGAACCCATCTCAAAATAAACCCCATTATTTTCACCCAATTGAAGACGCGCTTCCTTGTTCCGCAGGGCGCGCCCATATAAGGCTTGGGCTATCCTTCCACTTCCTTCCGCTTTAGCAGGGCAAGCTGGAAACTTCCGTGTGCGTCACAGAAGGGGGCGTTCGGTAGGCCAATCAGAGGCAGGTGGGGCGGGTCTTTTCTTAAGAGACAGCCGCGCAGCAACTAGTCAGTTAGACGCGCTGTGATTGGCCAGTAGTTAACGCGATGTGATTGGTCAGTAGTAAACAGCCCTGCGGAAGAGCCTTGTATTGAGATACCAGTCGCTACAATGAACTGCAGAGGCCAATGAGGTATCTAGGTTTCTATATCTATGGTCTGTCTGCCTGTCTCTGTCTCTTTAAGAGAGTCAGCTGTGGCCCCTCCCTCCCCCTCCCTCAGAGAGAGAGAGAGGCCGTATAGTAGTCAAACAGAACGTTCATACTCAGAACAGTCAGAGTGTATTTTAATACTCAGAACAGTCAGAGTGTATTTTAATACTCAGAACAGTCAGAGTGTATTTTAATACTCAGAACAGTCAGAGTGTATTTTAATACTCAGAACAGTCAGAGTGTATTTTAATACTCAGAACAGTCAGAGTGTATTTTAATACTCAGAACAGTCGGAGTGTATTTTAATACTCAGAACAGTCAGAGTGTATTTTAATACTCAGAACAGTCAGAGTGTATTTTAATACTCAGAACAGTCAGAGTGTATTTTAATACTCAGAACAGTCAGAGTGTATTTTAATACTAATGGTGATGTGTGATTTTCATGGCTAGGAGGAGGAGTCCCGAGGAGGGAGGCGGGGTCATCGCTAGGAGGAGGAGGAGTCCCGAGGAGGGAGGCGGGGTCATCGCTAGGAGGAGGAGGAGTCCCCAGGAGGGAGGCGGGGTCATCGCTAGGAGGAGGAGGAGTCCCCAGGAGGGAGGCGGGGTTATCGGAACATCAACACATCAAGGACAAGTCTAAATCCAAGTCTCCTTCGCCCATCATCCTCCCCCCTCCTCCTGCTGCTAAAGGGAGGAGCAGTGACTTAAAGAAAGACCCTCGCCTCCTCCTCCTCCGCAAGCGCCTCCCTGAGAAGACAGGCGGAGAGGAGGAGCAGAAGGAGAAGAAGAGATTCCCAGAGAGGTGCGTTAATGGGTGACAAGCAGAGAGTGCAGTGGGTGGGGCTTAGCAAAGGGTCCAATGGGTGACAAGCAGAGAGTGCAGTGGGTGGGGCTTAGCAAAGGGTCCAATGGGCAGACAATTGTTCAAGTCGCTCCGGTCCAAGTCCAAGTCATTTGGTCCCAAGTCAAGCCGAGTCACAAGTCGAGTCACAAGGTTGTGTCAAGTCCCTCACTACTATTGTTCCCCAGCCCACCCACAAAGCACTCAGGTTTATATCTTGAAGAGAGGAACCGTATCTTAAAGTCAAGAATTAAACCAGCATAAAGCTGTTCATTTATCCATTTATCCACAGCATTACATGTCTGATCATTTAGTTAGAACTAGGGAAAGGCTAAATTACACTAAAGCAGTGTTTCTCAACCTTTTTGGTGCCAAGGCACACCTGGCATAGCCAAAGGATCCCAGGGCACACCTAGATATACGGTGTGTGTGTGCGTGTGTGTGTGTGTGTGTATTCATTCAGATTCAGATTCAGATGACTTTATTTATCCCCGGGGGGCAATTCAGTTTCTACAGATCTCACCAAGACATGACATCCGTAGAGCAACAGTAGAAACACAAAACAGAGAACGCTCAGATTGATCAACCTAGTACATTGTACATTGTTCCTTGTGTTTAAGAGTAGAGCAGCAATGCATATAAAGAGACATAAATATATGTATTCAGAAACACAGTAGAAAAAAGTACATAAGGTGCGTATACATAGTGCAGGTTTTTAAAAGTTTCATACTGTCGTTGAGGTATACACATATAAATAAATAAAAAAGCACTTCAGTTATATTTCAGCATTTAGCAGCCGAATGGCTGACGGAATAAAGGACTTGGAGTAGCGGTTTGTACAGTTTGTACAGCAGATAGAAGCTCTGTGTCGCCGTCCTGACGGCATGAGGCAGAAGTTAGAGGACAGGATGTGGTCAGGTTGGTCTATAAGACCTTTTGCCTTCTGGACCACTCTCCTCTTCCAGAGAGTGTTCAGGTAATTTTGCTTGACTCCAGTGATTTTGGAGCAGACTTTGACCATGTTATTGAGGCAGTTTCTGTCCTTCACAGACAAACCGTTAAACCAGCATATAAAGGAAAAGGTTATGAGACTCTCAATATAGGACCTGTAGACAGTGCACAGGATGGTTTTTGACACTTTAAAGGAGTTAATTCTCCTAAGTAGATATATTTTCTGTTGGCCCCGCTTAGCGAGAGACTCAATGTTTTTGTCAAACTTGAGGTCGGAGTCAAACACAGTTCCTAGGTACTTGTAGGTATCAACTATCTGGACGTCTTCTCCGTGAATAGAACTAGCGACAGGGTCCGCTTTTTTTGTTCTAAAGTCAATTATAAGCTCCTTGGTTTTTGACACATTTAAGTCGAGGAGGTTGTCATCGCACCACTGGACAAAGTCAGGAAGAGCACAGCCATGGTTTGACTCTGACGCTTTTAGCAGCGACAGGAGTGCAGTGTCATCAGAGTATTTTAGCAGGGCGGAATTTTGCCGTTTTCAATACACGATAGTGCACACGATAGTGATACAAACGCGAAGTTTGGCACAGATGTCCTTCATATGACCCTAATTGATAATCAACCTCTGGCCACGCAAAAATCCTAAGATTTCAAGATGGCCACCACCAGTTTTCAAAATGGCTGCAACTGGGCCAACATTTTGGACTATATCACTTTGCTGGGGCTGTAAATCTTTGATTTTCCCCTTATTTTAATATAGGAGAATATATTCTGAAGGTATTTCTACCAAGTAAGATAAAAAAAATATATATTAGGTTCCAATATGGCGGCATATTTTCCAATATGGCTGCCGATAAATTGCATAAATGTACATTCACATGAGCTTGTAGCACATGTATTTTTTTATTAATTACCATAAACAGAATCAATTTATAGCACATTTTAAAGTGATTTGGTAGCTTTATAATGACCTAGGGCAACAGACTTTTCAATATGTTCACCAATAAATACAAAAACTTAGATATATATAGGGATATTTTCTCAAACAGGTGCTGACCTTTTTCTCTTTCCATGGAAGGACAAAACTGTATGGCATCTGCTGAACGCATGAAAGAAGCAAAGACCTGATGACTTTGATCCAATAGCTGATGCATTTTCATGAAGGGGGATCCATCTGAGGTCCTTCGATAGCTTTTTCAAGCCAAGTCTTTGTGTCTGGGTAGCTCAGTCGGTAGAGCTTTCACCTTCGGATCACATGGTCATGGGTTCGATCAGGATCAGTGTATGAGTAGGTACAGTGAGTGTGGCGCTCCACCTCAGCAATACCAGGGGGTCTATAAGACCCCTGCGTTCTCAGCTGATACTGACAATAAGTCTCAGACTTACTTAATATGAACAAGTGCAACTGCTATGACAACAATGTCAGTATCTGAGCTGCGAATCATGATGTGTCAGATGCTATCCTCAGCAGCTCTGCCTCAGATACTGACATTGTTGACATAACAGTTTCACTTGTTCAAAGACTTGGCTTGAATTAGCTGTGGATTGCTTTTGGAAGGAGGGAAGGATCTCAGATGGATCCCGTTCATGAAATTGCATCAGCTATTGAATCAAAGTCATCAGGTCTTTGCTTCTTTCATGCATTCAGGGGATGCCACACAGTTTCGTCCTTCCATGGAAAGGGAAAAAGGTCAGCATGGCAAACAACTTCTCCAAATTAGGTTCAACACCTGTTGCAATAAATGATAAACATATGCAAGTCATTGAGGAGTTCATAGTACTCATGTACGATAGAACTTCATAGAAGTAGTTCCTACAAGGAAGTGAATGCAAGTGAAGTGCATTCCAAACAGGACATATATGGGGCCAGTCACTCTTGTGCAGTCCTGTTTGCCAAATTATGCCAGAAGCTGACAAGATGTGGATGTAAAAAAGCATGTTCTGGACACTGAAAATGCTTTAAGTTTGGACTGCACACCCCTCTGTGGTTGCAGTTGCTAGTACACTGGCCTGTCACTTGCCCAGCCACCATTGTAAATGAGAATGTGTTTATAATGACTTAATAACAAAACAAAAAGTAAGCACTAAGCTTTACCAAGCTAATAAATCACTTTCAAATGTTCCATAAATGGATTCTGTGTATGATAATTAATACAAATACATGTACTACAAGCTCATGTGGATAAACCATAAGCAGATGCACATTTCTGCAATTTATCGGCAGCCATATTGGAAAATATGCCGCCATATTGGAACCTAATGTTATTTTTTATCTTACTTGGTAGGAATACCTCCAGAAAATATTCTCTTATATTAAAATAAGCCCCAGCAAAGCGATATAGTCCAACACATTGGCCCAGTTGCAGCCATTTTGAAAACTGGTGGTGGCCATCCTGAAATCTTAGGAATTCCGCGTGGCCAGAGGTTGATTATCAATTAGGGTCATATGAAGGTCATCTGTGCCAAATTTCGCGCTTGTATCACCAAGTGCACTATGGTATCAAAATTCCGCCCCGCTATTTGACTAGAAGGCTGTTCTCTCTGTTTGATCTGCAGCTATCTGTGTAAAGAATAAAGAAGATGGATGAGAACACGCAGCCTTGCGGGGAGCCAGTATTAGAGATTATAGGACCAGACATAGTGCCATTTACTAGGACACGTTGTGTTCTATCAATAAGAAAGTTTAGACACAGAAGCGAGAGTTGGTCAGGGAAGTTAAAATAGGAGGAAACTTTCTCTATCAGAATGTGGGGCTGCATTTTATTAAACGCAGAGGAGAAGTCAGCAAATAGGATCCTGGCATGGGATCCAGGATTCTCTAGATGCTCGTATACTTTATCAAGGATAAGGAGTTTAGCATCCTCTACACCTTTGCCAGTTTGATAGGCGAACTGTAGTGGATCTATTTTTCCAGCAGCCAGGGAAATAATTTTTTCCTTTAGGATTTTTTCCAGGTTTTTCATTACAATAGATGTTATATATATGTATATATATATATATATATATATATATATATATATATATATATATATATATATATATATATATATATATATATATATATATATACATATGTAACAGTGTTGATAAGTGTTATATAATTACACAAAATGTGATACAAATACACAACGCAGAGATAAAGACTACAGCGGTTACATATATTACATATACTGTATATATATATGGGTCATTCTCACAAACACTTGGTTTTAAACATTTCAGCATGAAAAGTTTATCAAGAAATTTCTTTTTTAAGCGTTTTCAAAATGATATGGCAATCCTGAAAGAACATAACATATAGATTCTGCACATGTATTTAAAATAAAACTTCTATTTTTCTATGTATTAAATTAACATTAAATGAACACCTGTTGCGGTAATGATACGTGTGTTTCGGAAATGAGGTTGATGATTTTGGTAATGATAATAAATATACTAAGTCTGAGGTATGGTTAAAACACTATAAAATATGGGTTCTGATGTGTCAATATATTCATTATGAACAACATACACAGAAAACATACTTGCAATATAAGCATGAAACAGACAAGTATACATGCAGACATGCAGTACTGACGTCATAGTACTGACATCATAGTACTGACGTCATAGTACTGACATCATAGTACTGACATCATAGTACTGACGTCATAGTACTGACGTCATAGTACTGACATCATAGTACTGACATCATAGTACTGACATCATAGTACTGACGTCATAGTACTGACGTCATAGTACTGACATCATAGTACTGACATCATAGTACTGACGTCATAGTACTGACATCATAGTACTGACGTCATAGTACTGACATCATAGTACTGACGTCATAGTACTGACATCATAGTACTGACGTCATAGTACTGACGTCATAGTACTGACGTCATAGTACTGACATCATAGTACTGACATCATAGTACTGACATCATAGTACTGACATCATAGTACTGACATCATAGTACTGACATCATAGTACTGACATCATAGTACTGACATCATAGTACTGACATCATAGTACTGACATCATAGTACTGACATCATAGTACTGACATCATAGTACTGACATCATAGTACTGACATCATAGTACTGACATCATAGTACTGACGTCATAGTACTGACGTCATAGTACTGACATCATAGTACTGACATCATAGTACTGACATCATAGTACTGACATCATAGATGATCAACAATGATCAGCCGGAGAATGGGAGCAACAGGAGCTGTATTGCAGTTGCTGCACCGCACTGTCATAAAGAGAGCTAAGCCAGAAGACAAAGCTCTTCATATAACGAGAAATCTTCGTTCCTACTCTCACCTATGGTCATGAAGTGTGGGTCTACTCTCACCTATGGTCATGAAGTGTGGGTCTACTCTCACCTATGGTCATGAAGTGTGGGTCTACTCTCACCTATGGTCATGAAGTGTGGGTCTACTCTCACCTATGGTCATGAAGTGTGGGTCTACTCTCACCTATGGTCATGAAGTGTGGGTCTACTCTCACCTATGGTCATGAAGTGTGGGTCTACTCTCACCTATGGTCATGAAGTGTGGGTCTACTCTCACCTATAGTCATGAAGTGTGGGTCTACTCTCACCTATGGTCATGAAGTGTGGGTCTACTCTCACCTATAGTCATGAAGTGTGGGTCTACTCTCACCTATAGTCATGAAGTGTGGGTCTACTCTCACCTATGGTCATGAAGTGTGGGTCTACTCTCACCTATGGTCATGAAGTGTGGGTCTACTCTCACCTATGGTCATGAAGTGTGGGTCTACTCTCACCTATAGTCATGAAGTGTGGGTCTACTCTCACCTATAGTCATGAAGTGTGGGTCTACTCTCACCTATGGTCATGAAGTGTGGGTCTACTCTCACCTATAGTCATGAAGTGTGGGTCTACTCTCACCTATGGTCATGAAGTGTGGGTCTACTCTCACCTATGGTCATGAAGTGTGGGTCTACTCTCACCTATGGTCATGAAGTGTGGGTCTACTCTCACCTATGGTCATGAAGTGTGGGTCTACTCTCACCTATGGTCATGAAGTGTGGGTCTACTCTCACCTATGGTCATGAAGTGTGGGTCTACTCTCACCTATGGTCATGAAGTGTGGGTCTACTATCACCTATGGTCATGAAGTGTGGGTCATGACCCAAAGAATAAGGTTGCGGACAAAATGAGTTTTCTCAGGCGGGTGTCTGGCCTCTCCCTTAGAGATAGGGTGAGAAGTTCAGTTCTCTGTGAGAGCATCAGAATAAAATCGCTCGCTGCTCCTTGACTTGGAGAGGAGCCAGTTTAGGTGGTTCGGGCATTTAGTAAATAGCAGCTTGTAGATCTGTTGTTTTTCTCTTGTTTAATAGTGAAAATAGCAGCTTGTAGATCTGTTGTTTTTCTCTTGTTTAATAGTGAAAATAGCAGCTTGTAGATCTGTTGTTTCTCTCTTGTTTAATAGTGAAAATAGCAGCTTGTAGATCTGTTGTTTTTCTCTTGTTTAATAGTGAAAATAGCAGCTTGTAGATCTGTTGTTTTTCTCTTGTTTAATAGTGAAAATAGCAGCTTGTAGATCTGTTGTTTTTCTCTTGTTTAATAGTGAAAATAGCAGCTTGTAGATCTGTTGTTTCTCTCTTGTTTAATAGTGAAAATAGCAGCTTGTAGATCTGTTGTTTTTCTCTTGTTTAATAGTGAAAATAGCAGCTTGTAGATCTGTTGTTTTTCTCTTGTTTAATAGTGAAAATAGCAGCTTGTAGATCTGTTGTTTTTCTCTTGTTTAATAGTGAAAATAGCAGCTTGTAGATCTGTTGTTTCTCTTGTTTAATAGTGAAAATAGCAGCTTGTAGATCTGTTGTTTCTCTTGTTTAATAGTGAAAATAGCAGCTTGTAGATCTGTTGTTTAATAGTGAAAATAGCAGCTTGTAGATCTACTTTGGCCTGGTATGGTCTAGTACTATATAATTAACCCTTTAAACCCTTTAATCACAGGGTTAGTATTAGTATAGATTATTAGTATTTATGTATAATAATAATATAATTAACCCTTTAATCACAGGGTTAGTATTAGTATAGATTATTAGTATTTATGTATAATAATAATAATAATAATATGATTAACCCTTTAATCACAGGAAGGAGAGGGAGAGAGAGGAGGCATCAGGAGGCGGAGCCAAAAAGCTGGCCAATGGCTCGCTGGGGAAACACGAGCAGCGCGGCCAATCAGGGGAGAGGGGCGGAGAGTTGAAGACGGGCGGAGGAAACGCCCGGACCAATGCCCGCAAGCGCTCCCGCTCCCCGACCCCGCCCCCTTTCAACTCCTCCCCCAAGAGGAAGGAGCGGAGAAGGAGCCCCTCCCTCTCTCCTCCTCCTCCCTCCTCCTCCCACAGTAAGCCAGGAGGAGGAGGAGGAGCTAAACCCAGGAGGGCGGAGGAGCAGAGGAAGACCACGCCCCGTAAGAGAGCCAAAGACTCCCCTCGTCTTCATCACTCCTCCTCTTCCTCCTCCGACACCAAGGAGCCTCCTCTTCACTCCAGGAGGAGCGCCTGGGAGGAGACCAAGCAGTAAGTTAGCTCCACCCATAGCTCCACCCTAAGTCTTTAACCTACATTCTAAATCTTTGCCATAAGTTCTTTTTGGCTGTTTCCCCTTTCCTAGAGGGGGGGGGAAGGATTCCCAATTAGGGTTAACCATTTAACCTTTCTTTAAGGTTTAGGTTTTTAGCCATGTTTACAAACTATAAGATAAAATAAAATTGCCAGTGAACTTTGTGAGAAGTGTTCACTGGGGACTGTGCATGGCAGGTAAGCCCAGCCATCCTGAGTCCCACCTTAGTTGGACCCCATACCAAAAAATCATCCATAGTCTCATTATAAGAATGGTATAGGATTAGGACTCAATAAAAGATTTAAGAAAACAAATATAGTTATGGGCCAAACCGCGTTGGAGGGGCGAAGTCTCAAGCGAACTTGAGCCACGAGAGGCACCACCGAGCACGCTAAGGCGCGCGAGTTGCCGTGCCGAACGTTGCGAAGTTCGCTTCGAGCCTACTCAGCCCCGTCCGAGTTATGTACCGATAGGCTGCGTTTGCCCCAACTGATCTTCCCAGTAACTACTGGTCAATAGTGTGTCTTTGCTGGGACTGACACAATTCTCCATTTCTGCTACAAGGGTTGGGGTTAGAGTAATGAGGCCCTTAAAACTTTTTAATTTTAAGGTCCTTATTATTTCACATTTGTTCATCTAAGTCTTTCTAGGTCCATTGTTTGATTGTGTGTGTCTTAGCCCACTTAGTCATTTTGAAGGTTTGAGTGGGCATTTGGGTTGACTACCCTCACACCTATTTGGGTCTTAAGCTATGGGTCAGGAAGAAACCCCTTGTCTTCCCCAAGGGTCGTTGACGTTTCTGTGATTGTCCTTAATCTAGTACCTAGGTTAGGTGTTACTCCTCCTTTCTCTGAGAGGGCAATGATGTTCTAGTGTGACAAAGTCTGTGTTTTATATCATTTTGTGATGATATTTCATCATCTCTCTCTCTCTCTCTCTCTGTGATGATATTTCATCATCTCTCTCTCTCTCTCTGATGTGTCAGCCTGAAGCAGACAGAGGAGGCTCATGGGAAATGCGGTCCTCAGAGACACCTCCTCCAGAAGTCCTACAGCACCCCCCCTCCGGCCCGCCCCGCCCCCCCCAGGACCCCCAAACACAGGCTGAGTGTCGACGCTAACCTGCAGATCCCAGACGTCCTCAACTCAGCCAGCAAGAGAGACCTTCTGAGACGGGTACACACACACACACACACACACACACACACACACACACACACACACACTAGAGCTCTCCCCCGATACCTTCTTGGAACCGGGAGACCCGTGTACCTTTATCAACGCGATGCAGCCCAAATATTGGGCGTACGGCAAGATCACCGCACCTTTCGGCATTTATCAATATATCCTGACGTGGGCTTTATCCTACCGTACGCTGAAATCTCACGTCTGGTCGAGACCAGTTGTTGACGTTGGCTGCACCCGTTTATTCCATTCTAGACCTGCGGAGCACCATTGTCTGACTGTCTGACAAGCATCTGGACACATAATCCACTCCTAAATCTGTATATCTACACTAATAAATAATCCCTGTGAAAATATATCATTTTATAAACTAATTTAAACAAATTGCTTTAACAGTCATTCAGATAAGATTGTAGATCTGGCTGCATTGAAAATAGCAAATCTACAAGCTCACAAGCCAGCGTCGCGTTGTGAGCTTGTAGATCTGCTATTTTCAAAACATACGAGCTGCGAGAGCACTCTCGGGAGTTGGAGTTTAGACCGGTGCAGCGGCGCTGCTGTTATGTTTTCATGGCCACCGGGAGATCAGAGATTTAACCCATGGTCCAACACAAGGCTATTCCAGCCTTCATCCATTAATGTTCTCTCCAGGCTATCTCTCATTAATGAGGAGCGGGACGTCCCGATGTTTGGGCGGGCGTATCTATCAGATAAATGTGTTGTATGAGTGACTCATGTAATGAATTAAAGGTATAATACGTAATGTTTGGGCGGGCGTATCTATCAGATAAATGTGTTGTATGAGTGACTCATGTAATGAATTAAAGGTATAATACGTAATGTTTGGGCGGGCGTATCTATCGGATAAATGTGTTGTATGAATGACTCATGTAATGAATTAAAGGTATAATACGTAATGTTTGGGCAGGCGTATCTATCAGATAAATGTGTTGTATGAATGACTCATGTAATGAATTAAAGGTATAATACGTAATGTTTGGGCGGGCATATCTATCAGATAAATGTGTTGTATGAATGACTCATGTAATGAATTAAAGGTATAATACGTAATGTTTGGGCGGGCATATCTATCAGATAAATGTGTTGTATGAATGACTCATGTAATGAATTAAAGGTATAATACGTAATGTTTGGGCGGGCGTATCTATGACTCATGTAATGAATTAAAGGTATAATACGTAATGTTTGGGCGGGCGTATCTATGACTCATGTAATGAATTAAAGGTATAATACGTAATGTTTGGGCGGGCGTATCTATCAGATAAATGTGTTGTATGAATGACTCATGTAATGAATTAAAGGTATAATACGTAATGTTTGGGCGGGCGTATCTATCAGATAAATGTGTTGTATGAATGACTCATGTAATGAATTAAAGGTATAATACGTAATGTTTGGGCGGTGTGTTGTATGAGTGACTCATGTAATGAATTAAAGGTATAATACGTAATGTTTGGGCGGTGTGTTGTATGAATGACTCATGTAATGAATTAAAGGTATAATACGTAATGTTTTCAGGCCAGTAAACGCCTGGAGAGCGGGGAGATCTCTCAGGAGGACTTCCTGAACGTGGCCCATCAGATCAAGCAGCTCTTCCAATACCGCGAGGAGAAGAAGATGGCCCCGCCCACCTCCTCCTCCTCGCAGTCTCCTCCGCCCCCCGGCAGCCCCGCCCCCCACCAGGCCGACGCCCAGATGCTGTACTACCAGCACAAGTCCAAGCTGAGGAGGACGCAGGTGGCCCACCGCTCCTCCGCCGGGGAGGAGGAGGAGCCTGAGGAGGAGGAGGAGGAGGAGGAGGAGCCAGAGGAGGGGGGGGCGGAGCTGGGGGAGAGAGGGAAACGCCCCTCGCCGCACCCGGCTGCTCGGTCGTCCAGAGAGAGAGACAGAACAGGTTTGTTGTTGAAATGATTGAAACATTTTAGTTGAATCCATTGAGACCTGAAGCCGGTTCTACATGTCTCCTAAATCCCAACAGTTTTCTATATCAGTGGTGCTCAATCTTTTTCATGTCAAGGACCCCCAGAATTATATGTATTTGGCCGCGGACCCCCATCAAAATATCTTGTTCCAGGGGCCCCCAGAAGCAACGATTTGAGTTAAAAATGTTCGCTTTAAAAATATATATATTCAAAGATTTGCACACATTTTCACAAATTTTCAAAAATAGCAGATCTACAAGCTCATAGCGCGGCACTCGGTGCCGCGCTATGAGCTTGTATATCTGCTATTTTTGAATAGCCCAAAGTGTAAAATAATGCTTTTTTTAGCTCAAATCTAAAAATGACACAGTTCCAGGTCTTAATGGGTTAAAGGATCTAGTCCTGTAGTGGAACTGGACTAGATCACTGATTTTAATTAGCACCATTGGATTTCCTGAAAAATGTACATTTAACCACTTGAATCATGATCCTATGTAATCTAGAAGTCAAAATAGTGGAAAAAACGAATATGAAATTTTTCATTTTCCCCCCCAAAATCAAGGATTATGACCCAAATCTGTGCCATTGATCATTTGTAAATATTTTTAATTAGCGCCATTGGATTTCCTGACCCTAAAAATGTAGATTTAGCCGCTAGAATCCAGATCCTATGTAATCTAGAAGTCGAGATATTGAAAAACGAATATTCAAATGTCGCCATCTTGCAAAATCCAAGATGGCCACCATATTGGCTTCTGCGCAAATGGAATCATGGATTTTCTGATTTGTTATACTCTGAAGTTTCCAAAAATGTATAGTTTTCCTAATCCCCCGAAAATTTGAACGAACCTTCTTTGTTGGACATATAGAACTGGACTAATCCCTGTCTAAAGGCCTGTGCAGACAGACTGTCTAAAGGCCTGTGCAGACAGACTGTCTAAAGGCCTGTGCAGACAGACTGTCTAAAGGCCTGTGCAGACAGACTGTCTAAAGGCCTGTGCAGACAGACTGTCTAAAGGCCTGTGCAGACAGACTGTCTAAAGGCCTGTGCAGACAGACTGTCTAAAGGCCTGTGCAGACAGACTGACTAAAGGCCTGTGCAGACAGACTGTCTAAAGGCCTGTGCAGACAGACTGTCTAAAGGCCTGTGCAGACAGACTGTCTAAAGGCCTGTGCAGACAGACTGTCTAAAGGCCTGTGCAGACAGACTGTCTAAAGGCCTGTGCAGACAGACTGTCTAAAGGCCTGTGCAGACAGACTGTCTAAAGGCCTGTGCAGACAGACTGACTAAAGGCCTGTGCAGACAGACTGTCTAAAGGCCTGTGCAGACAGACTGACTAAAGGCCTGTGCAGACAGACTGTCTAAAGGCCTGTGCAGACAGACTGTCTAAAGGCCTGTGCAGACAGACTGTCTAAAGGCCTGTGCAGACAGACTGACTAAAGGCCTGTGCAGACAGACTGTCTAAAGGCCTGTGCAGACAGACTGTCTAAAGGCCTGTGCAGACAGACTGTCTAAAGGCCTGTGCAGACAGACTGACTAAAGGCCTGTGCAGACAGACTGACTAAAGGCCTTTGCAGACAGACTGTCTAAAGGCCTGTGCAGACAGACTGTCTAAAGGCCTGTGCAGACAGACTGTCTAAAGGCCTGTGCAGACAGACTGTCTAAAGGCCTGTGCAGACAGACTGACTAAAGGCCTGTGCAGACAGACTGTCTAAAGGCCTGTGCAGACAGACTGTCTAAAGGCCTGTGCAGACAGACTGTCTAAAGGCCTGTGCAGACAGACTGTCTAAAGGCCTGTGCAGACAGACTGTCTAAAGGCCTGTGCAGACAGACTGTCTAAAGGCCTGTGCAGACAGACTGTCTAAAGGCCTGTGCAGACAGACTGTCTAAAGGCCTGTGCAGACAGACTGACTAAAGGCCTGTGCAGACAGACTGACTAAAGGCCTGTGCAGACAGACTGTCTAAAGGCCTGTGCAGACAGACTGTCTAAAGGCCTGTGCAGACAGACTGTCTAAAGGCCTGTGCAGACAGACTGTTTAAAGGCCTGTGCAGACAGACTGACTAAAGGCCTGTGCAGACAGACTGTCTAAAGGCCTGTGCAGACAGACTGTCTAAAGGCCTGTGCAGACAGACTGACTAAAGGCCTGTGCAGACAGACTGACTAAAGGCCTGTGCAGACAGACTGTCTAAAGGCCTTTGCAGACAGACTGACTAAAGGCCTGTGCAGACAGACTGACTAAAGGCCTGTGCAGACAGACTGTCTAAAGGCCTTTGCAGACAGACTGTCTAAAGGCCTGTGCAGACAGACTGTCTAAAGGCCTGTGCAGACAGACTGTCTAAAGGCCTGTGCAGACATACTGACTAAAGGCCTGTGCAGACAGACTGTCTAAAGGCCTTTGCAGACAGACTGACTAAAGGCCTGTGCAGACAGACTGTCTAAAGGCCTGTGCAGACAGACTGTCTAAAGGCCTGTGCAGACAGACTGACTAAAGGCCTGTGCAGACAGACTGTCTAAAGGCCTGTGCAGACAGACTGTCTAAAGGCCTGTGCAGACAGACTGTCTAAAGGCCTTTGCAGACACAGGGTGCGAATTTTCGCACAGAAAAAACGGACAATATAATGTTTTAAATGAACACATGGTTCTCAATGACCTCATGCGGTGATGTGATGCGTTTTGTTTTCCAATCAAACCCAGTTTGATTTGTGCGTATTTTCGCATGCGGTAAAAACTGATTGACTAATCACACCCTGTCTGCAAAGGCCTTAATATGATTATAATTATGACTATAGGATTATAATTAATAACATTAATTATGACTATAGGATCATAATTATAATGAACTCTTTCCCTGCCAGATTAAATGCATAAATGAATCACCCACTGCTGGCCATGTTTGGTTTTCCTTCCCTTTAGTTTTACCTTTTTAACTGTTTAAACTGTTTAAACCGTTTAAACCGTTTTAACTGTTTGAACCGTTTGAACCGTTTCAACTAGTCACAGAATATTTATCTCCAGTTTGATGGATCTGACGGTTTCTGAACACAGAGGGTTTCACTGCGTTTCAGTCAATGAGGAGACTATATTATACAGTATACGTGTGTGTGTGTGTGTGTGTGTGTGTGTGTGTGTGTGTGTGTGTGTGTGTGTGCTCCTGTAGGAGAGAGGAGCAGTAAGGAGAGAGAGGAGCAGCAGACTCCTATGATCGAGGAGTACAACCACGGAAAGGACTTCCCGTCTCGTAAAGCCCTGCAGGGCCTTCGCTTCAGACGGAAGGCCGACCTACGAGACACTGGTGAGTCTGTCTGTCTGTCTGTCTGTCTGTCTGTCTCTGTCTGTCTGTCTGTCTGTCTGTCTGTCTGTCTGTCTGTCTGTGTCTGTCTGTCTGTCTGTCTGTCTGTCTCTGTCTGTTTGACTGTCTGTCTGTCTGTCTGTCTGTCTGCCTGTCTGCCTGTCTGCCTGTCTGTCTGTCTGTCTGTCTGTCTGCCTGTCTGTCTGTCTGTCTGTCTGTCTTCAGACGGAAGGCTGACCTCAGACACTGGTGACTTTAACTATCATATCTATCATAATTGTATATATTTATATATTGTTCTGCTAGAGGGGAGGGAGTGGACGTCTCCTCTGTAAATTATATATTGTATATATTTATTGTGGGATCGCTAAAGCGATCACACTAATGTTATTGCCACTATTTATTATTATTTATTTATTTATTCCGCCCGTTTTTTGGCGGCTAACTAGTCCTTCATACTTTTAGCTACAAACTCCGTTCCAACTCTTCAACATTCAGCCTACTCAGGACATGTCGGCTAACATTTGAATTTTTGAAATAATTTGTACTTTTAGAGATATTTCACTTTTTACTGCTTAAAAAAATCCCATTCATTTCAATGGGGAACTCCTATTTAGCTACAGTGGAGCCTAGCAACTGCTTATTAGACCCTAGCAACCACCGTTTTACCCTAGCAACCACCTATTTCACCATAGTAACCGCATATTAGACCGTATAGACTGCATATTAGACCATATAGACTGTTTTACCCTAGCAACCGGCTATCAGACCCTACCAACCACAGTTTTACCCTAGAGAACTACATTTTACACTATTCAACACCGACAAACCTTTAGAACCGTAGACCTTTAAGACCTTTAGAACCTTTCAAACCTTTGGAACCTTTAGCACATCTTAAACCTTTAGAACCTTTCAAACCTTTAGAAGATTTCAAACCTTTAGAACCTTTAGAAGATTTCAAACCTTTAGAACCTTTAGAAGATTTCAAACCTTTAGAACCTTTCAAACCTTTCATCCTTTTAGAACTTTAAACCTTTCAACCCTTTAACACTACTAACATTATCAATACTCAATACCAGCTCAACATTCTTAGCGATCCCACACTGTTTCTTCAGGAACAGTACTTTATAATTATACGTTTTATATTGTATATATTTTATATTGTATATATTGTATATATTTTATATTGTATATATTGTATATATTTTATATTGTGTATATATATTGTTCTAGCGGAGAGGGAGTGGACGTCTCCTCTGTCAGAGCGCCAGCGCTACGAGGAGCGAGGAGGAGGAGCAGGAGGAGGAGACGTTCCCACGAGGAGCGGCTACGACGCTCCCAGG
Source organism: Gymnoscopelus microlampas (assembly GCF_963454915.1). Classification (NCBI taxonomy): domain Eukaryota; kingdom Metazoa; phylum Chordata; class Actinopteri; order Myctophiformes; family Myctophidae; genus Gymnoscopelus; species Gymnoscopelus microlampas. The sequence continues at coordinate 54,955,653 of NC_139949.1, read as the reverse complement.
AGGTTACCGCCCCCCCAGCACGCCCCTCCCCCTCCTCCTCCCCCTCCCCCCAGGAAGTGCCCCAGCCCCGCCCCCTCCGGTGCAGGGCCCCTCCCTGCACCCCCTCTGGCGTTCGAGCGGGAGCGGCTGTCTCCTCTGCAGACGGACTCGGCCGGCGGTTCGAGTCCCGCTCCGCGCTTTGAGAGTCCAAACAGTCAGCACTCTGACGACCTGGACCTCCTTCCTCCTCCTCCTCCTCCTCCTCATCACCCCGCCCCCCCGCGCTCCATCCTCAAGGTACGCTCCTCCCCCCCGCCCGTCCCCCACACGCCCCTCCCCCCTCACCCCGCCCCCCCCTACCAGCCCCGCCCCCCCCAGCGCTACAACGACAACGAGGGCGGTCACTATGACAACGGGCCAGGAGGGAGGTTACCCCCCCACCACGGGCCAATGAGAGGCTTCGACGGACCGCCCCACCCTCGCTTTGACGCTCCCATTGGACAGCAGCAGCAGCCCCATCGGTTTGACGAGCACTTTGACGGGCCAATGAGGCGCTTCGATGGTCCTGGGCCGCAGGGCTTCCAGCAGCAGCACCGCCCCCCCATGCAGCGCTTTGACGGACCCGCCCACATGGGGCCTGGACCAATGAGGTTTGATGGGCCGGCTCAGCCTGGACCAATGAGGTTTGTTGGGCCCAATCAGCCTGGACCAATGAGGTTTGATGGGCCGGCTCAGCCTGGACCAATGAGGTTTGATGGGCCGGCTCAGCCTGGACCAATGAGGTTTGATGGGCCCAATCAGCCTGGACAAATCAGGTTTGATGGGCCGGCTCAGCCTGGACCAATCAGGTTTGATGGGCCCAATCAGCCTGGACCAATCAGGTTTGATGGGCCGGCTCAGCCTGGACCAATCAGGTTTGATGGGCCCAATCAGCCTGGACCAATCAGGTTTGATGGGCCGGCTCAGCCTGGACTGAGGTTCGACATGTCCAACCATCCACACCAGGTAGGAACCCTTAACCCTTAACCCTTAACCCTTAACCCTTAACCCTTAACTCATTGAGTGCCAGCATTGCCAGAATCATTTCAGAATGATGATGTCCCAGTGCCAGTGTTTTTTTCACAGAAAACAAAAAGTGCTTAGGAAGCGAGATACAGCCTTTTTCAGTTCTAAGTTAAACAAGGAGTGGATGGAGCTGCAAATCTTCAGATAATGATATCTTGGAATCTGAACATGTTTTTCAAAAAAAAAAAAACATTTTTTTTTTTTACTAATTTTTCAAAAACACATGAAACACGTGATTGGCACGTTGAGCCATAGCGGTAAAAACACGTGAAACACGTTAATGGCACTCAGTGAGTTAATCGGTGTTGACAGTCTGACATGATGATGATTATTTTATATATATATATATATATATATATATATATAATTATATAAACGGCAAGTCACTTCCGCGCCGCTGACGCCATAGCCACAGCTCTGTAATGGAGTAAACACAACGCCGACACACCACATCTCGCCAACACAGTAGCCACGGCGGACGCGACGATTTTACGGGTGGCGTAGGGCACCTCTCATTGCTCACAACACAGTTTCCACGTCGCAACATAATTCATTCTACTCACCACATTTGGGACAAAACGGAAGGGGAAACAGCTTCATACCGTTTACCGTGCGCACCACCGAGGCAAAACAACACGGCGCCGCCATTGGGATGCCAGGTTGGCATGCCAGGTTTTCTAAAAACAAGTCAGAAACAAGCAACCACCTTCATGAAAAAAAAAACACCACCGAAGGGGTCCGTCATCTTCCACGGGGTCCCCGCGCGTCCCGACACTCCACAGGGGGTCCGCGGACCCCCAGCAACATAATTTTTTATTTTTTTTATTTTTTTTTACTTTTGCACATTTAATCCGACGATTTGGGTACCCCAATATACACACGCCCACGCTGGGCCCCGTGCGCGGCTGGGGTTGAGGGGGGCGTAGCCCCCCGAGTCTCTAGTATATATATATATATATATATATATATATATATATATATATATATATATATATATATATATATATATATATATATTATAATAATAATTACTGTCTGTAATATCCTCTTGGTTTTGTTCAGCCCTTCCATCAGCCAATGGCCATGCACTTTGAACAAGCTCCGCCCAGATACCCCGGACCCCCCCACTCCTTACACCCCCCCATGAGGCCCATGGGCGGGCCCATGGGTGGGCCCATGGGCGGGCCCGGACCGGGTCCCTTCAGCTCCATGCCCGGACACCAGTACCCAGCCGGACCTTTCCCTGGACAGACTGGACCCCCTGGTTTCTACAACCAGGGACCCCCTCAACAGGTCTGTCTGTCTGTCTGTCTGTCTGTCTGTCTGTCTGTCTGTCTGTCTGTCTCTGTCTGTCACCCCTCTACCCCTCCTCAACAAGTCAGTTATGTGTAGGGATGGAGCTCGAAAACCGGGTCCATTATATACCCGGGCATGAATTTATCGAGACCCGGTTTTCGATAAGCTTTAGGCTTGTCGAGCCTGTTATCGAGTGTAGCGGCCCATGACGTCATGTCTAAACTATCAAAACAAGAGGCGATCAAGAAATAAATCTAATCACCCACGCTGGCACAAACATGTTGGTCTAAAAGTGTATTGATAGCTGCAAGTTGTGCCAAACAGCGCTGTCCGTCCCTCAGTCTATCGTTGCCGAAAATGGCAAAAATATTTTTTACTTTTGTCATCTTCATTTAATTTTAGATAGTGGTCAGCCACAAACTCACTGTTACAGCTGGCCAATAAAAAAAGATACCGGTTCTGTTCAGAATTTTTCGCCTCACGTCTTTTTTCTTAATAGAAAAAGATCGATAGTGGGCTCGATAAAAGCTCGGTTCGATAAGCAGGTTCGATAAGGTGCTCATTATCAATAAAAATTAACGAGCTCCATCCCTTGTTGTGTGTGTGTGTGTGTGTGTGTGTGTGTGTGTGTGTGTGTGTGTGTGTGTGTGTGTGTGTGTGTGTGTGTGTGTGTGTGTGTGTGTGTGTGTGTGTGTGTGTGTCACTCTTTGAACATGTTATTATATTTCAGGTGAACATGTATTATAACATGTTTATACGTGTTGTTACATGTATTATAACATGATTATAACATGTATTATAACATGTATTATAACATGACTATAACATGTATTTCAGGTGAACATGGTACCAAACATGACCCAGACCTTCCTGCCTCAAAACACCCAGCCTTTCACCCAGACAGGTAACTATTATTATTATTATATTTATAATAATCTCTGGCAGCGTTGGCCTGATCTCAGTGAAACTGCACACACACTCCCTGGATGCCACAGCAGAACCTCTGATTGGCCTGTTCTCAGAGCAGAACCTCTGATTGGCCTGTTCTCAGAGCAGAACCTCTGATTGGCCTGTTCTCAGAGCAGAACCTCTGATTGGCCTGTTCTCGGAGCAGAACCTCTGATTGGCCTGTTCTCGGAGCAGAACCTCTGATTGGCCTGTTCTCGGAGCAGAACCTCTGATTGGCCTGTTCTCTGAGCAGAACCTCTGATTGGCCGGTTCTCAGAGCAGAACCTCTGATTGGCCTGTTCTCGGAGCAGAACCTCTGATTGGCCTGTTCTCGGAGCAGAACCTCTGATTGGCCTGTTCTCAGAGCAGAACCTCTGATTGGCCTGTTCTCAGAGCAGAACCTCTGATTGGCCTGTTCTCAGAGCAGAACCTCTGATTGGCCTGTTCTCGGAGCAGAACCTCTGATTGGCCTGTTCTCAGAGCAGAACCTCTGATTGGCCTGTTGTAGCGCCTAGAGTTGGGCAATATGCCAAAATATTCCTATCGGCCATCATAGAATAAGTTCTATATATAACTGGTTTTAAGTGGTTAAGTTCCATATATAACTGGTTTTAAGTGGTTAAGTTCTATATATAACTGGTTTTTAAGTGGTTAGATCTGGTATATAACTAGTATTTTACCTGCTGTGTTGCAGTGGCGCCCCCTCTGGCTGCAGACAGTCACTTCGGTCAGATGGACGTGAATGAGCTGCTCACTAAACTGATCTCTACTGGAATCATCCCTGCTGCCGCGCCCCCAACACACACCCATGGATCTACTGGTTAGACACACACACACACACACACACACACACACACACACACACACACACACACACACACACACAGAGGAGGTAAACACTGACATGAGTGTTAGAGAGAGGATTCATTCAAATAAAATATGTTAAACAAAATATATTGTTTTGATTGAACATTTTATTAGGCAAAAGAATGTAAAACAACAGTTACATTTATAATGCTTTTGTCTAAAAGGTCCGGCCAAAAAAGTCCTTGTGGGCTTGTTTCCGTTGAGGTCCTTGAATTAATTTCATAGACATATATAGTATTCATATAGTATTCATAGACATATATAGTATTCATATAGTATTCATATAGTATTCATAGACATATATAGTATTCATATAGTATTCATATAGTATTCATATAGTATTCATATAGTATTCATAGACATATATAGTAACAACCAAACAGTTCAAAAATCAACATAAAAATACAGAGGAAAAAAAATATCACTATGTACAAAAAAAGCATGAAAAAAATAAAAAGTATATACAAAAAAAAGGGGAGGGGGGGGGGGTCGTCTGTCTACAGGGAAACAGGTACTAGCTCCTCTTATGGCCTCCAGAAAGCAGAGTTTTTAGGGCTGTTTTAAATACGCTCAGTGAGGGATGGGGTTAGACTATTCCATACCTTGGTGGCCGTGCTGTAGAAGGAGAATTTGCCCATGTTTGTTTTATGGGTGGGTGGTACCAGATTGTTGTTTACGCTCCCTCTAGTTACTAAGTATATATATAAGTAAGTAATATATATATTTAAGTCTATATATATATTTAAGTCTATATATAAGTAATATATATTTAAGTATTTATCTTTGACACATAATCCTTCATCCTATTTATATTTATGAATGACCTGACCTTTGACCTTTGTGTTGTAGAACCTTCCCCATCAGCTCCAGTGGAGGAGGAGGAGGAGGAGGAGGAGGAAGAAGAGGAGAACGTCCCTGACATCACTTCCTTTAACATGGAGGAGCTGAAACAGTCAGTAATGTTTCTATACTGTCCTTTAACATGGACTTATGTTTCTATACTGTCCTTTTCATTTAGAACAGTGGTTTTCAACCAGTGGTCCGGGGACCACCAGTGGTCCTTGAGCGGGTTCCAGGGGGTCCCCAGCCAAATTAATACTTAGGAACCAAATTGACCCTTATATGTCTGTAACTCTGAGAGTGTACAAATGGAACCAAATGGACCTGTTAGGGTCCATTTGGTTCCATTTGTACACTCTCAGAGTTAAATGAACACTAATCATGATGATACAGTGTAGATTGGGACCCCCAAGAAATCAAAATGGTTGAGTCCTTGGCATATCGTTTCAAATGGGGGTCCCTGGGCTAATATGTGTCAATTTGGGGGTCCTTGACGCGAAAAAGGTTGAACACCACTGATTTAGAACATACATGGGCAACTGTCGGCCCGGGGGCCACATGCGGCCCCCACCCTCACTTAATGCGGCCCGCAGGTTAATATCAGAATAGTAATATATTATTGATTTGACTTAAGTCTATATTAGTAGCTTAATGACTAGTATTAACATTCTATTGTCTTTTTATGTCCAATGTATTTGTATTTAAGTTCATAAAGTTAACGTAAGTATAACTAAATTAAATAAAAATGTTTTGAAATGAAATAAAAATGTTTCTTTTCAGGATAACAATTCAAAAATAGCAAAAGTAGCAGATCTACAAGCTCAAAACACGACGTAGTGTGGCGCGTTTTGAGCTTGTAGATCTGCTATTTTTGCTACTTTTGTGTGACATAGAATGGCCCGACAGTGTGTGTGTGTGTGTATATATATATATATATATATATATATAAGAAAGAGATAAACCTTCCCACTGCTTCTCTTTGGAAGGAACCGCACACTCCAAATGACGATGGACTCACTCAGTGAATGCTTCATATTTTCAGCTTTATTTAGCACGACGCGTTTCGCCGTGTTGGCTTCATCAGGTGCTATATACACAGGCGTGACTGATCACTCTGATTTATAGTGACATCCCCCGTGACAACAGATACTCCGCCCACCTGTGTGGCTACTCAGTCAATACAATGTATCAAAAGTGGGCAGGTACAAAAGCAGAAAAAAGGTGACAGACAATAATAAAATAGAGAGAATTCATATCTATGTATACATACATTCACACCCACTGTGTGTATGTATATATCCACATACTAAAATGCATATATGTACTAGGCCTGTCAAAAAAAATCGATTCATGAATAAATCGCGATTCTTAATGCCACGATTTTAAAAATCGATTCAAAATATTAAAATCGATTTTTAAATTAATTTTTTTTTTTTTTTTTTAATATATATATATTTTTTTTTTAATATAAAATCGCAATAAATCGCAGAATTGAATATCAATTAATCGCAGAATCGCAATTTTAATCGAATCGGCACCCTAGAAAATCGCAATAAATCTTAGAATCGCAATTTTAATCGAATCGGCACCCTAGAAAATCGCAATAAATCGCAGAATCGAATCGAATATCAATTAATCGCAGAATCGCAATTTTAATCGAATCGGCACCCTAGGAATCGATTTTGAATCGAATCGTGAGGTAAGTGAATCGTGACACCCCTAATATGTACATATATATGATGCAACATGACACAGGACCACCTTGATGTAAAACAAAAAAGGTAAATACTCCAATTCAGCAACAGTACATTTACTGACAGTGAATAGAGTTTTATAAAAGAGAGGGTTTGGAATACTCCACCCCCCCCTGTATTGTATTGTAGAGTGGTCAATGATTTCTCAATCATTGACCACTCTACAATACAGTACACCAAGAATATGTATATACAGCTCAGTGGAATTTGGAGTAGGCCAAGCAAGACTAAGTAGGCTGCAGCCTATGCAAAGTAATACAACTCATTGTGATACTTCAAGCATATGTGGCAGTGTGTAGAATACATCAGATTTACAAAAAGGAACTTAGATCCAGGCTTTCATTCAAGCCATGTGGTTCCATTGAATTCAATGTGAAGATCCAGTATGTTTTCCTTTGTTGTGGTCACCACCTCGAGGAGGCAGAGTGACCTTTTCAATGCCAATGAATTTGAGTGTGGCTGCAGAGCCGTGGGCTCTCTCCCTATAGTGTCTTGCTATGGCGTACTCCATATTGCCATTTCTTATGGCTGCCTTGTGTTCGGCTATACGTATCTTTAAGTTGCGTTTAGTTTGACCGATATAAATCATACCACAGGGACATTTCAACATGTAAATCACATGGGTGGTGTTGCAGTTGATAAAATGTTTAATTTTGTATTCCTGTCCTGTGTGTGGGTGAAAAAAGACCTTAGTGGTTGAAGTGTTAGAGCAATGTGTGCATCTCCCACACGGGTGGTTACCACAGAGTTCCTCTCTTAACCAGTTAGAACTAGAACTAGGTGATCTATATAGTGATGTGACGACAGAGTCTCTAATGTTCTTTCCTCTTGTAAAACAAAACCTAGGAGGTGACAACGCCATGTCTTTCAAATTAGGATCACATTTAAGCAGATTCCAGTGTTTGTTAATGATGTTTTTGATAGTTTGGGATGAAGTATTGTACTCTGAAACAAAAGTGACTCTGTTCCCCACAACATCTTTATGTGAAGGATCTAAGAGGGACTCTCTTTGTACAGTTCTGTTTTTGTTCATTGCTGTGCGTATCACAGGTTCTTTGTAACCCCGGTCTCTGAATCTGTCATACATGTCCTCTGCCTTCACGTCATAGTCTGCAGGGTTGTTGCAGATGCGTTTAAGACGCAAGAACTGTCCATATGGGATGTTCTCAATAAGACGTTTAGGATGATGGCTATTTGCATGTAAGATACTGTTTCTATCAGTAGGTTTGTGGAAAATCGTGGTGTTGAGGTGTCCATCCTCACCCACTGATATACGTAAATCTAAGAAATCAATCTGTTTTCTGCTGAACTCTATTGAGAATTTCAGAGTGGGATGTGTGTTGTTGATGTAATGCCTAAATTCAACCAGTTCATCTTCCGAACCCACAAATACCATCAAAATGTCATCAATATATCCCTTCCAGAAAATCACCTTGTCTAACAGGGGAGAGGCAGTCTTGTCCTGAATAAACTGGGATTCCCAGTGGCCCATAAATAAGTTTGCATAATTGGGTGCAAAGGTTGAACCCATGGCAGTGCCCTGAGTCTGGATATAGAAGTTATTATCAAACATAAAATAATTTGATTTCAGAATGAAATTCGTCATGTTGAGTAACAAGTCTATGGGCATCCCATCTCTTGAATTAAGATAATGTGACATAGCCGCCAGGCCATCCTCATGTGGTATATTGGTGTATAAACTTTCGACATCAAATGTTACTAAAAAAGAATCATGTGGGATGGATATATTCAATGATTTAATCACATCCCTAGTGTCTGCAACATAAGAAGGTAATGTTCTGACAATATTTTTGATAAAGTGGTCAACAAATTGACTTAATGGTTCTGACAAAGAGTTGTTGCCAGAGACAATGGGTCGGCCTGGCGGATTGGTTAAACCTTTGTGTATCTTAGGCAGTAAATACAGGACTGGTATGGTGGGGAAATCAACCTTCAGGAAATCATATTGCTTTTTTGTGATTTGTTTATCACGGAGCGCAACATCCAGAATCTTATCCCTATCTTTGAGTAACTGTTCAGTGGGATTTTGTGGGAGGGATTTATAAAAAGCGATGTTGCCCAATTGTCGCATTGCTTCAGTTATATAATCCTTAATGTTCTGTACCACAATAGAGCCACCTTTGTCGGCAGGTTTGACAATAATCTTGTTGTTTTGTTTTAACTCATCAAGAGCTTTTCTTTCAAGTACACACAGATTATGATTATGTACATGATCTGATTTGGAAAGTTTCTGGATATCTTGCTCCACCATTTTACTAAACGTAACTAAAGTAGGATTCTGAGTGCTAGGTAAAGGATAGAAAGAGGAGCATGTATTCAATTTGTACATCGGGTTAAGGTATAGACTGATCTGCATTTCTAAAATGATGTTTGAGATGTAGCAATCTGAAAAACTTGTAACAGTCCACTTTGAGTTTGAATGCGTTAACCTTGTTAGTGGGAACAAAAGAAAGACCTTTTCCTAATACTGAAACTTGAGCAGGGGTAAGATCACAGTCTGAGATATCAATTACCGCCCGTTGCTCTGGCTTCTGGTGACCACTTTGAACGGGCTGTAGTTTCTTCTTCCCCCGCCTCGTCCTCTTCCTCTCTTTCGTGGGCCGTGATGGTGCCGTTGGTCGTGGGGGGGTCGAGCGTCTAAAAAACGCTCATCTTGAGAGTAGGTGGAATCGCTGGATTTAGCAGGGTCGGAGTCGTCCGCCGGGTGGTGGACCTCCTGGTTCCATGAGCTGCGTGTGGACTTCTCTCTCTGGTGGTGTGGGGCCCCACGGCGTGGCTTCTGCTCATTCCATCCTGGTTGGTGCCAGTTGTAGACGATGCCCTTCCTGTAGTCCTCAGCGTTTTTTTCGAATTTGCTTCTCTTGAGGGCTTTGAGCTCAATTTTGAACTTTAGAAGATCATCTTTTATCTTACGTTCCACGTTTGTGAAATCGTCAGGGCTGAGCTTCTCACATGGCTCCTCTTTGATCTTCAGAGTATCCGTTTTAACTCTCTCGGTTTCATTTGCAGTCTGTTCTATAACGAGCAGAGTCAAGTCCATCGAACATTTATTCAACACTTGATGTCACTATAAATCAGAGTGATCAGTCACGCCTGTGTATATAGCACCTGATGAAGCCAACACGGCGAAACGCGTCGTGCTAAATAAAGCTGAAAATATGAAGCATTCACTGAGTGAGTCCATCGTCATTTGGAGTGTGCGGTTCCTTCCAAAGAGAAGCAGTGGGAAGGTTCATCTCTTTCTTATATGCATCATCTTGCCAAACCAGCACCTCCACCCTAGACGTGCACGAGAGCTTCCTGTTTATATATATATATATATATATATATATATCACTATATATATAGACAGTATATGCTATGTGTCTCTGGAGTCAGGGTGTAAATATAGTGGCTCTACATCATCAAAGTTGCATCACCTCTGTTTTAGAATGTCCTGACATGTATAGTAACACAAACCTGTGTGTGTGTGTGTGTGTGTGTGTGCAGGCGGTATGAGTCAGTAGTGTGTAAGCTGTACACAGGCATTCAGTGTTATTCGTGCGGGATGCGTTTCACGGCGTCTCAGACAGACGTCTACGCTGATCATCTGGACTGGCATTACAGACACAACCGCTCTGAGAAGGACGTCAGCCGTAAAGTTACACACCGCCGCTGGTACTACAGTCTGACGGTACGCACACACACACACACACACACACACACACACACACACACACACACACACACACACACACACACACACACACACACACACACACACACACACACACACACACACACACACACACACACACACACACACACACAACACCGCTGCTGGTACTACAGTATGACTAAATAGGCTGTGGTTTTACTGAATCCAGCAATACCAATTGTGTAAAAATAGCTTTAATACTCATGGAGCTATGCCAAAACGTATATGGTGTCCCAAACTATCTATAATCTACAGTATCACACCCATTAGTTTTATTTATTTGATGCTCAAAGTTATCCTCATAACAGCAAGTCATTCAGTTATGTAGAGTTTATACAATTTAACATATTTGGTTACAGTAAAGTTATACTACAGTATTGGGCTCCACCTGCTCTATCTTATCGCCTACATGCCTTAAACACTACATCTCTAAAGGAAATATAGCAGCTTCCAGATGATAAAAGAAAAAGAACAGCAGACCAGTATCTATAACAAAGCCTTTATTAAGCTCACTGAAGTCATTGACAAACATGTTTTCTCTAAAATAATGAAAGTGATGTCACTAAACTAAGAGTTATGATGACATACTGAAGACACTGAGGTCTGAGGTAGAAGATGAGATGTTCCAACACACTAAATGAAGATCCTGGCAACTGAAGGAGAAGCTCATACAGCATTACAATGTGTAGAAGGAGCTGGAAAGTCTTATGTGGTTGTGGTATGCTCTGAAGGTGTGCCCATGGTACAGTATGCTCTGAAGGTGTACCCATGGTACAGTATGCTCTGAAGGTGTGCCCATGGTACAGTATGCTCTGAAGGTGTACCCATGGTACAGTATGCTCTGAAGGTGTGCCCATGGTACAGTATGCTCTGAAGGTGTACCCATGGTACAGTATGCTCTGAAGGTGTACCCATGGTACAGTATGCTCTGAAGGTGTGCCCATGGTACAGTATGCTCTGAAGGTGTACCCATGGTACAGTATGCTCTGAAGGTGTACCCATGGTACAGTATGCTCTGAAGGTGTACCCATGGTACAGTATGCTCTGAAGGTGTACCCATGGTACAGTATGCTCTGAAGGTGTGCCCATGGTACAGTATGCTCTGAAGGTGTGCCCATGGTACAGTATGCTCTGAAGGTGTACCCATGGTACAGTGTGGTATGCTCTGAAGGTGTACCCATGGTACAGTATGCTCTGAAGGTGTACCCATGGTACAGTATGCTCTGAAGGTGTACCCATGGTACAGTATGCTCTGAAGGTGTACCCATGGTACAGTATGCTCTGAAGGTGTACCCATGGTACAGTATGCTCTGAAGGTGTACCCATGGTACAGTATGCTCTGAAGGTGTGCCCATGGTACAGTATGCTCTGAAGGTGTACCCATGGTACAGTATGCTCTGAAGGTGTACCCATGGTACAGTATGCAATGAGAGAAGCTGCACATCTCCAAGAAAAAACAGAAGAGACAGAAGACTGTGAAACACAACAGCCAAGTCAAGATCTCTTTGAGAGGCAAATACTACCAGAGCTGCAGATACAGTATGTTGAGAAAAAACATGGACCAGTGTGTTTAGTACGTCATCATAACTCTCAGTCAAGACGTTTTGTGTCATCACTTTAATTTCTTCAGAGAAAACAGTTTTGTCAATGACTTCAGTGAGCTTAATACAAACAGATACTGGTCTGGTGTTCTGATTATTTTATTTTATTTTTGTCTGGCAGCTGCATTTTGTTTAAAGATGTCGTGTTTTAAGGCAGCTTTATGATAGGCATCATACACAATGAGATACGGGTATGAGAGCAACCGATGATATACAACTTCATCAACCTTTCTGATGCTGCATGACGGACCAATTGTCTCTGGTACTCTTACCTGTACCAGTAATAATAGCTGTCAGATGTTCTGGCCTTCCCACACATGAAACAATCTTTCCATAATGTTAACAATGTTGTAAGAACCCTCCTCAGTCTTCTTGATGAGGTGGTGCAGGTATTGTTTGATCTACATGATACATGATAAGATATACTACCTTTATTTTTGAAGGAAAGTATGTAATCTGTATATAAAGACAGGGTTTTATGAACATCGTCTGTCTGTTGAGCAACATTTAATATGAATTGAAGGTCTTCTGCTTTGGGCTTTTTGACATTATGGATCTTGCTTCTTTACTTTGTCTAAATGTTTACCACAGATGATACAACAATAATGATCCAATGTTTGTTCATCACACTACATTCTGTAAAAACTCTAACCCAAAAGATACTGTTAGGCTCTACTGTAACCATATTGTTGCCAGTGATACCAATTAAGTCTCTATTCCATTCTGGTGAAACAGAGTAATTGAGTCATTTTTTGGGTGAACTACTCCTTTAAGCTAGGTCACTCTCCAGCTAGCTAATTAGCTACTTGATTTAGCAAGGTCCTTCTCATCTTTTCACATTTCAAAATATTTGCAATGATACCTGTCAGTTTATGAATAAACCCATAGGCAATAAGATACAGATAGAGCAGTAGTACAGTAGTAAAACTTGACTGTAACCAAATATGTTACATGATATAAACTCTACAGAATTGACGTTTTGAGGATAACTTTGAGCATCAAATGGTTGGAGCTTGGCTTTCCTCAGTACGTCATCATTTGGGACACCATATACGTTTAGTGGCATAGCTCCATGAGTATGAAAGCTACTTTTACACAATTGGTATTGCTGGATTCAGTAGAACCACACCTTTCCAACAAGTCATATGTCCTGCTATGACAATCCATGTCAGAGTCACTACAAAGTAAAGAAAACATTTCTTTAGATTTACATTTCCGCCTATTGTAAGTATGTGTTCAAATGACTGTATCTCCTATTTACATTCAGATATTGACATTTGGTCTTTTCTAGAATGTAGAAGGATGTCCTGGCTTCAAGTATGCCCAGTTTTAAACCTATCAGAGCTTCCATTGTGAATCTACATGAGTTTATATGCCTCAACCCCCAGACGGACAGGCTTTATTTTTAGTTTGGGGTGTATAACTTTATATATCAATTTCACCACTTTTGCAGTGAAATATTTTTATACAACAATCCATTTCATGTATGAGAGGCTTTAGAGATGAGGAAACAACATGTTGTGTTTGGTCCTACCTCCAGGAGGGGTATCTCCAAAACTAAAGCCCTTTTTGGCTGTTTGTCACAGGCCTAATATATATGTGTAGTATATGTGTGTGTGTGTGTGTGTGTGTGTGTGTGTGTGTGTGTGACTGGATTGAGTTGGAGGAGGTGGCTGACCTGGAGGAATGAACACATTAACATAATGTTAATTATATCATTAACATAATGTGTGTGTGTGTGTGTGTAGGACTGGATTGAGTTCGAGGAGGTGGCTGACCTGGAGGAACGTTCTAAGAGTCAGTTCTTTGAGAAGGTCAACGAGGAGGAAGTCCAGAAGAGTCAGGAGGCTTCTAAACAGAAAGACGTCATCAGCAGCGTCAAGGCTGCTACTGATGTGGTGGATGAGGTGTGTGTGTGTGTGTGTGTGTGTGTGTGTATATATAGTGTAGTCTCATTGAAACACCTACAATTATTCTACTAGATAAACTACATATGGATGCTCACTAAATGTGTGTGTGTGTGTGTGTGTGTGTGTGTGTGTGTGTGTGTGTGTGTGTGTGTAGTCGTGTGAGATCTGTGCAGAGCCATTTGAGATGTACTGGGAAGAGGAGGAAGAAGAATGGCATCTGAAGAACGCCATCAGAGTGGACGACAAGGTACACACTATTATATACATGACAACAGATATACACAAACGCACCATTTTAGTTCTAATAAGGAATGGAAACTGACTCATCAAAATGACTGTATCTGCCGGGTCTCTCGTTAAACAAATACATCCAAATAGAAACATGATACGACAGTCATGATGAAACTTCAACCTGGTTTAACAGCCTGTACATCTATAGAAACTAACATTTCAAATAGAAAGTGCTTATGTCATGGCCACGGACGTTACAATTATGTCCGGGCTCTCAGAAGTACCTGTATGTTCAATATTGTTCAAAACAAATCATCTTAATCCGCTCGGTGTTCATTTCTTCATAGTTATAATGTATCAGAGTGCAATACCTTCCAGCCCATAGGGTCACGTAGTTCAGGGGTTTTCAACCGGTGGTCCGCGGACCACTGGTGGTCCACGGAGGTATTGCAGGTGGTCCCTGGCCATGCATTCAAGAAAATTGCTTTTATAAGTTTCAGGAGTTCTCACTGTATGGTGTGTGTGTGATATGAAATGTGAGCTTTCCATAATCACAGTCATCCTGAATCATATTCTATCATATTCAAAGACACAGACTCAGTCACTTTCACTAGAGCACTGCAGAGGTGTGTGTGTGTGTGTCTGTGTCCAGCTGACACTCGTTGACGCTCGTTAATGTTCTAGGCATAAAAGCATTTATGCTTCTGCTCTGTCTGTCACATAGACCTACATCTAATCTAAGATTAGTGGGACTCACCATTGAGTCAAAGGACTCACTTCATTGAAAACAAACAAAATCACTGTATTTGTTTAGATATTATATTGATATTATAGCTATTTTATTTGATTAGATATGTGATGTTCCTGACAATTAGTTGACTTTTGGTGAAAAAGCATATATCGGTATCGGTTGGTATCGGTATCGGGAATTAGGAGTTGGACAATATCGGAATATCGGGGGAAAAAGTGGGGTGGGTCTATGATGGACCCACCACGCACAATAGTGGTGGTCCCCAGGTTGCTCTTAGTCAGGATGGTGGTCCCTGGGTCAAAATCAGTTGAAAACCCCTGACGTAGTTGAAAGCATATGGAGAGAAAATGGCCAACGATCAGATTAAAACGATTTTTATTGAACAATACGGAAGATACAGGTCCTTCTGAGGGCCGTACATAATTATAACATCCGTGGCCATGGGGTTCAGCACTTCATATGTTAAATGTGAACGTTTATGTAGATGTACAGGTTGTACATGGAGACAGTGGAATCACCAGGTTAAAGTTCATCCATGACGCTTGTGACGGACGAGCGTCGTGTCAGTGATCCATTACTCGCTCTGCCCTCTTTTTGTCCACATCATCATCAGTGAAATAGTTCCTTACATCATCAGTGAAATAGTTCCTTACATCATCAGTGAAATAGTTCCTTACATCATCAGTGAAATAGTTCCTTACATCATCAGTGAAATAGTTCCTTACATCATCAGTGAAATAGTTCCTTACATCATCAGTGAAATAGTTCCTTACATCATCAGTGAAATAGTTCCTTACATCATCAGTGAAATAGTTCCTTACATCATCAGTGAAATAGTTCCTTACATCATCAGTGAAATAGTTCCTTACATCGTCAGTGAAATAGTTCCTGGAGCCTGTTCCTGGAACACGTGGAGCCTGTTGTTTAGCTGCTGCTGTGTTCACTACAATGTTATACTTAAGCAATATTACACGAGAGGGTGTGCGTTATCGTCATTATTGGCACGCCAGTGATGCGGTCAGGAACGAGGCGCAGCCGAGTTCCGCGAGCATCACTGAAGTGCCAATAATGTAGGTAAAGCACACCCTCGAGTGTAATATTGCGATTATACAACAGTTACCAACAAAACACATCCAAATGTATTCATATTGTGGGGCAATTCATAATAAAAATGTTTCGCTATTATGTTTCCCTGTAAAGAGAAGAGTTTATTTGACTGAGACAAAATAGTCCCTGTAGCAGCGAGCGCACAACACAGCTGAGGCACAACACAGCTGATTCCAGCAGGCTATATGCTCCGTCGTACGAAGGTATCGCACGGCGAAAATAGCCGATCTACAAGCTCACAACGCGTCGCGTTGTGAACTTGTAGATCGACTATTTTCGCCAAACAACGTAGTCCATTTTGCGTAGCTGTTTGTTCTCCGGTGGCGGTGGTGGGTCAGGATACTCTCTGTTTGTTTTCGTACCGTGGGACAGCGTGACGTCACAGCACAGCTGTACGATATATGGTCTAAGCAGGCGCGGACTGCAGTGCGGAGTGATTTATTAATGTGATTCGGCCCGTGCTATGAAGCTGGTTTGAAGCACGGCTAGAAAGCTATTTCAACCAATCAGATTGCTTGGTCGGAACTACCTGTTGTATAATTTTATACAACTGATCCCAGAAAAGACTCTAATGAACACTGGCCGCTTCCCACCGCGGTGAAGCTGCTTTCAGGTTGGATAATCAACCAGCTGGATATTATCCAACCTGAGACCAACTTCACCACGGTGGTCCCCTACACACCAGACCATCTTCACCACGGTGGTCCCCTACACACCAGACCATCTTCACCACGGTGGTCCCCTACACACCAGACCATCTTCACCACGGTCCCCTACACACCAGACCAACTTCACCACGGTCCCCTACACACCAGACCAACTTCACCACGGTCCCCTACACACCAGACCAACTTCACCACGGTCCCCTACACACCAGACCTCTGCTGTGCGGTGGCCCAGAGTTAATCCAGTATTGAATGAACTCTCTCACACTATTATGTTCCGTTTATAATGTTTGTCATCTTAAAAAGAAAACTCTACAGGTGACTATAGTTGAAATTAGCTGCTACCTTGTAAGACTGCATAAAAATATAATAATAATTGAAAAAATTATGTGTTAAAAAAAATCTACTATTCGACTAGTGGTGAAAGCTCAACACACACACACACTCACACACACACACACACACACACACACACACACACACACACACACACACACGACAGTGTGTGACTTGATGTGTTTTGTGTCCTACAGACGTACCATCCTTCCTGTTATGAAGATTATAAGAACGTAAGTTAAAATACTTTTATTAATGTGTTACTTTTTCACTTTTCTGAAAAACGTATGTTTCTATATCGGTGGTTCTCAAACTTTTCCATGTCAAGGACCCCCAACATGACCGCGGACCCCCCCCCCCCCCGAGAAGCAAAGATTTGACTTGATTTCAAACATAGCAGATCTACAAGCTCACAGTGTGTGAGCTTGTAGATCTGCTATTTTTGAATAGCCCAAAGTA
>NC_139949.1:54913126-54933126 GCF_963454915.1 Gymnoscopelus microlampas | reverse complement strand
ATAGGAATAGACTACGTGACAACCAGGAATAGTTTGGTGACCACCGGAGAGACGGGTGACAGCCGGAACGTAGACGGTATCCTGGAGCAGTATGGGTTAACGCCCCAGCCTGTGTCTTCCGTGAGGAAGAAGCCCAACAAACCCACGGTGAGGCCTTTAGGAGGGCCATTCAAGCAAGACGCAAGTGGAGCCTGCAGTACCACCACGGCCCAAGAAACCATCACGCCAGAATGAAATGTTTGAATCGGGGGGGTGCGGTCCTGGACCTGGGGAGACGAAAGAGGAGCCCGGCCAGTAGGCCATCCACAGAGCCTGGTCCCTCCACGTGCCAGAACCTCCCCGGCCCCAGCAGAGTAGTTCTGGAGAAGCTGACTGAGTAGCCCTGTCTTGTCCTAAGAGGACTGACCGTGGGGACAGTAGCTACTGGGACGTAAGTCAGGGCTTGATCAACCGGCAGTCTGTTAAAACTATGCAGTGTACCTGTTTATCAAACTTAGCACTGACGCTAATGTTATGAAAACAAGTCATTATATTTCTAAAACCGATGAAGTGTTTAATGAGGAGAGCAATGTGACAAGAAGAAAGACGTTCATAGCATTTCTGTTTCTACTCAAACTCCAACTCTGTGAACCTCTCTTTGCAGAAGTTATTGTAAAGTCCTGTTTATTATTGTAGGCCTATATATATAATAAGTGTCATGAAGCACTTGTTAATTCACAGCATTGTGAGCTTGGAGATCCATTGTTAGCTTTTGGGGAATTAAACCCATTAGAAACCTCTCCCTCAGCAGTGGAGCTACGGTACGGTCAGCTGTTTGGACTCCATTTCAGCTTGATTTCTGCTCGTCTGAAACTACTAACTCCACTTGAGCTGGATTTGGGTAAAGCGGTGATAATATAATGACACATGCAAGTATCTGACAATATATAAAGTCACTTTACCAACTATGATGAGGCAGTACTGCTTTGTTTTAAATATATAAGGTTTTCCTCATTTCCTGAAAAACGTATATTTTGTTTTTTCATTTCCTGAACAATGAGCGTTTTTGAGGAAACAGGTTCACGCTGGATAGCAGAGATATATATATATGTATATGTATAATTATATGTATATGTATATAGTGTATACAGTATAGTAATATGTATATATATATATATATATATATATATATATATATATATATATGTATATGGTGTATACAGTACAGTAGTATATATATGTATATGTATATAGTGTATACAGTACAGTAGTATATATATATATATATATATATATATATATATATATATATATATATATATATATATATATATATGTATGTACATGTACCTGCCAGGTATCTTATGGTCTCCAGTTTCAGTGACTCCAGTAAGGTCTTCAGGGAGGCGACCTGCAGGTCAATCTTCTTACTGGTCTCTGTGTTGTCAAGGTCAATGTCTGCTTTCTAAAGGTCAAACACATGTTAAAGGTCAATAATAATAATAATAATCATAATCATAATAATCATAATCATAATCATAATAATAATCATAAATGTAATAATAATCATAATAATAATAATAATAATCATTATATTGAAGTGGACCTTGTGGTGGAACTCTGTACTGGCCTCCATTAGCTTCTTCTCCTGTTCAGTAAACTGGAAGAATATACACACACACACACACACACACACACACACACACACACACACACACACACACACACACACACACACACACACACACACACACACACACACACACACACACACACACACACACACACACACACAAACACACACACACACACACACACACACACACAAAATTACAAAATACAAAACTAAAAGTCGATCTTGACAATGTGTGCGTTTGGCCGACATCTCGTCAGAAGTCACCCTTAAATGAGTTAAATGGTATTTAAACTTGTCACCATATCACAGATGTATAATATATGATGTATAATATATAATGTATGATTATATATTATGATGTTATATTTAAACTAGTCACCATATCACAGATGTATAATATATGATTTATAGTATATGATGTATAATATATAATATATGATTATATATTATGGTAATGTTATATTTAAACTAGTCACCATATCAGAGACACGACTTCTCTCCAGGTTTATGTCCAGTTTAGTCTCTGCTCTGATCTTCTGACTCTCCTCCTGAGAAACAACACCATTCTTTATTACATATATGATATAAATACTTAGTTACATATGATATATATGATAAGGAATACAATACTTTATTACATATATGATATAAATACTTAGTTACATATGATATATATGATAAGGAATACAATACTTTATTTCACATATCTCTGCTAATGTCCAAAAAGTGAAAAAACAAAACAAAACCCTTTTTCAAACAACACAATACTTTGTTTTGTTGTTACTTTTGGGCCAATTTATTCATTTTTTTATTAAGTAGCTGCTGTGTAATAAGGGATAAATGAGTCACCGGTCAAATAAATCCCTTCAGGATTATAATATAATATAATATATATATATATATATATATATATATATATATATATATATATATATATATATATATATATATATATATATATATATATATACATATATTCTACTATAATAAACAGGACATCATTTAGTTAGTTAGTTCTTACCATCAATCTGTTTCTTAACTGATCCAACTCTCTCTTCATCTTCTGTAAGAATGAACACTTCAAAGGATTAGTACAACTTATACATCTATAGATAGATAGATAGATAGATAGATAGATAGATAGATAGATAGATAGATAGATAGATAGATAGATAGAAGTACAACTTATACATCTATAGATAGATAGAAGTCACCAACGCTCTGGGCCAGGGCTTTTAATACATTTTTATTTTATTTTTTATAAAGTCCTACAAGGTAACAAGCTCATTTCAACTACAGTTTTCTTTTTAAAATTACAAACATTATAAACAGAAAAGAATAGTGTGCCGAGAGTTAATTAAATACAATTTAGTTGCGTTAGTCTTTTCTGGGACTCTAGTCTAGTTGTATAAAAGTATAACATTGGTGACGTACTGCGTTCTCAGAGCGTAGGTTGGCAAACTCACTCTTCTCCAGGATCACCATGTCTTTTCTGATGGAGTCTAGATGAGCTAAGATCTGTTGGAGAGCTATCTCCTAGAGGAGATATATCTGATATTAATCATTATATAATATAATATAATATATATATAATATATCTCCTAGAGGAGATATATCATATATTAATCATTATATAATATCATATATATAATATATTATATTATATATAATATATTATATTATATATAATCATTAATATATGATATATCTCCTAGAGGAGATATATCATATATTAATGATTATATATAATATCATATATTCATGATTATATATAATATAATATAATATAATAATATATTCATGTTGGTAGAGCATTCCACATTATGTTGACATGGCAGTAGAACCAATTTGAAACCCTTTTTGTGCCAACACTGTGTTCAGTGAGATCAGTGGAGCTCCTCTGTGTTGTGCCTGTGTAGTGTGTAGTGTGTACTGTAGTGTGTAGTGTGTAGTGTGTAGTGTAGTGTGTAGTGTGTAGTGTGTAGTGTGTAGTGTGTACTGTAGTGTGTAGTGTGCCTGTGTACTGTAGCCTCGCGTGGCCAGACAATATTACATTACATTACATTACATTACATTACAGACAATATCACACGACACACTGTGTGGATGTCAGTCTGGTCCCTCTCAGCGATAGATTTTTTTCCAAGGGGCGGTTACAAAAAGATCCAAACGGACTCTATTGGTTAGACCTAAAAACCAATCAGAGCAGTGCTTCCTGCTACGTCACACACAAGCATTCAGTGTGTGTGTGTGTGTGTGTGTGTGTGTGTGTGTGTGTGTGTGTGTGTGTGTGTGTGTGTGTGTGTCACACCTGATGTGAGGTTGTCACCATGTCTTTATAAACAATGTCCATATTGGCTGTCGTCAAGGTAACCAGAGCAGAGACTATGATCTCTGCCTGAGGTTTCTCCAAACCTGAGATAAACAAACATTATAATGAAACACAGACTCAACATTTATAATGAACATTATACTGAACATTAAACACACTCAACACATTATAATGAAACACAGACTCAACATTTATAATGAACATTATACTGAGCATTAAACACACTCAACACATTATAATGAAACACAGACTCAACATTTATAATGAACATTATACTGAACATTAAACACACTCAACACATTATAATGAAACACAGACTCAACATTTATAATGAACATTATACTGAACATTAAACACACTCAACACATTATAATGAAACACAGACTCAACATTTATAATGAACATTATACTGAACATTAAACACACTCAACACATTATAATGAAACACAGACTCAACATTTATAATGAACATTATACTGAACATTAAACACACTCAACACATTATAATGAAACACAGACTCAACATTTTCAGGCAGAATCATATTTGAGCTGTCTCACTCACCACAGACAGACCAATCTGGGAACCCATCGCCAAATGAAAAGGAAAAACAGCGCCCTCTGCTGTTTTTTACTATCTCACTTGGCTCTGGGAGGAAGAAGACGTAGCACACGTACGCAAGGAAACCGGGGTTTTGGTGCCTTCAGCCTTTCACTTCCTGTGGTGCGACTATGTTTTCATTCCCACTAACAATATTTCTACACAGAACACTAACACCACTTCTCCCAGAGAACATGGATGGTTTTGGTTATAACCCACTTGTTTCTATGATGAAAGAGTAAGTTAAAATGTGAATATCTTTCTGTGGTTTTGTCTGCTCCGAGGACGCTATTGTTAAAATGAGTTTCGGTTTGTTTCTGGAGGGGAAGGATCGGCGGACACGTAGATCCCGCCCACTACATTTGATTGGGTAAAGCGCGGCCTGCTTCCTGATCTGAAGGCACGCCCACTTGTAGGCCAGTGCGTACGCGATATGACGAACCCCCCCGACAGATTCAAACACAGAGCAGAATCTGTTCTTGAGAGATTACAGACATACAGACAGACAGACAGACAGACAGACAGACAGACAGACAGACAGACAGACAGACAGATGTCTCACCACTGTCCTCCAGCTGTCTCACCAGACCGTGGGAGTCAAAGGTCAATTTGCGATGTTCCAGAGGAGTCAGGTCCACCTTCCTGAGTGTGTGTGTGCACACGCACACCCCACACTGGATACCTGACACACACACACACACACACACATACACACACACACACACACACACACACACACACACACACACACACACACACACACACACACACACACACACACACACACACACACACACACACACACAGTAGTACAACCCATTAAAACAGCATCTGTGTCATTGTAGATGTGTGCGTTAGCTATTCAGTAATAGCAGATCTACAAGCTTGTAGATCTGCTATTAACGAACTTTAAAAAAAATACATTGTGAAAGTGTGAGAACTAGTGATTTAAAAGGTGTTTTAAAATGTATTCATTTGAGTATTTACACTCATAGTATTAAATAATAATACTTCATTGTAACAGTAATATTGTAAACTTACCTCTAACGTTGACCTTCTGGTAAACATGACTCTTTAGCATCATAGAGCGCAGAACTTTGTTCATTATTAACGACATAATTACCTTTAATACCAAAACCTTTATTAAGTCAATCCCTAGTAATACTAATAGTCTTACTTTAGGAATGAAATCCCTAATAGTCTTACTTTAGGAATTAAATGCCTAAAACTCAAGTAACTGTATTAGTTTAATCCTTCAAATGGGTTTAAAGTCTATTAGTTCAATCCTAACAAAGAGTTTAAAGTCATTAAACTGATGAAGCTTCAGAAGTTACTTTGTTTCCATGCGCGTCTGTCTGGCTGTCTGTTGTGCTGACGTCACATTAGCTCCGCCCAAACGACGTTTTCCGGCGTCCAAGACTCGCCGAAGCCTCGCGGGGACCAGTTCACTGAGCAGAATGAACATCCGGTTTGGAGCGGATACGGAAACAGCTTTTATGTGATGTACGTGTCAGTACAAATAACCGGATGCAGTAGGCGGGCTTTAGACAGGATGTGAGCACTGAGTGACCAATAGGAACCCAGACTTTTTACACAAATCACGGTTGTCAATAAAGGCAGCTTCTCAATAAAGGTTCAGATGACAAAATAAGTGACGTGTGTGTCACGTGACGTAGTGTCATGTGACGTAGTGTCATGGCGGCTGACAGTTGGAGTTGGTTTTATATTTTAGCGCTCGGCGTTTCTTTAATGAAATGTCTCTTTATGAACGCGTAGTGAGTAAAATACATTCTTTATAAAGTTTATAATATATTATGATTTATCATGTTTTACTGGCTAGCAGCTAACAGGCTAACAGCAGCTTTAAGCCACATCATCATAAAGCCACTGTTTACTTTTTATGTGAATATAAACATTTAATATGAACGTTTGTGTATGTATTCATGAATGTATTTATATATAATATATAATGTATGTATAAATAACAGCTGTTTGACCAGCATTTAAAATAGTTTACAGTTTACTGTAACATTATACACCAACTCGCCACAAGATGTCGCTGTGCTGCAGACAGATCAGTAGAGGCGACATCTATGAAGAATTTACATTACTGTCTCCGCCAGGCCGAACGGCTTGGCGAGAGAGTATGTTTTGCACCCTGTCCGTCCGTCCGTCCGTCTGTGTGTCCGTGTGTCCTGTGTGTGTGTGTCATTCTGTCTGTGGACAGCTAGTCTCCGGCAGCGTTGTCTTGATCAGTGGTTCTCAAACTTTTTCATGTCAAGGACCCCCAATTTGACACTTATTAGCCCGCGGACCCCCATTTGAAAAGATATGCCAGGGACCCCCATAAGAGACGATTTTTACGGCTCTATAGCAGTGATTCTCAATCATTTTAATTTCAAGGACCCCCAGTTTGACATGCATTAGGGCTACGGACCCCCATTTAATGTCATCTCTATCTCTGAGACCCCAATTTATATTGTAAAATCAATGTTAATTTAACTCTGAGAGTGTACAAATGGAACCAAATGGACCCGTTAGGGTCCATTTGGTTCCATTTGTACACTCTCAGAGTTACAGACCCATAAGGGTTCATTTGGTTCCTGTCCATCATTTAGCTGGGGACCCCCTGGAACCCCCTCAAGTACCCCTGGGGGTCCCCGGACCCCACTTTGAGAACCAATGGTCTTGATCACAGCCAAACTGTGCACACACACACACACACACACACACACACACACACACACTCCCTGGATGCCACAGCAGAACCTCTGCCCCACATGTTTCACATGGGCCTGTTATAGCGCCACCACGAGGCCACTTTTTACAAAACACTTATCTTGACAGTATACTCCTACAGATTTTATCCAAACATCACGCAAATCGGTACACAGTATCTCTAATAGTCATTAAACAAAACAAGTCTTTCAGATTTTCCATATTCCATCCTGATTGGCTATGAATGGCTTCCAAAGTTTACAGGAGTGCTCCGTTTTGAACAAAATGCCTCAAATCATGAACACAGCATGCAATTTATGTGAAACTTCACACACACATTCACACTATGTGTGAATTCATTCTTTTTTATATTACTCCCACAAATGTTGTCCAAACATCACTCACATCTGTAGACATTATATCTTTAGTCAAATCATCAAGACGGATCTGTCCAATTATTCATATTCCTGATTGATGCATTCTGTGTGTGTGTGTGTGTGTGTGTGTGTGTGTGTGTGTGTGTGTGTGTGTGTGTGTGTGTGTGTGTGTGTGTGTGTCAGTCACTCCACAGACTTCGAGGTCCACAGGAACTGGCTGGCGATCACACACAGCCTCCCTGTGTCCAGATGGTACCATGAGGTTTGTAGATCTAATCCTGTAAGGTTTGTAGATCTAATCCTTTAAGGTTTGTAGATCTAATCCTGTAAGGTTTGTAGATCTAATCCTTTAAGGTTTGTAGATCTAATCCTTTAAGGTTTGTAGATCTAATCCTTTAAGGTTTGTATATCTAATCCTGTAAGGTTTGTAGATCTAATCCCATACCATGAGGTTTGTAGATCTAATCCTTTAAGGTTTGTAGATCTAATCCTTTAAGGTTTGTAGATCTAATCCTGTAAGGTTTGTAGATCTAATCCTGTAAGGTTTGTAGATCTAATCCCATACCATGAGGTTTGTAGATCTAATCCTTTAAGGTTTGTAGATCTAATCCCATACCATGAGGTTTGTAGATCTAATCCTTTAAGGTTTGTAGATCTAATCCTGTAAGGTTTGTAGATCTAATCCTTTAAGGTTTGTAGATCTAATCCTGTAAGGTTTGTAGATCTAATCCTTTAAGGTTGGTAGATCTAATCCTTTAAGGTTTGTAGATCTAGTCCTATACCATGAGGTTTGTAGATCTAATCCTGTAAGGTTTGTAGATCTAATCCCATACCATGAGGTTTGTAGATCTAATCCTATAAGGTTTGTAGATCTAGTCCTATACCATGAGGTTTGTAGATCTAATCCTATAAGGTTTGTAGATCTAATCCTATACCATGAGGTTTGTAGATCTAATCCTGTAAGGTTTGTAGATCTAATCCTATACCATGAGGTTTGTAGATCTAATCCTATAAGGTTTGTAGATCTAATCCTGTAAGGTTTGTAGATCTAATCCTATACCTTGAGGTTTGTAGATCTAATCTTGTAAGGTTTGTAGATCTAATCCTATACCAAGAGGTATGTAGTTATTTTTTTAAATTATTGTTTATTTATTTTATTAAAAAAAAACATGTTTCCCCTCAAAATATTAGGTCAGGTGTCTGAGATTGACAGATTGACAGTGATTGACAGATTGACAGATTGACAGATTGACAGATTGACAGTGGCCACTGTGGCTATTAAGCTCTACTATAGCAGCTACTACCAGTACAAGTGGATTTTAATTTAAACATTACAATGCTGCTGCTTTGATGCGACAAGTGGGCTAATTAATTAACGAGGCTTATTGAACAGCTGAGAAACCTGCACATTTAAGCACATAGAAAAGTAGCGCAAATGAACAAATAAGGGCTCTAAGGGTTCCTCTACTGTAGCTGAAGGACTCAGCAGTCAGATGCGTCTGCAACAGGGATTTGGGTTGAACATAGTGATATAAGTCACAGTCATAAAGCTAACAGAGAGGAGACACACAGTGATATAAGTCACAGTCATAAAGCTAACAGAGAGGAGACACACAGTGATATAAGTCACAGTCATAAAGCTAACAGAGAGGAGACACACAGTGATATAAGTCACACAGTCATAAAGCTAACAGA
Organism: Gymnoscopelus microlampas; assembly: GCF_963454915.1. Lineage (NCBI taxonomy): Eukaryota > Metazoa > Chordata > Actinopteri > Myctophiformes > Myctophidae > Gymnoscopelus > Gymnoscopelus microlampas. The sequence goes on along the minus strand of NC_139949.1, from coordinate 54,923,791 downwards.
GAGGAGACACACAGTGATATAAGTCACAGTCATAAAGCTAACAGAGAGGAGACACACAGTGATATAAGTCACACAGTCATAAAGCTAACAGAGAGGAGACACACAGTGATATAAGTCACAGTCATAAAGCTAACAGAGAGGAGACACACAGTGATATAAGTCACAGTCATAAAGCTAACAGAGAGGAGACACACAGTGATATAAGTCACAGTCATAAAGCTAACAGAGAGGAGACACACAGTGATATAAGTCACACAGTCATAAAGCTAACAGAGAGGAGACACACAGTGATATAAGTCACACAGTCATAAAGCTAACAGAGAGGAGACACACAGTGATATAAGTCACACAGTCATAAAGCTAACAGAGAGGAGACACACAGTGATATAAGTCACACAGTCATAAAGCTAACAGAGAGGAGACACACAGTGATATAAGTCACAGTCATAAAGCTAACAGAGAGGAGACACACAGTGATATAAGTCACACAGTCATAAAGCTAACAGAGAGGAGACACACAGTGATATAAGTCACAGTCATAAAGCTAACAGAGAGGAGACACATAGTGATATAAGTCAGTTGTCCACTAACCCTAACCTCTTCTATGAGTAATCAAATGAATAGATTTAAAAAAAAAAATCTAAATCACTCGTTCCCACACTTTGAAGATGTTTTTTGTTAAAAAAGTTAAATAATAGCAGATCTATAAGCTCACAGCGTGCCACCAAGTGACGCACTGTGAGCTTGTAGATCTGCTATTATTGAATAGCAGGGCAGGGCCAGGCTAACCTACAGGGCAGAGCTCTGTGGATTCGTGTGTAGATCTGCTGTTATTGAGTAGCCAACGCAAACAATCTAAAATGACACAGATGCTGCTTTCTCTGTTTTAATAGCTTATACTTGTGTGTGTGTGTGTGTGTGTGTGTGTGTGTGTGTGTGTGTGTGTGTGTGTGTGTGTGTGTGTGTGTGTGTGTGTGTGTGTGTGTGTGTGTGTTACAGAACACATCAGAGTGGACCTTGGACTACCCTCCTCTGTTCGCTTGGTTCCAGTTCTCCTTGTCTCAGCTGGCTCAGTATGTGGACTCTGACATGCTCCTAGTGGACAGACTGCAGTACTGCAGCTCTGCCACCGTGCTGTTCCAGAGGCTGTCTGTCATCTGTACCGACTTCCTGTTCATCTACTCTGTCAGAGAGTAAGTACTTTTACTCTAAGTACTTTACCTCATGTTTATCTACTCTGTGAGAGAGTAAGTAAAAAATAAATAGCAGTTTCATGTTTTTGGTAAAAATGTACCTTTGAGTAAATAACATGAACAAACACGGCTGTATTTGGGCAGGTTGTTGAACGTTAACTCTTTGTGTGGTACAGCTGAGATCCAAGCCATACTAGTCTCTTCTCTTGAATACATTGTTAGCCTCACACTGTATTCAATCTTGAAGAGGAGAGCTGAGACATGTGAACAGCTTTCTCATAGACCAGCCACACATGTACAGTGTGCACTAAGAACACAAACCACCGTCACTCTCTAGTCTTAAACCCGTCTCTATGTACAGTCTGACCCCTCACGGGCTGTAGCATCGAAAAGGGGGCGTGGCGAACTTTTGGTGACGCGACGTTGGTACACCCTATATGGGTCTATAACTCAGAGTGTACAAATCAAACCAAATGGACCCTTATATGGGTCTGTAACTCGGGAGTGTACAAACCAAATGGACCCTTATGGGTCTGTAATTCAGTGTCCAAATGGAACCAATTGGTCACAATTTTCAAAGATAGGCCTACTGGAGAAACTTTTCAATAGCAGACTAGATTCTTTTTTGTAAAGATTTAATGTAGCCTACTCTCAGAGAGTCAATATGGTTTTAGAACTAACAGATCAACATCTCAGGCATTGATGGAAGCCATTGAAAGAATCACAGATGCAATTGGAATATTCATTTACCTCAAAAAAGCTTTTGACACTATCTATCACAACATATTGATAAACAAACTGGAGAAAATTGGTATTAGAGGCATTGCAGTAGACTGGATTAAAACAAAGTTATTTGGACAGACGTCAACAGTTTGTGAAGCTGGGCAAATACAGCTCAAATCATTTGGACATTGCTTGTGGCGTCTCCCAGGGGTCAGTATTGGGGCCCAAACCTTTTATTGTTTACATCAATGATATTTGCCAAGTTTCTAAGCTGCTGTCACTGGTACTTTTAGCAGTTGACACAGATGTTGAATTATCCAGATGATAATACAAAATCATTTGGAATAAACAGGCATTGCTTTTTCAAATTCAGTGTTTACACGTGTTTTTCAGAATGGACAAAACTGTTTGTTTTTTTGGCACATTGTTTGGAGGCCTACCCACACGTTTAGCTGTGTTGCTCATTCCACAAATGCCCGATCCTTATAATCTGTACCTCGTTGTAAAGGTGACTAATCAAAGTACTTTTATTCAGCTAAATGTACTCGAGTACAGTTTTGAAGTCCTTTAACTTTACTGTTGACTGACACTTTAATGCTTCTCTGACATGAATATTAGTATACTTTTTATATAACATTCATTAGTATCATTGATAACAATAATAATATATATTATATTATATTATGATAATAAACTATATAACAGAGCCTTCATTAGTATCATTGATAACACCTTGCAGCATTACTAAAATTGTGAAATTGTGTGTGTGTGCGTGTGCGCGCGCGTGTGTGTGTGTGTGTGTGTGTGTGTGTGTGTGTGTGTGTGTGTGTGTGTGTGTGTGTGTGTGTGTGTGTGTGTGTGTGTGTGCGTACAGGTGTTGTAGGAGCATCAAGGATCAGGGTGTGTCCAAGGACCTTCTGTCCAGACCCGTCTTCATCCTGTCTGTCCTTCTGCTGTGGAACACAGGACTACTGCTGTTAGACCGTATCCTTAATGTACACACCTATACACACACACACACACACACACACACACACACTGTGGAACACAGGACTACTGCTGTTAGACCGTATCCTTAATGTACACACCTATATACACACTGATACACACTGTTATACACACACTGATACACACTGTTATACACACACTGATACACACTGTTATAAACACACTGATACACACAGTTATATACACACAGTTATATACACACTGTTAAATACACACTCCTCTAACTGTAATATTATAATATCCTTCATGTATTGTCAGACATTCATTTCCAGTATAATGGGATGTTATTCGGTTTCCTGCTGTTGTCTCTGGCCAGACATTTACAGGTGAGAACATTTTATGTGATTTTATTTCTTAGAGCGTTGTCCAGAGTGTTTTAGAGAAGAGAGAAGAGTCTAGGACGTGTGGAGCGTTGTCCAGAGTGTTTTAGAGAAGAGAGAAGAGTCTAGGACGTGTGGAGCGTTGTCCAGAGTGTTTTAGAGAAGAGAGAAGAGTCTAGGACGTGTGGAGCGTTGTCCAGAGTGTTTTAGAGAAGAGAGAAGAGTCTAGGACGTGTGGAGCGTTGTCCAGAGTGTTTTAGAGAAGAGAGAAGAGTCTAGGACGTGTGGAGCGTTGTCCAGAGTGTTTTAGAGAAGAGAGAAGAGTCTAGGACGTGTGGAGCATTGTCCAGGGTGTTTTAGAGAAGAGAGAAGAGTCTAGGACGTGTGGAGGGTTGTCCAGAGTGTTTTAGAGAAGAGAGAAGAGTCTAGGACGTGTGGAGCGTTGTCCAGAGTGTTTTAGAGAAGAGAGAAGAGTCTAGGACGTGTGGAGCGTTGTCCAGGGTGTTTTAGAGAAGAGAGAAGAGTCTAGGACGTGTGGAGCGTTGTCCAGAGTGTTTTAGAGAAGAGAGAAGAGTCTAGGACGTGTGGAGCGTTGTCCAGGGTGTTTTAGAGAAGAGAGAAGAGTCTAGGACGTGTGGAGCGTTGTCCAGGGTGTTTTAGAGAAGAGAGAAGAGTCTAGGACGTGTGGAGCGTTGTCCAGGGTGTTTTAGAGAAGAGAGAAGAGTCTAGGACGTGTGGAGCGTTGTCCAGAGTGTTTTAGAGAAGAGAGAAGAGTCTAGGACGTGTGGAGCGTTGTCCAGGGTGTTTTAGAGAAGAGAGAAGAGTCTAGGACGTGTGGAGCGTTGTCCAGGGTGTTTTAGAGAAGAGAGAAGAGTCTAGGACGTGTGGAGCGTTGTCCAGGATGTTTTAGAGAAGAGAGAAGAGTCTAGGACGTGTGGAGCGTTGTCCAGGGTGTTTTAGAGAAGAGAGAAGAGTCTAGGACGTGTGGAGCGTTGTCCAGGGTGTTTTATAGAAGAGAGAAGAGTCTAGGACGTGTGGAGCGTTGTCCAGAGTGTTTAGAGAAGAGAGAAGAGTCTAGGACGTGTGGAGCGTTGTCCAGAGTGTTTTAGAGAAGAGAGAAGAGTCTAGGACGTGTGGAGCGTTGTCCAGGGTGTTTTAGAGAAGAGTCTAGGACGTGTGGAGCGTTGTCCATAGTGTTTTAGAGAAGATTCTAGGACGTGTGGAGCGTTGTCCAGAGTGTTTTATAGAAGAGAGAAGAGTCTAGGACGTGTGGAGCGTTGTCCAGAGTGTTTTAGAGAAGAGAGAAGAGTCTAGGACGTGTGGAGCGTTGTCCAGGGTGTTTTAGAGAAGAGAGAAGAGTCTAGCACGTGTGGAGCATTGTCCAGGGTGTTTTCGAGAAGAGAGAAAAGTCTAGGACGTGTGGAGCGTTGTCCAGGGTGTTTTAGAGAAGAGAGAAGAGTCTAGGACGTGTGGAGCGTTGTCCAGAGTGTTTTAGAGAAGAGAGAAGAGTCTAGGACGTGTGGAGCGTTGTCCAGGGTGTTTTAGAGAATAGAGAAGAGTCTAGGACGTGTGGAGCGTTGTCCAGGGTGTTTTAGAGAAGAGAGAAGAGTCTAGGACGTGTGGAGCGTTGTCCAGAGTGTTTTAGAGAAGAGAGAAGAGTCTAGGACGTGTGGAGCGTTGTCCAGGGTGTTTTAGAGAAGAGAGAAGAGTCTAGGACGTGTGGAGCGTTGTCCAGGGTGTTTTATAGAAGAGAGAAGAGTCTAGGACGTGTGGAGCGTTGTCCAGAGTGTTTAGAGAAGAGAGAAGAGTCTAGGACGTGTGGAGCGTTGTCCAGAGTGTTTTAGAGAAGAGAGAAGAGTCTAGGACGTGTGGAGCGTTGTCCAGGGTGTTTTAGAGAAGAGTCTAGGACGTGTGGATTGTGTCCATAGTGTTTTAGAGAAGATTCTAGGACGTGTGGAGCGTTGTCCAGAGTGTTTTATAGAAGAGAGAAGAGTCTAGGACGTGTGGAGCGTTGTCCAGAGTGTTTTAGAGAAGAGAGAAGAGTCTAGGACGTGTGGAGCGTTGTCCAGGGTGTTTTAGAGAAGAGAGAAGAGTCTAGGACGTGTGGAGCATTGTCCAGGGTGTTTTCGAGAAGAGAGAAAAGTCTAGGACGTGTGGAGCGTTGTCCAGGGTGTTTTAGAGAAGAGAGAAGAGTCTAGGACGTGTGGAGCGTTGTCCAGAGTGTTTTAGAGAAGAGAGAAGAGTCTAGGACGTGTGGAGCGTTGTCCAGGGTGTTTTAGAGAAGAGAGAAGAGTCTAGGACGTGTGGAGCGTTGTCCAGGGTGTTTTAGAGAAGAGAGAAGAGTCTAGGACGTGTGGAGCGTTGTCCAGAGTGTTTTAGAGAAGAGAGAAGAGTCTAGGACGTGTGGAGCGTTGTCCAGGGTGTTTTAGAGAAGAGAGAAGAGTCTAGGACGTGTGGAGCGTTGTCCAGGGTGTTTTAGAGAAGAGAGAAGAGTCTAGGACGTGTGGAGCGTTGTCCAGAGTGTTTTAGAGAAGAGAGAAGAGTCTAGGCTGTACTTTTGCAGCTTAGAGGAAGCCTTCCTAACCAAAGTGCTAAAATATCATCAGCTAGAGCAGACCATCTCTCAGCTAGGCTACAGATGTAAACTTTTGGTTTTTATCTTTGGTAGCCTATAGGGCACAGGTTGGTTGTGAGGGGCCTGCAAATGGCCGGCCTCTCCAAAAGGAGGGCTAAACAATTAGCAAGGTACTGCTCAATATCAGCTGTTATAGGAAGCCGCTCAATTTGGAGGAGGCGTTGTTTCCTTTACCCATGATTGTTGTCCGCTGTGTTTGACAAGTATGCCAACATTATTGTATGTAACACTGTTCTGCCTTACATGCACTTTGTAACTGGCTGTTTTCCCTTACCTGATTCACTGGCAGTGTTTCTGTCCTTTGTACAAGGCATTCTTGTACTTCTGTTTATATGGACATAAACACATATTTCAAATGTGTTAACAGTCCCGTCACCTGGAGGGGGCGCTGTTCTTCACCGTGCTGTTAAACCTCAAACACATCTACCTGTATATAAGCCCCGCCTACGGAATCTACCTGCTGCGATGTTACTGTTTCACCTGCAACACAGGTTAGTACTGTATCTATTACTTTATCTACTGTATCTATTACTTTATCTACTGTATCCATTATCTACCGTATCTATTACCTTATCTACTGTGTGTAGTGTTGTCCAGGGTGTTTTAGAGAAGAGAGAAGAGTCTAGGACGTGTGGAGCGTTGTCCAGAGTGTTTTAGAGAAGAGTCTAGGACGTGTGGAGCGTTGTCCAGAGTGTTTTATAGAAGAGAGAAGAGTCTAGGACGTGTGGAGCGTTGTCCAGAGTGTTTTATAGAAGAGAGAAGAGTCTAGGACGTGTAGAGCGTTGTCCAGAGTGTTTTATAGAAGAGAGAAGCGTCTAGGACGTGTGGAGCGTTGTCCAGAGTGTTTTAGAGAAGAGAGAAGAGTCTAGGACGTGTGGAGCGTTGTCCAGGGTGTTTTAGAGAAGAGAGAAGAGTCTAGGACGTGTGGAGCGTTGTCCAGCGTGTTTTAGAGAAGAGAGAAGAGTCTAGGACGTGTGGAGCGTTGTCCAGAGTGTTTTAGAGAAGAGAGAAGAGTCTAGGACGTGTGGAGCGTTGTCCAGGGTGTTTTAGAGAAGAGTCTAGGACGTGTGGAGCGTTGTCCATAGTGTTTTAGAGAAGATTCTAGGACGTGTGGAGCGTTGTCCAGAGTGTCTTATAGAAGAGAGAATAGTCTAGGACGTGTGGAGCGTTGTCCAGAGTGTTTTAGAGAAGAGAGAAGAGTCTAGGACGTGTGGAGCGTTGTCCAGGGTGTTTTAGAGAAGAGAGAAGAGTCTAGGACGTGTGGAGCGTTGTCCAGGGTGTTTTAGAGAAGAGAGAAAAGTCTAGGACGTGTGGAGCATTGTCCAGGGTGTTTTAGAGAAGAGAGAAGAGTCTAGGACGTGTGGAGCGTTGTCCAGAGTGTTTTAGAGAAGAGAGAAGAGTCTAGGACGTGTTGAGCGTTGTCCAGGGTGTTTTAGAGAAGAGAGAAGAGTCTAGGACGTGTGGAGCGTTGTCCAGGGTGTTTTATAGAAGAGAGAAGAGTCTAGGACGTGTGGAGCGTTGTCCAGAGTGTTTTAGAGAAGAGAGAAGAGTCTAGGACGTGTGGAGCGTTGTCCAGAGTGTTTTAGAGAAGAGAGAAGAGTCTAGGACGTGTGGAGCGTTGTCCAGGGTGTTTTAGAGAAGAGAGAAGAGTCTAGGACGTGTGGAGCGTTGTCCAGAGTGTTTTAGAGAAGAGAGAAGAGTCTAGGACGTGTGGAGCGTTGTCCAGGGTGTTTTAGAGAAGAGAGAAGAGTCTAGGACGTGTGGAGCGTTGTCCAGGGTGTTTTAGAGAAGAGTCTAGGACGTGTGGAGCGTTGTCCATAGTGTTTTAGAGAAGATTCCAGGACGTGTGGAGCGTTGTCCAGAGTGTTTTATAGAAGAGAGAAGAGTCTAGGACGTGTGGAGCGTTGTCCAGAGTGTTTTAGAGAAGAGAGAAGAGTCTAGGACGTGTGGAGCGTTGTCCAGGATGTTTTAGAGAAGAGAGAAGAGTCTAGGACGTGTGGAGCGTTGTCCAGAGTGTTTTAGAGAAGAGAGAAGAGTCTAGGACGTGTGGAGCGTTGTCCAGGGTGTTTTAGAGAAGAGAGAAGAGTCTAGGACGTGTGGAGCGTTGTCCAGAGTGTTTTAGAGAAGAGAGAAGAGTCTAGGACGTGTGGAGCGTTGTCCAGGTTGTGTTAGAGAAGAGAGAAGAGTCTAGGACGTGTGGAACGTTGTCCAGGGTGTTTTAGAGAAGAGAGAAGAGTCTAGGACGTGTGGAGCGTTGTCCAGAGTGTTTTAGAGAAGAGAGAAGAGTCTAGGACGTGTGGAGCGTTGTCCAGAGTGTTTTAGAGAAGAGAGAAGAGTCTAGGACGTGTGGAGCGTTGTCCAGAGTGTTTTAGAGAAGAGAGAAGAGTCTAGGACGTATGGAGCGTTGTCCAGAGTGTTTTAGAGAAGAGAGAAGAGTCTAGGACGTGTGGAGCGTTGTCCAGAGTGTTTTAGAGAAGAGAGAAGAGTCTAGGACGTGTGGAGTGTTGTCCAGGGTGTTTTAGAGAAGAGAGAAGAGTCTAGGACGTGTGGAGCGTTGTCCAGAGTGTTTTAGAGAAGAGAGTAGAGTCTAGGACGTGTGGAGCGTTGTCCAGGGTGTTTTAGAGAAGAGAGAAGAGTCTAGGACGTGTGGAGCATTGTCCAGGGTGTTTTATAGAAGGTTTTAACTCATTATAATGATTATTTATATTGTTGTTGTTATTCCAGACGGCAGTGTCAGATGGAAGAGTTTCAGTATTCTCCGTCTCGTTGCCTTGGCGACCATCGTCCTCTCTGTCACCGCTGTGTCCTTTGGTCCCTTCATTGCCATGGTAACACACACACACACACACACACACACACACACACTTCAGCTTGGTATAAATCTATTGTAAGCCCAATACCAAAATCCGCCAAAAATGACCCTAGAATACCCTTAAACTATCGAGGCATTAGTCTTTTGAGCACAGTATATAAAGTGTATACTTCGATTCTTAATTCCAGACTTATGAACTACCTAGAAGAAAATAACCTTTTAGTAGAAGAACAGAATGGTTTTAGAAAGAATAGAGCCTGTATTGATCATGTATTCTCCATTACAACAGTAGTTAACAACAGAATCATGCAAAACAAGTCATCCTTTGCCTGTTATATCGACTTCCAAAAGGCTTTTGATTTCGTTAACCGAGATCTACTAGCTTATCGTCTTCTGGAAGAGGGTATACATGGAAAGTTTTACTGGGCCATACAATCTTTGTATAAAGCCCCCCAGGCATGTGTTAGAGTAAATGATTATTGTTCAGGGTGGTTCCCAACGCCATCTGGTGTCAAGCAAGGGGATTGTCTCTCCCCTACACTCTTTGCAATATTCATCAACAATCTGGCAAAAGAAATCAAACAATTTGGATTGGGTTTACACTATGATGGCAGTACCAAACTAGATATCCTGATGTACGCAGATGACATAAGTGTAGTAGCAGAAAATGAAAATGATTTACAGAAAATGTTGATGTGTACAGAGAACTGGTGTAAAAAGTGGAAACTGACAGTTAATCATAGTAGTAATCATACTCAGATCATGCATTTCAGACAAGCCAGAGTAAAGCGGCGTGATTTTCAGTTTTATTTAGGGGAACAAAAACTACAGTATGTTGAGAACTACAAATACTTAGGTCTTAACCTGGATGAACATCTACATTTTGAATATGGTACATCAGTCTGGGCCGGATCTGCAAGCAGAGCTTTGGGTGGTATTATAGCAAAAACTAAACAGCTTGGTGATCTGGGATATGCTGCCTACTCCAAATTATTTCACACTTGTGTCTGCCCTGTCATGGACTATATGGCTGGGATATGGGGGTTAAACACAAATATGAAAGGACAAATGGTCCAGAATAGGGCTATACGTTATTTCCTTGGAGTACATACATTTGCACCTGTATTGGCAATAACAGGAGACATGGGATGGGAGGCATGTGAGATCAGATGGAAAGGCAGCATGGTAGCCTTATGGAATAGACTAATCAAAATGCCAGAGAATAGAGTTGCCAAGAAAATCTTTAATTGGGATGTCTCGATAAAAGGTGTATGGGCAAGTACAGTAGAGGATATACTTCTGAGGGCTGGGTTGCTTAACAGTTTTCAAAATAACAGCATTGCAAACATCTCTGTGGTGAAGGAGACACTTTATGGTTTGTCAGAGCAAATGGTCACAGGACATATTATATAAACCAAAGCTTAGAACATTTGTTATGTTAAAAAGCTGTTATGCTAGAGAAAAGTATGTTTGTGCTCCATTGTCCAAAAGACAAAGATCTCTATGTGCCCAACTCCGCTCTGGGATCTTGCCCCTACACCTTGAGACCGGTAGGTATAGAGGAGTAGTGGAAGAGGAGAGGGTTTGTATTTACTGTGACATTGTGGATATTGAGAGTGAGTTCCATTTTGTTTTTTATTGCCCTTTGTATCATGACTTGCGTCAAAGATTATTTAAGAGGTGTAGAAACCCGGACTTGATTTGGTTGGATGACGCACAGAGACTTACATGGATTTTTGAGCACAGGGTATTTGCACTTGCAGAGTATTTGGAAGGGGCCTGGGACAGACGGGCAAAAAGAACATACATGTGAAGTGTAATTTATTTGATTTATTTTTGTTTTGTTTTGGGTGTTTGCCAAACGTTTTCCTTTGTGCAGTCTTCTATGAAGAGAATTTGATATTGTTTATTTATGTTTTGGTGTCTAATAATCCCGTAAGGGATGGGTCTTTTTTGACAAGACACGGAAATAAA
>NC_139949.1:54855626-54910626 GCF_963454915.1 Gymnoscopelus microlampas | reverse complement strand
TAAGTGGTCGCATGGTATATACGTCACGGACGCATTCCTTGAGGTTTTCAATACCCAGAAAACCGGCGAAAGTGTCCGTTTTCAAGATGATTTGGTCATTATCTCTGGAACAGAAGGTCCAATCTGCTCAGTTCAAAGCTTGTTGGATGCATGACTTTGAGGACATTAAGCACGCTATGACACCTTTTCGTGTTTTTTTTTATTTTTAGAGGAGGAGAGATCTTAGTTGGGCAGGCGACCGCCACTGGTCGGCGCTCGGCGCTCGTAAAGACAGTGATGTCACTGAAATGTGACAACGTTTCTGTCTGCTGTCTACCCTCTGTTGTGTTAACATTATGTATAAAACCCTCTGCTGTGTTGTTAACATTATGTATAAAACCCTCTGTGTGTTAACATTATGTATAAAACCCTCTGTTGTGGTAACATTATGTATAAAACCCTCTGTTGTGTTAACATTATGTATAAAACCCTCTGCTGTGTTAACATTATGTATAAAACCCTCTGTGTGTTAACATTATGTATAAAACCCTCTGTGTGTTAACATTATGTATAAAACCCTCTGTGTGTTAACATTATGTATAAAACATTATGGGTAACTCGTTAAAGTGGCAAATTAAATGTGAAACACATCAACTATTAAGAAAACAAGAACATATGTTGACAAAGACACTCCATACATTTGGAAACATATTTTTATTTAAATCAATACCGTTTCCAGTTAATGTAGGAATATTTTAAAAGTAGGCTAACTCTCATATCCTCTCATAGAGAATGCATTGGCAGCTGCAGTTCATCGTTCTAATGGACCTCGAGTAGAGACGCTGTCTCAAAAGTGGGCGTGAATTTGTAGGCCTTCCGCTTCCGGCCGTGTGTCTCTATGTGACACAAACAAAAACATCTCCATGAGCTCAAGACTCCTTTAAAACATCTCTAGGGCCATTTTAACTCCTTTAAAACATCTCTAGGGCCATTTTAACGTCTACTCAGGCTTTAAAGTTGCTTTACTCAGTATACTATTTACATATTTGATATTCATTTTCAGACACTCCCACTTCCTATACAAACCCATTTTAACTTCAAACTCTATTTTAACCATGTTAGACTGACGTCTCTGCTTCTAGTGACTGATATTGTCCTTCTAATGAATGTTAGACTCATTAAAACACACGTCTCTGCTTCTAGTGACTGATATTGTCCTTCTAATGAATGTTAGACCCATTAAAACACACGTCTCTGCTTAGTGACTGATATTGTCCTTCTAATGAATGTTAGACCCATTAAAACACACGTCTCTGCTTCTAGTGACTGATATTGTCCTTCTAATGAATGTTAGACTCATTAAAACACACGTCTCTGCTTCTAGTGACTGTTATTGTCCTTCTAATGAATGTTAGACTCATTAAAACACACATCTCTGCTTCTAGTGACTGATATTGTCCTTCTAATGAATGTTAGACTCATTAAAACACACGTCTCTGCTTCTAGTGACTGATATTGTCCTTCTAATGAATGTTAGACTCATTAAAACACATGTCTCTGCTTCTGGTGACTGATATTGTAGATAAACATGTTTTAATGTATATAAGCATATTTTAATGTAGAAACACATGTTTTAAACATGTTCTAATGTAGATAAACATGTTTTAATGTAGATGAACATGTTTTAAACATGTTTTAATGTAGATAAACATGTTTTAAACATGTTCTAATGTAGATAAACATGTTTTAAACATGTTCTAATGTAGATAAACATGTTTTAAACATGTTCTAATGTAGATAAACATGTCTTAATGTCTTTCTAGCCGGCCGTGTTGAGGACCTGGTTGAAGCCAGGCGTTGGTGGGCGGGGCTTGGTGCGCTGCGTGGTGATCTGTGCCTTGGCCTCCTTCATGATGGGCTGGCACGTCCATGAGAAGGCCATCCTCATCGCCATACTGCCTCTGAGGTCTGTCTGTCTGTCTGTCTGTCTGTCTGTCTGTGCATGTCTGTGCATGTCTGTCTGTCTGTCTGTCTGTCTGTCTGTCTGTCTGTCTGTGCATGTATGTCTGTCTGTCTGTCTGTGCATGTCTGTCTGTCTGTCTGTCTGTCTGCCTGCATGTCTGCCTGTCTGTCTGTCTGTCTGTCTGTGCATGTCTGTCTGTCTGTCTGTCTGTCTGTCTGTCTGTCTGTCTGTGCATGTCTGTGCATGTCTGTCTGTCTGTCTGTCTGTCTGTGCATGTCTGTCTGTCTGTCTGTCTGTCTGTGCATGTCTGTCTGTCTGTCTGTCTGTCTGTCTGTCTGTCTGTGCATGTCTGTCTGTCTGTCTGTCTGTCTGCCTGTCTGCCTGTCTGTCTGTCTGTCTGTCTGTCTGTCTGTCTGTGCATGTCTGTCTGCCTGTCTGTCTGTCTGTCTGTCTGTCTGTCTGTCTGTGCATGTCTGTCTGTCTGTCTGTGCATGTCTGTCTGTCTGTCTGTCTGTCTGTCTGTCTGTGCATGTCTGTCTGTCTGTCTGTCTGCCTGTCTGTCTGTCTGTCTGTGTCTGTCTGTCTGTCTGTCTGTCTGTCTGTCTGTCTGTCTGTCTGTCTGCCTGTCTGTCTGTCTGTCTGTCTGTCTACTTGTAGTTCTACAGCCCATGACCTCATTCCATCACACTGCTCTGGGACGGCTCAGGGTCTTTATTTCAGACCCAGGGAGATCCATATATATGTTACAGGGAAATTGGCATTCACACACGCACACACACACACATGTGTGTCGTCGTGGATAGTAATCCATGAAAAGATCTATCCTCCCCCTATCGGGTTACAGCCGGTCGGCGCGCGGCCTCGCGCCTGGAGGCGATCGGGCGCGCCTCCTCGGCCTCAAGCTCTATGCTGAGTCGGCGCGCCTCCTCGGCCTCAAGCTCTGCTGAGTCGGCGCGCCTCCGTCATGGACAATAACTATTATCACGTGTGCGTGTGAACGCGTGTTCAGCGTTCCCCTAGCGTAGCTTCCTGGTTGCTATTTGGGGGGGGGGACAACAAAAGCCAGTTCCGCCTCGTATCAAAGCCCCGTCTCGCGCCTCCTCCTCCGCCTCCTCTTTCTCCTCGCGAGCCTCGCGTAAAAAACCCTGTCCCGAAAAGCCCCGCCTCGCGCCCAAAGCCCCGCTCCTAAAAGCGAGCGCCTCTTTTTCAATATCCCTGAAATGCCAATTTCCCTGTGACATATACATACATATATTATACATCAATAACATAACATGTCTGACTAATAAAGTATTGTCTGTCTGTCTGTCTGTCAGCATCCTGGCAGTAGAGAACAGAGAGGATGCTGGGATATTCTTGATGTTGGCGACGACAGGAAACTATGCCGTCTCACCTCTCATTTATACTGCTGCAGGTACACACACACACACACACACACACACACACACACACGTGATAAGACGGTTCTATTGTGTGATTGGTTCATACATTTTTAATTGATTGTGATTTTCTGATTGTTTATTTTTCCAGAGCTGCCAATCAAAGTGCTTCTGATGTTGATGTACTCTGTGTACTCTATTACTTCTCTGACTCACCTGTACAGGTATGTAATCTATTACTGATCTTACTCACCTGTACAGGTATGTAATCTATTACTTTATTACTTCTCTGACTCACCTGTACAGGTATGTACTCCATATACTCCATATGTTCAGCTTTTAATACAATACATCTCTTAATTAAGAGGTTGAGGGACCTTAATGTCCACCCCCTTATTATCAGGTGGTATTATTCTGTTTTAACTGAACGTACACAAAGGGTCAGTGTGAATGGTACCATGTCAGAGCCCAGAACCCTGAGTACTGGAGCACCGCAGGGCTGCGTTAGCTCACCTGTCCTTTTCACCTTATACACAAATGAGTGCAGAAGCAGTAACCCGAATAATTACATCATTACATTCTCGGACGACACTGCCATCTTATCCCTACTGGGTAAGGATAGAGATTTAGCTACCTATTGTTCAGAGGTTCAGAGGTTTGTAGCATGGTGCGATGACAACCACCTTGTTCTCAATGTGAGGAAGACACAGGAGATGGTGTTGGACCCTAGGAGTATCGGTGACCACAGGCCTGTGGTCATCCATGACTCGACCATCTCACAGGTCTCCTCATATAAATACTTGGGCATTAGCATTGACAACACGCTAACGTGGAATACACATGTGGACAGTCTCTGTAGTAAAGTTCAGCAAAGACTGCATTTCCTCCGCCGTCTCAGGGTTCATGGTGTTGACCAAAAGTTTATGTTAGTGTTCTACCGAGCGGTCTTGGAAAGTCTGGTCAGATTTGGCATCACAGTTTGGTTTGGCAACCTCTCAGTGCAACTGAGGTCCAAACTGCTCCGATCGGTGCAGACTGCAGGGAAAATCATAGGAGTAAGACAACTCCCCTCTCTGCAGTCTATTTACGAGCAGGCCACGCTAGATAAGCTCAGAAAATAGTCAGTGATGCTACCCATGTTCTACATGGACAGTTTGTAATGCTGCCCTCTGGGAGAAGGTATAGCGAACCTAAATGGAATTATGTACGATTCAAAAAATCGTTTGTTCCTGTGGCAACTAAAATGCTAAATGAGGCCCTGCAGTGACCATTAAGAGCAGACCGATCACTATCTGTGCACTTGTGTAATGTTGTCGTCCCCCGTCCCCCCCTGTTATATATTTTGTATTTTGTATTTGTCATTGTTTTATGTGTGGCTGCAGCTGGGGTTAAAGCCCAAACCAAATTTCCTTTCCTTTCCTCCAAAGTTTACCTTACCTTACCTTACCTTACGTACTCTTATTACTTCTCTGAGTCACCTGTGCTCCATTATCTCTCTCTCTCTCTCTCTCTCTCTCTCTCTCTCAGGAACCAGGGTCCAGTGCTCCGCCCCCTGGAGTATGTGTACCTGCTGGGATTGGTTGCCGTGGAGATCCTGCGTGAGGTTGTTTACCCCCTGTCACCGTGGCAGCAGACGCTGCCGTTCTTCCCCCTGCTGGTGACGTCAGTGTACTGCAGCCTGGGAGTCACTTACAGCTTCATAAGGCTCTACCTGCGTCTACAGTGACAAACAGAGACCCCTGCTGGTGGCATGCTGTACTGCAGCCATCTGAGTCCAGCTAGAAGAAAAAACATTCAATGTGAAAATAAAGGATATAGATATTATATAATAATTATAATATAATATATATGTATATATATATATATATATATATATATATATATATATATATATATATATATACATACATACATATATATACATATATATATATATATATATATATATATATATATATATATATATATATATATATATATATATATATATATATATATATATATATACATACATACATACATACATATATATATATATATATATATATATATATATATATATATATATATATATATATATATATATATATATATATATATATATATATATATCACTGGCGCCTACTACTGGTTGCACAAGGGAGTGACGACACCCCCACCCTTTTTTTAAATTTGTTTTATATAAATAAATACATTTCATAATATCTTTCTTTCATTGAAATCTTTGTGTGAGAGACAGACAGACAGACAGACAGGTTTTTGAATAACAGGAGAATCTTGTTAAGCGATGCATTTGCCGTACAGTACCATACAGTATTAGAACAACGTGTGGATTTACGTGATGTCATTTAGATAGCATGTTATCAACTGGAAAGGATGAATGTAGGAGATGTTATTGAGATGTTAATGAGATGTTAATGAGATGTTTGGAGGTTGGAGGGACATCTATAGAGCACCGAAGTCTGACGTAATTTACACATGTAAATTATGTTTGTTTGTCTACCTGGTTTGCGGTTTCCCCCCCCGTTCTGAATCCCCATAGACGTGTTTAATAAGAACGTCAAATAAGAACTGTGTTCCAAAAATAAACTAATGACTCGGCGGTTTGACTCTTATGGATATGAAGCATCAACTGACGGTGAGAAAACCATAATGTTACTTCCACCAAATTAGTTACATTTTCACCAGAAACAGACTGTATCAACTATAAGTGACTGACTATCATAAATAATACAGAACCTCCTCCCTGACAATATCTCTATATATATAATATAAACGATACAGAGCCTCTCTGACAATATCACAGAGACAGTTTGTTTATTTTTGGAGCACAATTCTTATATGAGACGATTCTATGATGACCCAATGTTATTCTCCATAGAGACATGACTTTATGAACCAGAGGATGAACGAGTGACGTCAGGACTTCTGTTCTCTATGTGAGTACAGAATGTTTAATATGCACAATGTAGGAGATGTTAATGAGATGTTAATGAGATGTTTGGAGGTTGGATGGATGGACATCTATGGTGTATAGTGTCTCTGTAAAGAGGACATCTTGGAGGGACATCTATGGTGAGTACAGAATGTTTAATGTGCCGTACTGTATGTATGTACTTGAGTAAAAGTATAAAATGTACTCAAAGTATCAAAAGCACTCATTATGCAGAATGTCCCATTTCAAGTTTTCAAATGTATACAAATCTTTTGAAAATAGCAGATCTACAAGCTCTGTGAGTTTGTAGATCTCAGCCCTTTATTTGAAAATAGCCGATCTACGATACATTGCGATGTAAATTGTGAGTAAAAGTACTCACAATGAGTACTTTTACTTTTGGTACTCTACTAAGCACATTTTTATACCAATATTTTGTACCTTTACTCGAATACATTTTGAATTCCGGACTTTTACTTGTAAGGGACTAATTTTACATTGCAGTATTGATACTTTTACTTAAGTGAAACATGTGAGTACTTTTTCCACCACTGGTTATGAACAGAACTGACTATGATATTGTCTTGAGGTAACGTGGCCAACGTGAAATCACACAAAGACACGACTTAATGTTTTGAGGGCAAAAATTATAATAAATTAATTAAAAAGAAAACGAAAAAAATATATAATATATTTTTTTTTAAAAGGAACTTTTTTTTTCGAGTCTCTATTTGTGCTCCTCCACCAATATACAAAGTCAGACGCGCGTCTGACTTTGTATATTGGTGGATAAGCACTCTCATCATGTCTGCATTATATAGATTTTTATAATGCAGACATGATGAGGTTTGTGAGATCAAAGGATTGTAACTGAGTTACTCATTAGTAAACAATGACTAAACAAAGTTACTCAACCATGTGATTAGACTGAACTCCACCATGTGTTTGTTCTGGAACAACTATGACTCATTTATTAACTAATGAGTAACTCAGACTTTATTTACATTTCCAGGAAAAGGAACTTTTTTAAATCATTGAAAAAGTTTGAAATATATTTTTCATTTTGAAATGGAATAATAATAAAATAAAAAAACAACTAGTAATGTCTTAAAACAAATCTCTTATGGGGGTCTCTGGCACAAAGTCTTTGTAGACGGGGGTCCGTAGATAAATATATGTGGGGTCCTTGTCATGGTACACAGTTAGAGAACCACTGGCCTGCAGACTGTCCAAGTATTGGTGTGTGTGTGGGGGGGGGGGGGGGGGGGAGGGGGGGACAAGTCGGCATGACAAAGGTCACTGATGACAAAGGTTAGACTAAATATTATTTCCTTGGATGATACATTTATTAAATTAGATCCATATTATATCAACATGTTCAGATTATAGATGTAGATTTATTATATTAGATCATTATATAATATTCAATACCATTGTAAATATATTAACCAAATGAATGAATTGTGTACATATATACACAGCCTAACAACATATTATGATACAGCATAGTAGGCCTATTATTATATTTTTAATAGAAAACTATTTGAAAATCAAGGAATATAAGAACTTCATCTTGCACAACCAGATTAATTAGGCCTAGACCGTGTACAGGTGCACATTTGATGTGTGTATAGCTATGCGTGTAGCTGTGCGTGTGTAATGATTTATCATCAAAACAAGCTGTTTTGATTTTGAACTTGTTAATTTGAACACATTTGAATAACAATGCTCACATCTTTTCTTATTGGCCTTTATTCAGTATTTTTCTTCACATTGACAGCAAAGGCACATAACGAAGGCAATTCAAGACAACAATGCTGATTTTATCAAGCAGAGGTTATTATTAGGCTATAAGCTTAGCTTGTGGCCTGTTAAGTTCAGGCAGCCTACTTACAGTAACGGTCTTATTAAAACAATCCAATATTGCAATCCATAGCCTACAGTCAGTGTAGGGCTGGTGTTTATCAATTTGAGAAGACAAAAAAGTGCTGAAAGTAGCCTGAAAGAAGGCCAATAAAAGAAAAATGATCAGTCCATATGCTCATTTGCGGCGAGGCTTCAGTTCATTGAATTGAGTAGCTGCTGATTTAAAATCGAATGTCTGATAATCTTTTGTGCAGCTTGACATACGCATGAGGCGTATAACCTTCTCCTCCTTCAGGCGGCTTCTGAGTCCAATTTTGATCCGGTTCTGCAGCGAAAACCCACGCTCAGCTGGCACACTTGAGACTGGAATGACACAGGCCACCTTTGCCACCTTCACCCAGTCCGGATAAATGTCGTGGAATTCTCGGATCAAAACTTCACACGCCGTTAAAAATCTCAAGCCTCCGTAGCCTCGGAGAGCTGTCTGTCATGATTGGAACAGCGTCGCGTTTTGCATTTGTGCCATTGATTAGTCCTGGGTCGCCTGTGAAATAATCCCTAATGCGCTCCACAGCTGGTGCAGCATACTGCCGAAGATCTGTGTGGAAATGAAAGATAATTAGTATCCAATAATTATTAGGCTAGCCTATAATCCAAACCAGTAGATACCCTATTTTAGAGGGCTTCTACCAGTCATCCATGTAGGCTTTTTATTTATCTATTTATGTATGCATTAGGCCTACTACAGGTGGGGCTTATTATCTCTTTAAATTGTTTTAAAGTGTCTTATTAAATGTATTCGTTTTATTTATAAGCCTCATTTTCATTTAATGTGTTATGTTATGGCTGAATACAATGATTTAAACATGAAATAAAGGCTGTAATAGCCACAATAACAGGACTCACCCGGATTCTGTGGGTATCTAGCTGGGTTTAGGATTACATCTAGGCAATTAAGAAGATTTAGGTCCTCTTCGGGGAAGCGGGTCTTCAGGCCATCAATCAGATGGACAATGTAGCGTTCCTTGATCGTCTTGAAGGCTGTAACATACCGGTCACCTGCCTGTGTCATTGTCACGTCTTTGTAGACATCATTGTTGCACTCATCATGGAACTTTTGTTCCTCTGGGCCTGGGGCTTCACGTAGCTGTGAAAGTGCCGTGATAGACGCCTGCACCATGGGGCGGATAGTGGAAAGATTGACATCGTCTTTCTGGAATACAAGACTGAGCTTGGTCATGACAGGGAGGATGTCACATAGAGCGTGAGTAAGGGCGATGTATGAGAAGGTCTGGATCTTGTTCAGGATTCCTTGTGCTGATGCATTACCTCCAGCAGCTTCACTGAGCTCCCTGACACGATAAGGCCAGTTGGATTGGATGCTCTCTACTGCGCGATGCAGGGAAAGCCAGCGCACGGCACATGGTAGTTTCAGGCTCTTTGTGTCCTCGTCGCTGAGGGCCACAAAATGGCGGAGGCGGTTGGTTCGTGTGGCAGAGTGTTTGTAGAATGAGTACACTGAACTAACAGTGCGTTTATAGTCATCTATTTTGCTCACGGCCTTCGCTGCATCAACTGCTGCTAATGCAGCTCGATGTGCAATGCAGTGCACTTGGATGGAATAGGGACTGACTTTTTTTAGTAAAGCGCCTACTCCTGCACGTTTCCCTGTCATAACACTGTGCCCCATCTGAGCCCAGACCAGTGACCTGACTCATGTCTACCCCTCTCTCGTCCAGTGCACCCACTACCATGTCATATATGCATTGTGCATCTCCAGCTTCAACAGTATGATTCCCAAGAAAACAGGTCTCAACTTTCCCTGCATTTTCCAGTTTCAGATACATAATCAGTTTTCGATCCACTGTTATATTGACAGTCTCATCAATTATGACACAGATGAAGTCACTCTTCTGTATTTTTTCATCCATCTCTTTCATAATGATAGACTCCAGTGATTTCTCCATGTCATCAAAGGAGTCGTGGTGTTTGTAAATGCCCTTTGCCGTTAAGAAATCAGGGGCTTTGACAACTTTCAGCAGCTCAGTCAGTGGTTCAAATTGATGACAGGGAACATCATGTTTGGCCATGTAGAAAGCTACTTTCAGCTGTGAATCGAGTGTGTTGCTGGACGCTTGTAAATCCGTATCAGAGTGCTGTTTCTTTTTTTTTTTAATAATTTTTATCCCACGATTTTGTAACCCTTTTTACACCCGGTGCCAATTTGCTAAGTGATCCTGGGCACTACACCCCCCCCACCAGCCTAGGGAGGCCAGGGCCGAGCTCATGCCTCCTTCAATGCATGAGAGCCAACTGACCTTCTTGTCACCTGACAGGGGAGAGTTTCCCCGGTAGGACGTAGCGCGTGGAAGGAACACGTTATTCCAACCAGTTCCTTTCCCCTCCATCAGGCGCCCCGGCTGACCAGGGGGAGGCAGTATAGCGACCAGGATTACTACATGTTTTTTATTAACTACCCGAGGAGACACGGGGAGAACATGCAAATTCCACACAGAGTGGGCCCTTTCGCCAACCCCACCAAGGGTATGGGCGCTGATGACGCGGAGGAGGAGACACGCCCCCAGCGCCCACAGCGTCCCCGGCGGGAATCGAACCCAGGACTTCTAGCTGTGAGGCGACAGCGCTACCGACTGCGCCACCGTGCCCCCAGAACAGAGTGCTGTTTCATCGCTGCCTGCTGGCGCATTAACTCCACAGCAACAATATGGTCGTTACCTTTACTGTGTTCAGAAAGCGAAGATCTCATGTTTGAAGATCCCTTTGTGAACCCATTCTTCCTACCAGTTTTCTCACTGTACGAGCAGAACATTTTCTCAACTTCGCCATCATGTTTTTCACATCTTAACCATTTGTATGTCTCTTTCCATTCAGCCTTGAAACCTCTTTTGCTTCCTGCAGGCAGCGCAGCTATTGCAGCCGCAGGGGGCTCATCTTCCACTTCTTCTTGCTCTGCATCAGATAAACGGGGCTGTTTTTCATTCTTTCTGTTCGTTTTGCAACCGAAAAATGCACTAGGAGACGATTGTTTCGCCATTCTAAATTGTCTTAATCGTGTAGTCTACGCGGACCACCAGCGGACCACCACCACATGCCATTGACCGGTGTTTTGATGACGTAACGTCGCTCTCTGGAGTCGCTCCAGACACAGCAGATCTACAAGCTCACAACACGTCAGGTGCGCAATGTGTTGTGAGCTTGTAGATCGGCTATTTTCGGCACGTGACAAGTCTACTCTACTACACTCAATCCGACAGCGACAACTAGAGGCAAAGTGTCTGCAACAGTGAGCTTGTATGACTGATTTGAAATGTGTTTGATGTGCGGTGTAGTGATAATAATGAATAGCCGTGTGTAATATTTTACCGGTCCGGATGTTCGACGGGAATTTTATTTACCGGTCTTTGCCTTAAAAAAAAAACGGTCAAAACCGGCTATTACCGGTCGAACGCGACCTCTGATTTTACTTTTGGTACTTTAAGTAGCCTACATGTTGACCCCAGTACTTTTGTACTTTCTACTTCAAGTACATCCTGAATACAGGACGTTTACTTTAGCAGAGTATTTCTACATTGTGGTATTGATACTTTTAGAGAGAAGATTGGTGTCATTTTTCAAAATGTTCAGCTTGTAGATCGGCTGTTTTCCTATGAACCAAATATAAAATAGGTTTAAATGTGTTTAAATTGTTCCCCCATGGAACCCCCTCACAGACCCCTGGGGGTCCCCAGACCCCACTTTGAGAACCTCTGCTCTTTGGAACACAGCTAACTCCGCCTCCCCTAAAAGCGTGCATTCTGTGAAGGAACCAATCAGTTGGCTCCACAAACGCCTCCATCCAATGAGAAACAGGAATAGAATATATCCGTCACTCCCCCTGAATGAAATCAACGTTAGGCTCTGAACTGAACATCCATTAAATACAAGGCTTCCTGTTTGTTGTCTTCAAAGTCTGGACTTCACCATGAAGGCTGCTTTGCTTCTGTTCCTGTTCTGTCTGGCTGAGGCTGATGACCTCCGCTCTGAGGTCGAGCTGATGTTCCAACAGCTGAAGAGCAACCTGGAAGGACAAACTGCAGGTTAGGATGTTTACCTTTAAAACATGACTGAGCTCATTTTAATGTCTATCTTTTGTGACACTTTTTAGGTTGTTTGATTCAATGTTTAGATATTTTATATTAATTTGATCAGATGTGCTGTATTTTGTCAATTAAAACATATAAAAGAAATGAAAAAGTAATTGAAAAAACACGCCCCCTCACACATGAGGACAATATATCAGTCAACAGAAGTTTTAATGAGTCTAACATTTATTAGAAGGACAATATCAGTCACTAGAAGCAGAGACGTGTGTTTTAATGAGTCTAACGTTCATTAGAAGGACAATATCAGTCACTAGAAGCAGAGACGTGTGTTTTAATGAGTCTAACATTCATTAGAAGGACAATATCAGTCACTAGAAGCAGAGACGTGTGTTTTAATGAGTCTAACATTCATTAGAAGGACAATATCAGTCACCAGAAGCAGAGACGTGTGTTTTAATGAGTCTAAACATGGTTAAAATGGAGTTGGAGTTACAATGGGTTTGTATAGGAAATGGGAGTGTCTGATAACATGAATATCAAATATCTAAATACTGAATCAAGCAACTTAAAAAGCCTGAGTAGACGTTAGTCTTGAAAGTGAAATATATCTTTAAAGGCTACATGCTTGACGGGCAAAACGTGACTTAAAAATGAAGGCTTCAAGAAGTTGTAAACGTACAACATGAATGTGTCTCAAATGTTTCGTCTTTTCACATCAGTTTTCTCTGTGATTATTATTATGTTTTCAGATATGGCTTCCAGACTGTCTGTGAGTGAAAACAAGACAGAGGAGCTCCAGAGCAGACTGTCTGTGAGTGAAAACAAGACAGAGGAGCTCCAGAGCAGACTCAGTGAGAGTGAGAAGCTAGTGGAGGAACTGCAGAGACACAAAGCAGGTATTGAGAATATTCTTAGTAAGTCTGAAACTGATGCTGTCCAGAATGATATTCCACAGATACATATATAGAAAGTGCTAATCTAAGTTCATTTTAGTATCTATAGTTAAACAATCTAATGAGTAATTGTGTCAACGGTTGACACACGGATATTAGCTGGATATTTTTCAACTCCATTCTAGGCAGGCTGTGGTACTGATGTCATAGTCACATGACACCAAGGGCGTATCGTCATAGAGGCCAACGGGGCCATGGCCCGGTCTATAAAACTCTGCTCCCCCAGGGGGAAAAAAAAAGAATCTGGCCCGGTCCACGTTAGAACCCACCGTACGCTACTGCATGACACATGTCAATAGACATGTGATCGCAGGCTGTAAGATGGGTTTGCAGTGGTGTAGAGTAACTAAGTACATTTACTCAAGTACTTTACTTTACATTTTTTTAACTTTACTGGAGTGTTTCCAATTTCCCACTACATCTCAGAGGCAAATACTTTTACTCCACTACAATTATTTGACAACTTTAATTACTAGTTAAACAAAGGGAGGAAGCCCTGCATACAGGTGGTAAATCAGTGGTAGATTCTTTGAAAATGTTTTATTTTTAAATTGAATAAAAATAAAATAAAAAAACAACAAGTCATGTTTTAAAACAAATCTTTTC
This sequence comes from Gymnoscopelus microlampas, assembly GCF_963454915.1. Taxonomy (NCBI): domain Eukaryota; kingdom Metazoa; phylum Chordata; class Actinopteri; order Myctophiformes; family Myctophidae; genus Gymnoscopelus; species Gymnoscopelus microlampas. The sequence continues at coordinate 54,896,842 of NC_139949.1, read as the reverse complement.
CAATGGGGGTCTCTGGGACAAAGTCTTTTCAGACGGGGGTCGGTGGCTAAATACATATAAATGTCCTTGATATGATACACAGTTAGAGAAACACTGGCCTGCAGGCTGTCCAAGTATTGATCTGTGTGTGTGTGTGTGTGTGTGTGTGTGTGTGTGTGTGTGTGTGTGTGTGTGTGTGTGTGTGTGTGTGTGTGTGTGTGTGTGGGGGGGGGTTGTGTGTGGGGGTGGGGGCAGGCTACAAGTCACTGATGACAAAGGTGAGACTAAATATTATGTCCGTAGATGATGTAGATTTACATAAGGAATGGCAACAGTATGCCTTATTAAGGCATTATTTGCTCTGTAAAGCACTTTGAGCTGCATTTCATCATGTCATGAAAGGTGCTATACAAATAAAGTTTATTATTATTATTATTATTATTATTATTATAATAGTGAGAGAGGCCAGGGCTCTGCAGCCACACTCACATTTGTTGGCAATGAAAAGGTCACACTGCCACCCAGAGGTGGTGACCACCTATCTCCTCCTCTCCTCTCCTCTCCCCTCCTCTCCCCTCCTCTCCCCTCCTCTCCTCTCCTGGTCCACAAAGACACAGTGTAACTCCTTCTGTTCTTCTCTATGCTTCTCCTTCAACACTCTCAGGGTGAATAGTGTGTCTGTGGTTCCCCTCCTTGTCATAAACCCATACTGCTGCGTGTGTTTTAATGAGTCTAAACATGGTTAAAATGGAGTTGGAGTTACAATGGGTTTGTATAGGAAATGGGAGTGTCTGATAACATGAATATCAAATATCTAAATACTGAATCAAGCAACTTAAAAAGCCTGAGTAGACGTTAGTCTTGAAAGTGAAATATATCTTTAAAGGCTACATGCTTGACGGGCAAAACGTGACTTAAAAATGAAGGCTTCAAGAAGTTGTAAACGTACAACATGAATGTGTCTCAAATGTTTCGTCTTTTCACATCAGTTTTCTCTGTGATTATTATTATGTTTTCAGATATGGCTTCCAGACTGTCTGTGAGTGAAAACAAGACAGAGGAGCTGCAGAGCAGACTGTCTGTGAGTGAAAACAAGACAGAGGAGCTGCAGAGCAGACTGTCTGTGAGTGAAAACAAGACAGAGGAGCTCCAGAGCAGACTCAGTGAGAGTGAGAAGCTAGTGGAGGAACTGCAGAGACACAAAGCAGGTATTGAGAATATTCTTAGTAAGTCTGAAACTGATGCTGTCCAGAATGATATTCCACAGATACATATATAGAAAGTGCTAATCTAAGTTCATTTTAGTATCTATAGTTAAACAATCTAATGAGTAATTGTGTCAACGGTTGACACACGGATATTAGCTGGATATTTTTCAACTCCATTCTAGGCAGGCTGTGGTACTGATGTCATAGTCACATGACACCAAGGGCGTATCGTCATAGAGGCCAACGGGGCCATGGCCCGGTCTATAAAACTCTGCTCCCCCAGGGGGAAAAAAAAAGAATCTGGCCCGGTCCACGTTAGAACCCACCGTACGCTACTGCATGACACATGTCAATAGACATGTGATCGCAGGCTGTAAGATGGGTTTGCAGTGGTGTAGAGTAACTAAGTACATTTACTCAAGTACTTTACTTTACATTTTTTTAACTTTACTGGAGTGTTTCCAATTTCCCACTACATCTCAGAGGCAAATACTTTTACTCCACTACAATTATTTGACAACTTTAATTACTAGTTAAACAAAGGGAGGAAGCCCTGCATACAGGTGGTAAATCAGTGGTAGATTCTTTGAAAATGTTTTATTTTTAAATTGAATAAAAATAAAATAAAAAAACAACAAGTCATGTTTTAAAACAAATCTTTTCTGGGACAAAGTCTTTTCAGACGGGGGTCGGTGGCTAAATACATATAAATGTCCTTGATATGATACACAGTTAGAGAAACACTGGCCTGCAGGCTGTCCAAGTATTGATCTGTGTGTGTGTGTGTGTGTGTGTGTGTGTGTGTGTGTGTGTGTGTGTGTGTGTGTGTGTGTGTGTGTGTGTGTGTGTGTGTGGGGGGGGGTTGTGTGTGGGGGTGGGGGCAGGCTACAAGTCACTGATGACAAAGGTGAGACTAAATATTATGTCCGTAGATGATGTAGATTTACATAAGGAATGGCAACAGTATGCCTTATTAAGGCATTATTTGCTCTGTAAAGCACTTTGAGCTGCATTTCATCATGTCATGAAAGGTGCTATACAAATAAAGTTTATTATTATTATTATTATTATTATTATTATAATAGTGAGAGAGGCCAGGGCTCTGCAGCCACACTCACATTTGTTGGCAATGAAAAGGTCACACTGCCACCCAGAGGTGGTGACCACCTATCTCCTCCTCTCCTCTCCTCTCCCCTCCTCTCCCCTCCTCTCCCCTCCTCTCCTCTCCTGGTCCACAAAGACACAGTGTAACTCCTTCTGTTCTTCTCTATGCTTCTCCTTCAACACTCTCAGGGTGAATAGTGTGTCTGTGGTTCCCCTCCTTGTCATAAACCCATACTGCTGCGTGTGTTTTAATGAGTCTAAACATGGTTAAAATGGAGTTGGAGTTACAATGGGTTTGTATAGGAAATGGGAGTGTCTGATAACATGAATATCAAATATCTAAATACTGAATCAAGCAACTTAAAAAGCCTGAGTAGACGTTAGTCTTGAAAGTGAAATATATCTTTAAAGGCAACATGCTTGACGGGCAAAACGTGACTTAAAAATGAAGGCTTCAAGAAGTTGTAAACGTACAACATGAATGTGTCTCAAATGTTTCGTCTTTTCACATCAGTTTTCTCTGTGATTATTATTATGTTTTCAGATATGGCTTCCAGACTGTCTGTGAGTGAAAACAAGACAGAGGAGCTGCAGAGCAGACTGTCTGTGAGTGAAAACAAGACAGAGGAGCTCCAGAGCAGACTCAGTGAGAGTGAGAAGCTAGTGGAGGAACTGCAGAGACACAAAGCAGGTATTGAGAATATTCTTAGTAAGTCTGAAACTGATGCTGTCCAGAATGATATTCCACAGATACATATATAGAAAGTGCTAATCTAAGTTCATTTTAGTATCTATAGTTAAACAATCTAATGAGTAATTGTGTCAACGGTTGACACACGGATATTAGCTGGATATTTTTCAACTCCATTCTAGGCAGGCTGTGGTACTGATGTCATAGTCACATGACACCAAGGGCGTATCGTCATAGAGGCCAACGGGGCCATGGCCCGGTCTATAAAACTCTGCTCCCCCAGGGGAAAAAAGTATAGTGTGTGTGTGTGTGTGTGTGTGTGTGTGTGTGGGGGGGGGGGGGGTGTGTGGGGGTGGGGGCAGGCTACAAGTCACTGATGACAAAGGTGAGACTAAGGGTCCTATTCAGCGTGCACTTTGAGCAAACCGCTAGTTTCGGAGTGCGCACTAGGCAAGAGGCGTTGCCCCGCAAAATTTGGTAGAAGACTGCGCTAGCCGTCATCCGCCGCATCCCCGATCCAATATATGCTCTAGCCTATCTCCCCGTCTGCACTGTTGCCTGGTCTGATTATTATAAGCCACATTGGGCTTGTTTTCCTTCTTTTTTATTTTATTTATCCAAATACATTTTTATATTAATGTGTAGCCTATTGTGTTAACAATATAGTAGAGTCAAAAATGGAGGTTCCGTGACCATCCTTTGGCAAGTAAGGTTTGACGATTGATTTGACCTCTATGGACCCTTTAGAAAAGATTTAGCCCCCAGGTCCCTCCCAAAAATCCTGGCATTTTTTGCTAGACAGCCAAATTCAAAATGGCGCCCGGCGCCATCTCTAAAAATTAACTTTTGATCTGAATGACCTAGAATCATGTATGAAGGCACTTTTCCATACAAGTCAACCATGATGATTCCAAATCTGACACAATTTTAATTGTAAGACCTTGTTTTGACTCCAAAATTCAAGATGGCCGACATCCAGTAGAGTAAAAACTTATACCCAGGGGGCAAAGGGGGGTATGCTGCATTTGCCCTGCCATAAAAGGTTGGCCACCAGAAATAATATCTATGACCCAGTAGGATCACAACCTATATGGACAACCCGGTCACCTTGCTGCTGGAAATCCAATATGGCCGCCTCAATATTATCAGAAAGTAGCTTTGGCAATAACTTTTGAACCAGATGGGCTAGAAATAAAAACTTGGTGTCTATTTCATGGTTTCAGAGCATGAGAAACTCAATGGAATACTTATCTTTATGATTGGGTGTGTCTGGACCTTTCATTTGCATATTTCCAAGATGGACGCCACGCGAAAATGAGTTTTACTATGACTTTTACAGTGACAGCTGACTGTTATGGCAACAAGTCTGCTTTTTAAGCAATATGAACACATTTGGTCAGTTTGAGCTTTAATTTATATGTTGTCAATATGGCAGACCCACACCATGAGTCTGGTCAGAGTCGTGTAATCCGGGACACAGAGATGGTAGTCAAGGTCATGGCAGCAGTGGAGACTAACCCATGATCAACATATCTACAGGACAGTGTGCTGATTCCACAGTCAAGGACGACTTGATGAGTGTGAAAGAACTGGGAGGCACTGAAGGCACTGTGTGAGTCACTGTCCAGTGAACAGAAGAAGACAAGCATAATGAAGCTTAACACTTTCTACACTCAAAACACATCATCTAAAATATCTAAGGGGAAAACCTCAGCACCTGGCAAGAGCAATGAAATTACTGCCCTCCTGCGCATGACCCAAATCATAGCCAGTGGTGGAGAACTCAACCTTGTCTTTATAGGCAACCACGAGTGCAGTGACTTCCCCCCTTCCCTCTTCCAGGAAGATGGCAGGATGAGAACAGGTACCAAGGCAAGCCTTGTTAAGGTCCTGAAAGAGGAGACCAAAGTTGCATGCATCCCTGACCTGCCTACAGAAGACATAAAAACAGCAGTAGTTATTGATGCCATGTATGCCATGCGCCATTGGTCGTTCCTGAAAGGTGAAGCATTTGGAACAATCGCTGAACGATACCAACGTCTGCTGTTGAATGATGTGCCTGCTGGCACAGAGATCATTCACTTCTGTTTTGACCGGTACAGTGGACCTAGTCTTAAGACAGCTGAGCAAGAACACAGATATGCTTGACCAAAACCTGCCAAAGAATATGAAGTCAGTATGCATTACACAGCTCCAGATCCTCAGGAGTTTTTTGCTGTGTCAGCTAACAAGGCAAACCTATTGAGTTTCCTCTGTGACGAATGGTGTGAAAATGAGAAACTTAAGGCGGCCCTTGGTCCAACACATCTTTACCTGGGTGGGGGGGTTAAAGAAGAGACAAGGAGTGTGGTGATCAATGAGGGGTCTATTGAAGATGTCCCTGCACTAGAATCCACACAACAGGAGGCTGATACAAGAATAATACTCCACACCCTGTACAGCGTCCAGAATGACAAAGTTGACAGAGTTCTCATCCATGCCAATGACACAGACAACATCATCATGTGCCTTTACTATGCAGCAACCCATCTCAGATGCCTTCCAGAGCTGTGGGTGAGAACAGAGCAAAATTCATACCTTCCTCTCCATCAAATGGTATCAGCACTGGGGCTCGCACAGTGTCGTGCCCTGCCCTTTATCCATAGTTTAAGTGGCAGAGATACTGTACCACCAGCTATCCCTTCTTCACTGGGAAGAAGGCATGGTTCAAGGCCATCATGCGTCTGGATCTCTGCACTTGAGGAGTTTGGTGAAAACTCTTATGATTCCCTCTCAGATGACGTCCATAAATCCGGCACGAGACCTCACAATTGCTGTATATACATCCAAAGAGGACCACCAGGAGGATTTTGACCTGAGTAAGCTTAGAGTGTACAAGTTCCTCAATAATAGATCAACCCTCTTAAAGCTGCTGCCCCCGACAGAGAATGCCTTTGACCTGCACCTGAGAAGAGCTGTCTCTCAGTGCTAGCAATGCAGTCCCCCTTGCATCTACCGAGCCAGCCTGGCCTGTGTCAATGAACAAGGCAATATCATGCAGCTGTATCAAAGGCTGCCAAAAAAAACTGTTCCCGTGCAAAGAAGGCAATTCCATGCTACTTAGGATGCCGTTGCCAGGGACTGGAGACACGATGCAGCAGGATCAGTGCAACACATGACAACAGTGACAGTGAATAGCATTGTACCATAGTATCATTGGCTTTAGAAGCAGGCAAGACAGCACCATAGAGGTCAAAATGAACCTTTTGTAGGCAACCTCAATTCCGCCTTTACTCTATTTGTCACTAAGTAGTCTATCTTTTGTTATGTTACTTGAATGCATACCACTATGTTAATTTGTATAGCCCTAAAGTTGAAGTTTATGGCAAGTCTTGGAGTGTGCATGTGTCGGTTTATATTGTATTTAGTTTATTAAAATGATACATAAGATACGTTGTGGGCTTTTTCTCCGATTTTCTCTGCAATCATCCCCACAACTATAGATCTATAAATCAATAAATCTGAGGGGAAATGTAATACCATACATTATTTATGACTGCAGCCATATTGACAACATATAAATTAAAGCTCAAACTGACCAAATGTGTTCATATTGCTTAAAAAGCAGACTTTTTGCTGTAAAAGTCATAGTAAAACTCATTTTCGAGTGGCGTCCATCTTGGAAATATGCAAATGAAAGGTCCAGACACACCCAATCATAAAGATAAGTATTCCATTGAGTTTCTCATGCTCTGAAACCATGAAATAGACACCAAGTTTTTATTTCTAGCCCATCTGGTTCAAAAGTTATTGCCAAAGCTATTTTCTGATAATATTGAGGCGGCCATATTGGATTTCCAGCAGCAAGGTGACCGGGTTGTCCATATAGGTTGTGATCCTACTGGGTCATAGATATTATTTCTGGTGGCCAACCTTTTATGGCAGGACAAATGCAGCATACCCCCCTTTGCCCCCTGGGTATAAGTTTTTACTCTACTGGATGTCGGCCATCTTGAATTTCAAGATTTTTTTTTTTTGAAAGTCAAAACAAGGTCTTACAATTAAAATTGTGTCAGATTTGGAATCCTCATGGTTGACTTGTATGGAAAAGTGCCTTCATACATGATTCTAGGTCATTCAGATCAAAAGTTAATTTTTAGAGATGGCGCCGGGCGCCATTTTGAATTTGGCTGTCTAGCAAAAAATGCCAGGATTTTTGGGAGGGACCTGGGGGCTAAATCTTTTCTAAAGGGTCCATAGAGGTCAAATCAATCGTCAAACCTTACTTGCCAAAGGATGGTCACGGAACCTCCATTTTTGACTCTACTAATAAGCGTGTCATATTAGTCAGATCCGGAATAGTATTATGAAACTTAAAGCCATTTAAAATATTTATACTATTGGTACACACCGGCTGCTCCCAAATAATTAATTACATCATGTTGCCACAACGCTCCTACAGGCACCCATGGACCTCCAGCTGGTCGACCACAGGGCTGGGCGGTGGTACACTGACATACAGTAGCACATGGGTATAATAAATGGGACAGTTTTAGGAAAGATATGTACTCACTTTGGCTGTTATTGTTCTATTTCCACCATTCTAATGGATTCCAGGGGTGTGTAAACAGGGGTGTGAAGTTGCTCCATAGTTTCCTCTGAAGTGACGCAGTTAAAGTTAACTAATACATCCATATTGTTCCCGTTATCTTTCATCATCCACCTTTGTTCAGTAAGCCCGAACAGAGCTACACTTTAAGTTTACATCAATCATATCCTCTCAAACCCAGACACATTGCTGCGAACCGCGGTTTGAGTGGGTTCGGGTCAAAATATAATTATTAATTAATATCGGATAAAGCGCGGGTGAAATATTGCGGTAAATAAATTAATGACATCTAATAGCCTATATCCATAAAATAGCTAAATCTCTGCGTGCTTGTGTCTGTGTGAGTGTGTAGAGCAGTGTGCGATGCGATGACAAAATGCGTCTTTTTTCTTTTTTTTTAACCGGTGCTATAAAAGCAGTGTGCTCTGTATGTTGGATGCCGCATGTATGTTGGATGCAGTGGTGGAAAAAGAACTCAAATTCTTTACTTAAGTAAAAGTACCGATACTGCAATATAGAAATACTCTGTTACAAGTAAAAGTCCAGAATTCAAAATTTACTTGAGTAAAAGTACAAAAGTATTGGCATCAAAATGTACTTAAAGTATCAAAAGTAAAAGTACTAAAATATTTGAAAATATCTACAAGCTCTCAACGCGTTGCGATGCCACCGTTGAGAGCTTGTAGATCGGCTATTTTCAAATAGCCTATAAAATAGGGCTAAAGTGGTTAATGTATGTTTCATAATATAATCATTTATATTTGAAAAGTAACTAGTAACTAAAGTTTTCAAATAAATGTAGTGAAGTAGTACAATATTTGCCTCTGAGATGTAGTGGAGTAGGCCTAGAAGTACAAGTATTGGAAATTGGAAATACTCAAGTGAAGTACAAATACCTCAAAATTGTACTTAAGTACAGTACTTAATTAAATGTACTTAGTTACTTTCCACCACTGGTTGGATGCCTGTGTGTTCGATGCCGCACAGAACGTTCAGCGCAGCATCGGTTTAAAAAAAAGAAAAAAGACGCACTGACATTTCCATAGGCGAAATCAATGCATTTTGTGCTCGCATCGCACAACTAATACTAACGGGGAATACCAGAAAATAATAATATTTTGACATACGGGAAAAACGGTTAGTGAGGATGCGGATTTTAAAATTGGATAATATAATTATTGCGGTTGGATAACGGGTGGATAATTAATTTGTACATTTGGATTCGGGGGACGTGAGAGGCCATCCGCGCATCTCTACTACCTACCCAAAATAACGGACATACAAGCTATCAACACGCTGCGTCATGTCGTGTCAACAGCTTACAGATCTGTTATTTTGGACAGCGTATAACAATGAGGCGCGCGCGCGCCACGGAGTAGCCTATAACACTAAACCAAAAATATTACATTACGTGGTCAACAATAGACATGTAACTTGCTTGGAGCTTTTAATGCAGTGGTTCTCAACCTGTGGGTCGACACCACAATGGAGCACCCAACGCCTGGTGAGCTTGTAGATCTGCTATTTTCACAATATTTATCTGTGGGACCGAGTCAAACAAAATGGGGGGGTCCCCAGTTCAAATATGGTTATTTTGGGGGGTCGATGGACCTGAAAAGATTGAGAACCTTTAACAGTAAACATGAACGTAGCGTTTACGTGGGGAATATAATAATAATATAATATATATAATATATAATATAATTCACCCGCAGCATGGGTTTAACGACACAGCAGCCAAAATGAAAATCACACTAGATGATCCGATCATCTTATAACAAATGTAAGTGCTTAAGATTTTAGCCCAAACCCAACGGGACCCGACCCGGCCGGTCGGCACCGGCTGGGCCGGGTCGACGTTTTTTTCAAATACTATTCTTACACAGCTGCCACGCATCTAATAATCACCATAGCGCAAAAGTAGGTCAAATCAATCAATCAGCAAGCTGTTTTCTGTCACTGAGCAGCACTCTTTAAAGTTTAAACCGCAACATGACATATAGAATGGATCTTCAGACAAATTGGAGACCCTTAAGACATGACAGCAATATGGAAAAAACGAAAAAATCTCAATTAAAAGTATATTTCGTATAATAACCGAATATCATTCTTAAAATGGTTATGGGGCAGTGTATATATTTATATAGCCCTATTTGCTCCAAGCTATTTTTTAAATAAAATATAGACTGTTGTAATGGTCGACCGCGTCCTGTTCTTAACGAATTACCAAGATTTAATGTGAAAAAAGGCTGCAGAAATTAAGCTTCTTTAGAAAAATAACTGACGGGCTGGGCTGGGTCTAATTTGTCAATTATTATTCGAGCCGGGCTAAAATATTTAGGGGATAATTATGAAAGCTCTAGTTAGTAGTTTGAAGTGCTCATGTGGCCTTAGTTGCTTCTTTTTGTTTTCATAGACCTGCGTTGCTTATTTCTCGCCAAGGCTACATGGCAACATGGCTCAATGTCCAACGCACAAAGCCATTGCAGTGTCTGTGTGCACTTGGCGGGTGGTTTCAGAAACGGGCGGGTGCTTTTAGAATGCACTATCCCCCCCCCCCAAAGCCGTACCCATGTGTGTCTGCAGAATGGCAATGTGGGGGAGATAGCAACAACACGCCCACGGGCACACCTCCACGCGCAACTAACGGCGTCGGCATAATGGGGGACGGGGAGCGCAGGTGCTAGCAGGTGCTAGAATAACATATAGGGGGTGCGCAGCTCCAATTCTCATTATTTAACGGTAGTAGGGGCGGGCATGTGGTCCTGAATAGGACCCTAAATATTATGTCCGTAGATGATGTAGATTTACATAAGGAATGGCAACAGTATGCCTTATTAAGGCATTATTTGCTCTGTAAAGCACTTTGAGCTGTATTTCATCATGTCATGAAAGGTGCTATACAAATAAAGTTTATTATTATTATTATTATTATTATTATTATTATTATTATTATTATTATAATAGTGAGAGAGGCCAGGGCTCTGCAGCCACACTCACATTTGTTGGCAATGAAAAGGTCACACTGCCACCCAGAGGTGGTGACCACCTATCTCCTCCTCTCCTCTCCTCTCCCCTCCTCTCCTCTCCTGGTCCACAAAGACACAGTGTAACTCCTTCTGTTCTTCTCTATGCTTCTCCTTCAACACTCTCAGGGTGAATAGTGTGTCTGTGGTTCCCCTCCTTGTCATAAACCCATACTGCTGCGTGTGTTTTAATGAGTCTAAACATGGTTAAAATGGAGTTGGAGTTACAATGGGTTTGTATAGGAAATGGGAGTGTCTGATAACATGAATATCAACTATCTAAATACTGAATCAAGCAACTTAAAAAGCCTGAGTAGACGTTAGTCTTGAAAGTGAAATATATCTTTAAAGGCAACATGCTTGTTGGGCAAAACGTGACTTAAAAATTAAGGATTCAAGAAGTTGTAAACGTACAACATGAATGTGTCTCAAATGTTTCGTCTTTTCACATCAGTTTTTTCTGTGATTATTATTATGTTTTCAGATATGGCTTCCAGACTGTCTGTGAGTGAAACCAAGACAGAAGAGCTGCAGAGCAGACTCAGTGAGAGTGAGAAGCTAGTGGAGGAACTGCAGAGACACAAAGCAGGTATTGACAATATTCTTAGTAAGTCTGAAACTGATGCTGTCCAGAATGATATTCCTCAAATACATATCGAAAGTGCTAATCTATGTTCATTTTAGTTAAACAATCTAATGAGTAATTATGTGTCAACGGTTGAAACACAAATATTAGCTGAATATTTTTCAACTCCATTCTAGGCAGGCTGTGGTACTGATGTCACATGACACATGTTAATAGACATGTGATCACAGGCTGTAAGATGGGTATGCAGTGGTGTAACATTTTTTTTCTACTCCACTACATCTCAGAGAAATACTTTTACTCCACTACAATTATTTGACAACTTTAATTACTAGTTAAAAGCCCTGCAACAGGTGGTAAATCAGTGGTAGATCCTTTGAAAATGTTTGAAAATATTTGTTTTATTTCTAAAGATGGAGTGCCATGATATTTTTCAACCCTAAAACCTGATCATAAGGTATTATTATTATGTAAGGATTTTTTTCAAAAAAAAAAAATGTACAGAAATTGTTTAAAAAAAATGTTTATGTGGACACGCCTCCAGTTCATTAAGTATGCCTGATTCTCACCTTAGCACCTCCTCCACCACCTTAGCACCACCCACCTGTCCTAGTCCCTCCTCCTCCTCATGCCCACACCTGTTGTGTTATGATAATGAGGGGGAGGGTATGTTTTTTGTGGGCTCTGTCACTAAAGGGCTGTTTCTCTATTGGCACGTTTGACCCTCAAGATTTCAGCCTCCAGGAAAAAACTCCAAATAGTCAGAGAAGACATGAAACACCATAAAACCACCAGCGGGGGCCTTGATGAAGTTCTATCAACCTCATAGACACATGAAAAACAGAAAAAGTGCAAAAACATGGCACTAGCTCTTTAAATTGAATAATAATAAAATAAAAAAACAAATCTTCTCTTATGGGGGTCTCTGGCAAAAAGTCTCTTCAGACGGGGGTCCGTGGCTAAATACATATAAATGTCCTTGATATGATTCACAATTAGAGAACCACTGTCCTGCAGGCTATCCAAATATTGATGTATGTGTGTGTGTGTGTGTGTGTGTGTGTGTGTGTGTGTGTGTGTGTTTGGGGGGGGGGGGGGGGGGGGATACAAGTCACTGATGACAAAGGTGAGACTAAATATTATGTCTGTAGATGACGTAGATTTACACAAGGCAGCCTTAAGGAATGGCTACAGTACATCATAGTAAGGCATTATTTGCTCTGTAAAGCACTTTGAGCTGCATGTCATGTCATGAAAGGTGCTATACAAATAAAGTTTAAAATTATCATTATTATTATTATTATTATTATAGTGAGAGAGGCCAGGGCTCTGCAGCCACACTCAAATTTGTTGGCAATGAAAAGGTCACACTGCCACCCAGAGGTGGTGACCACCTACAGATGTGCCACTTCAAAACTTCACACGTTACTGTTCTTTCTCTGAAAGTGCCCTGAAAATGCATTTTTCCATCCCTTTTCTGCCCTTAAAATGCACTGTTTTGTCCCTGAAAAGAAGTTGTCACTACACACCCCCGTTTTTCCCTTCAACAGACATCCATATACATGAGAACAAAAGAATGTGTGTTGAAGAAGGTGTCAGACTCATTATGAGGCGAAAGGTGATTTGAAGAGGTCCTTGACCAGTTGTTCAAATTAATTAGCATCATAAAAGCAGTGATCATCAAAATAATTCAGCATTTTAAATGCCCTTCTTTGTCCCTCTTATTGCCCTGGGAATCCCCTGAAAATGTACTGTCTTGGCGATGGCAGGACATTTGAAGTTTTGAAATGGCACATCTGTATCTCCTCCTCTCCTCTCCTCTCCCCTCCTCTCCTCTCCTGGTCCACAAAGACACAGTGTAACTCCTTCTGTTCTTCTCTATACTTCTCCTTCAACACACTCAGGGTGAACAGTGTGTCTGTGGTTCTCCTCCTTGTCATAAACCCATACTGCTGCTCTTTAATTTTCTCTGTTATATGTTTCAGACATGGCTGCCAAGTTCACTGCCAGCGAGGCCCAGGTGGAGATCCTCAAACACCGACTGAGCAGCAACGACCTCCAGCTCCAACTCTTTCAAATCAGACGTGACGGTAATAAGAACACAAGTGATGGAGATCATCCTCCTCCACCTTAATTTAATGTTAATTACCTGTGTGAGTATTTATGATTGATTTCATATGAATGTTGTATTGATTTCAGCGCACCTTGCTCAGCTGTCCACCGTACAGACCCAAGTGTCCACCTTACAGACCCAAGTGTCCACCGTACAGACCCAAGTGTCCACCGTACAGACCCAAGTGTCCACCGTACAGACCCAAGTGCAGGAACTGATGAGTAAGTACTGTATGTTTAGTAAACATATTGTAACCGGGTGTCGAGCAAGGAATTTACTATAATCGTTAAAATGTAAGACTACACCACCTTGACCTAATGGTTAACCAAGGAAATTAAACAATGTATAACCTTTAAAATCAGGTTCCCCAACATATGCAAGTTCGCCAATGAGGACTGAGACATGAGTTTCCCCCAAACAACTGGAAGTTTATTTAAGTTTAAGCACAGAACATTCAGTTTCAGTGCATTTATTTATTAAAGGGCTACTTAAAATATCTACTGCAGTGTAATACAATACAATCATAAAAATCACAATATATACTGAATGTTGTAATCACAATACCATCACCATCACGATATTTCTCACAACAAAGGAACAAACGGGCTACATCCGGTGTCAATGGGCAGGTAGGGGTGCATTTCGCCTTTCCGACATGTCGCCTTTCCGACGTTAACGAACCCTATACCTAACCCTAACCCTAACCGCACGCGGAAGCCACTAGTCGGAGTGGCGAGATGTCGGAATGGAAGGAGCACCCCGGGCAGGTAGGCAACAGTCGACCTTAAACAGGGGGAGCTATAAGCTAAGTAGGCTAACCTTCGTCCAAATGACTACTAAAGAACACACACTTAATCACAGCAAGAAGGACAGAGCGACACCGTGCAAAGAGGTGCTCGCACATCAAACCTTAATCGTGATCCTACGTGACCCCTGCAGCTGGTCGGCTATACCCCCCGGCTCCCGTTGACTCAAGATAGCAGCGACGCTCGCCACAGTGTTTGGGGGAGAACAAACAAAAGAGAAATATAAATTAGTATAATGGGAAATAGCTCAATAAATAATAAAAACAAACAATAAAACTAAACAAAACAGCAGTGGTGATAACTAAGGAAGTGGAAACAATAAACATTAGTACAGTATACAAACAGAATAAAACAAATCACCACAACAAATCGTTTATATACCTTGGATGTGTGTGTTCTGTCATATTATCCCTTCAGGCACATGGACTCGTCACTCAGGACTCGAGACACATGACCTCAACCTGGGCAGTAACAAAAATAATGATTAAAATACTAAAAGAGCATTTTCAGTGCAACAGTCAAAACATAAATGCAGCGTGTTGCTCACCCAGGCAGGGAAAATGATAAAACAACATGAGACCTACGTCGCAAGACCGGCAGCCACCCACCACAAAGCACACAATGTTTGGTAGACTGCAGGGCCTTAAAATACTCTGACTGATTGGCAATACGGAAGTGCCAGTGCAGCAAGCCTACGGTGGCCCCTGAGGCTCAACTCTGATTGGCTACAATATGTTGAATTAACACTGATGCTGTTAAAACATTATATTCATTGTGTTTAGTAAACTTATGTTGACTTAACACTGATGCTGTTAAAACGTTATATTCATTATGTTTAATAAACATATGTTGACTTAACACTGATGCTGTTAAAACGTTATATTCATTATGTTTAATAAACATATGTTGACTTAACACTGATGCTGTTAAAACATTATATTCATTATGTTTAGTAAACATATGTTGACTTAACACTGATGGTGTTAAAACATTATATTCATTATGTTTAGTAAACATATGTTGACTTAACACTGATGCTGTTAAAACATTATATTCATTATGTTTAGTAAACATATGTTGACTTAACACTGATGCTGTTAAAACATTATATTCATTATGTTTAGTAAACATATGTTGACTTAACACTGATGCTGTTAAAACATTATATTCATTATGTTTAATAAACATATGTTGACTTAACACTGATGCTGTTAAAACATTATATTCATTATGTTTAGTAAACATATGTTGACTTAACACTGATGCTGTTAAAACGTTATATTCATTATGTTTAATAAACATATGTTGACTTAACACTGATGCTGTTAAAACGTTATATTCATTATGTTTAATAAACATATGTTGACTTAACACTGATGGTGTTAAAACATTATATTCATTATGTTTAGTAAACATATGTTGAATTAACACTGATGCTGTTAAAACATTATATTCATTATGTTTAGTAAACATATGTTGAATTAACACTGATGCTGTTAAAACATTATATTCAGTATGTTTAGTAAACATATGTTGACTTAACACTGATGCTGTTAAAACATTATATTCATTATGTTTAGTAAACATATGTTGACTTAACACTGATGCTGTTAAAACATTATATTCATTATGTTTAGTAAACATATGTTGAATTAACACTGATGCTGTTAAAACATTATATTCATTATGTTTAGTAAACATATGTTGACTTAACACTGATGCTGTTAAAACATTATATTCATTATGTTTAGTAAACATATGTTGAATTAACACTGATGCTGTTAAAACATTATATTCATTATGTTTAATAAACATATGTTGTTTTATGTTTTTAGTAAAACATTGAGTTTAATTTAAGAAACATTCACAGAGCTCTTAGTTTAGTTTAAAGGTTCAGCTCCCTCTTGTATCTCATAATGTCTGTCTCACTCTTACTGAACTAAGATCCTACTGTATCTTAATGAATATTCATAAAGTCACTGATAACAATAAAATGTTGTATAGAGTACAATAGATCCTACTGTATCTTACTGAATATTCATAAAGTCACTCATAACAATAAAATGTTGTACAGAGTACAATAGACGTATTGAAACAATAGAGGCACAGCTTTAAACTGTTTCAGGTCCTATCTGTCAAACAGATGGTTCTCTGTAGTCCTATAGGTGACTCCACATCGTCTTCCTTCTCCCAAGTGGAGTCCCGAATGGCTCAATTCTTGGCCCCATCCTTTTCTCCCTGTACCTCCTCCCTCTGGGTTTGATTTAAAAGCATGGTATTCCCTTACACTTCTATGCAGATGATTTGCAGATCTACATGTCCCTGAAGAAGAATGACACCACCTCCCTGAACACTTTGCTGGACTGTCTGAAGGACATTAAAGCATGGATGGCCCTAAACCTCCTACACTTTAATGAAAGTAAAACAGAGGTCATGGTGTTCAGACTGGATCTGGACCCCCTGCAGCCATTTATAAAACCTGTGGTCACTAACCTTGGTGTCAAACTGGAGAGTGATTTTAAGTTTGACAAACAGATGAACTCTGTTGTTAAATCCAGATTTTATCAGCTGAGGCTCTTAGACAAAGTCAAGTCTGCTGTAATCATTTCTGATTTTGAACGTCTTATCCATGCTTTTATCTCAACCCGACTCGACTTCTGTATTGCACTTTATGTTGGCGTTAGCCAAGCCTGCTTGTCACGACTACAGTTAGTCCAAAACGCTGCCGCTCGCCTCTTAACAGGAAATATGATCACATCTCCCCTATTCTTGCCTCCCTACACTGGCTCCCTGTTCGTTACAGGATATTGTACATATCGGAACTTCTACCTCCCAATAACGCTACAAGGGTCTTGAGGTCTACTGACCAGTCACTCCTTAAGGTCCCAGCGACAAAGCTGAAGACCCGGGGAGATAGATCATTTTCCTTCATAGCGCCACACTGTGGAACGAGCTTCCACCCCATGTTAGAGTGTCTCAAACCCTGCCTGTGTTTAAATCACGTTATAAAACTCACTTGTTCTCCTTGGCGTTCGAGAATTCAGACTGAGAGTTGCTGTTTTTCTCGAGGCATTGTGTCAAATGTTGTCCTGTTTATTGTGTATAGATATTGCTCTTATATTTGTAGTATTTATTGTAACTGAGTGTTACAGCACTTTGTTTCAACACTGTTGTTTTAAATGGTGTTCTATAAATAAAGTGGATTGAATAGAATGTTGTATTGTACTGTAGACAGTGCTTAGTTTGACTACTTTGTCTTGTTGAAGCAGTAATGTAATTTATCCTCATTTGGAACTTCTCCCTCTGCTTTATAGCTCCAAGATGAGGTCCCACACAGCTCTGTGCCTGTGGGGGGGGGGGGGGGGGGGGGGCATCGGTGAATATGTTTCACTATGCATGATTCTTACCTTTTCCGCACATCGTATCCATAAAGTAAAGTAAAGGTATTCTTCCTGCTCTCAGATGTTTTAACTTTTTGCGGAAAAGAAAATCTAAGCGACGGGTTGAAACAAGTGTTTGTATCGCTTAAAATGTCAGCCTGTGGCCAGTCAACCCCCGTCCACATGCGCAGTACTGCTCCAGTAAGGGAAAACGATGTGTGGAAAAGGGTTTGAATGCTCATCTCAGAGCTATATAGCGGAGGGACTGAGGGAGAGGTTCTTATTGGAGTTATAATGTAAGCTACTATACTGTAACACAACACTGCACACTATTTTTTTACATTAGCAAAATTACAATCCCATAATGTGTCACACTGCAACGCTGTGTTGTGAGCTTGTAGATCTGCTATTTATGGTACGATGAAGTATATACTGTAAGGCTTGAGGGTTTATTATAATTTATGCTTTTGTATTATTAACAGTTGTTTCATGTTCCTGTGTTGACAGACAAACCAAAGGTGGCTTTCTCTGTTGGTTTGGGTATTGATGGATGGGTTGGACCATTTAATTCTGTCACCACTGTGGTCTATAAGAAAGTCTTCACCAACATCGGCAACGCATACAATCCATCTACAGGTAGGTGGAGATTTAAACCTTATCTTCATATAATCGGTCCTCACTAATGCTCATTATAATATTATATTATATCTTATCATCATATAATTGGTCCTCACTAATATGGTATTTACTAACTATGCTGAAAGTTTCACCCTTCTTACAAAAAGTGCACGGTTTTTAGTGCTAATCTGCTCCACTATTAAGAAAACAACGTTTGAATTATTTTAAAATTGAAGAAAAAACTATTAATAATAATAATGTATTAATATTTTTGAAAATCTTTTGAAATAAACAAAATGTAGGAAAGGAAAAAAGGGACATTTACTCATGACCCTTAAAAAGTGGTCCGCTACCCACAAATGGGTCCGCTACCCACTGTTTGGGAAACAGTACTTTAAGTCAGTTGATCTCAACCTTTTTAGGCCGCGACCCCCCAAAAAATCATATTTGAACTGGGGACCCCCCAAAATAATCATATTTGAACTGGGGACCCCCCAAAATAATCATATTTACACTAGGGACCCCCCAAAATAATCATATTTAAACTGGGGACCCCCCAAAATAATCATATTTAAACTGGGGACCCCCAAAATAATCACATTTAAACTGGGGACCCCCAAAATAATCACATTTAAACTGGGGACCCCCAAAATAATCATATTTAAACTGGGGATCGCCCACCCAGACATTTAGTTTGACTCGGTTCCACAGATAAATATTGTTAAAATAGCTGGTCGCGTTTTGCTTGTAGATCTGCTATTTTCACTATGTTTGCCTCTTTCTTATATTATTTAACACTTTGGCCAATGTTTGACCAGTTTGTATAGTTTATATTGTTGATTACCTTTCATACAGAAATGGTCTTTTTCTTTTCTTTTCTTTAGGCATTAAAAAGGTCTTAATTGTCATTAAATTGTCACTTCACTGTCATCTGGGGACCCCCAAACATCATGTGGGGACCCCCCCTGGGGGTCCTGACCCACAGGTTGAGAAGCAGTGCTTTAAGTGGTGTTAATGAACTTAATTACAGTAATTAACTCACCAACTAATTACACAGTTTACATATGGTTGTTGTCAGGTAGAAACCTTGTAATTACACAGTTTACATATGGTTGTTGTCAGGTAGAAACCTTGTAATTACACAGTTTATTACACAGTAATTACACATTGCCGGGGCCTGGCTGGGACCTAATGTTTCCCATTTTTTCAAGATGGCGCCAGTTTGTTTGGCTGCTCGTCTCCTGCTCTCGCTTTGGTTTGTGTTTCTGCTGTGTCTAAGCCTTGGCACTGTTCAGATTAAGTCTCTGCTGGTGTATGATTGCCAATCCCTTCTGGATATCCGACAAAATGCCAGGATTATTGGCTCATTCTGCCACAATGAACAAAAAACCGAGCCGCCGCTCCTAACAGGAATCCCGACTCATCTGTTCCCGGTCGCGCCCCCGCCGCCTAGGAGGAAACGGCTCCGCCGCCGTGGCAAACGGAGTGGCAAGCTGGTGAAACTGAAAGCCCAGGTATGCTTTTCGTCTTTGCCTCACGTGAAACCTGGATTATCGTCTCCCTCCGCCCTGCTGCAACGACTCCGGGTCCCCAGCGCGACCTGCCTCGCTCCTGTTGCTAGCCTGGAGGTGCTATCCCAGCCCTGCCGCCCCTGCGCTCCTCGGCTCTGGAGACGCGGGGTGAATCCCTGCAATCTGCGGTCACTGCCCCGCGATCCTAGCTCCTCCGGATCAAAGGCCCCAGCCCCTGTCAGGATTGGCCTGGTGAATGCCAGATCGCTGACAAATAAAACATTTATCCTGAGGGATTTCTTCAGCTCCCGCGCCCTGGATCTCCTCTGTGTGACAGAGACGTGGATGGCGGCGGGTGAGTGCAGCGCCCTCGTTGAACTGCTGCCGGCCGGCTGTTCCTATTTCAACTCCCCGCGGCCCTCGGGCAGGCAGGGTGGGGGAACAGCGGTCATCTATAAGGATGATATTAAATGCAAGCAATGCTCTGCTTCTTTTTCCAGCTTTGAAGTGACTGTGTTTGAGGTGGGTCGTATTGAGCCTGTTTTGTGCGCACTCATTTATCGACCCCCTAAATACAACAAGGATTTTTTGACTGATTTCTCCAATTTCCTGGCTGGAATATTGCCCAACTATGATCGAGTGTTGATTCTCGGAGATCTGAATATACACGTATGTTGCCCTGATAAACCGATGGTGAAGGACTTCCTAAACCTTATTGAATCGTTTAATATGGTGCAGAATGTGACGGGTCCCACTCATGAACGTGGGCATACATTAGATCTCGTTATATCATATGGGCTGCCTATTCTTAACCTAGAGATCTGTGATAGTACTTTCTCTGATCATTGCCCCGTTCTGTTTGATGTTTCTCTCTCTTGTACTGAGAATAGATCTAGGGCCACTCTTAACCCCCACACTGCTAGTCGCTTTTCAGCTGCCTTTGAACAGCTGTGTGTCCCGTCTGTCTCGCCTGTTCCCACAGAGGAACTGTGCTCTTGGTTTAACTCTTCGTGTGGGACCATAATGGACTCTGTGGCCCCATTGAAATCCAAGCGGCCCAGGGCAAAGCCCGAGCCCTGGTTTAATGACAGAACCCGTGCAGCTAGACAGGAGTGCCGAAAAGCAGAACGTAAATGGAAGAAGGACAAGCTGCAGGTTTCTTCTCAGATCGTAAAGGAATCCTGGCTCTCCTACCAGAACACTGTCAAAGAGGCAAAAAGAGATCACCTAGCGAATATTATTGAGTCTAACCGTCTTAATCCACGTGTACTTTATCAAACCATTGACTCTGTTCTTAATATCGCTCAGCCTGTCTGTTTTGAATCATCAGACATATGTAATGACTTCCTGCACTTTTTCATTGACAAGGTGGTAAATACAAGGGCCCTCATCTCTGCTCCTGCCTCTGACCGCTCTGTTTGTGTCCCATGCCCCGGGTGCAGTACGTTAGTCCGACAGCGCATTCCTCCGACAGCGCAGCGCTCCGACGTTTCAATACTAAACCCGAACCAAACCCGCACCCTAACCCTAACCGCACGCGGATGCCACATAGTCGGAGAAAAGGTCTGTCGGATTAACGCATGCCTCCCCCATGCCCCGCCGTGCTCAGCTCGTTCGATCCTGTAACATTGTCCTTTTTGTAGGATGTAGTCAGCCACATAAAGGCCTCAGGTTCGCCTCACGACGTCATCCCGGCGCGCCTCTTTAAAGAGGTTTTCCCCAGCGTAGCTCACTTGGTCCTGAACATCATAAATAGCAGTTTCTCTTCTGGTCTTGTTCCCACGTGTTTCAAACATGCTGTAGTGCAACCACTGCTTAAGAAGCCAGGCCTCGACCCCACTGTGTTGGCTCATTTTCGGCCCATATCTAAATTGCCTTTTATCTCTAAGATACTAGAAAAGGTTGTCTATGCCAAGCTACAGTCTTTCCTAGAGGAGCATAATATCCCTGAGGTCTTCCAATCTGGCTTTAAAACCGGGCATAGTACCGAGTCTGCACTAGTAAGGGTATTTAACAACATCCTCCTAGCTAATGATGCGGGCGACTATGTAATTCTTGTCCTGCTGGACTTGGCGGCTGCGTTCGACACAGTGGACCACAACGTCCTGCTCTGGCGTCTGCAGCACCTAGTGGGTATCCGTGGAACTGCGCTAGGGTGGTCAGGTCCTACCTGACGGGCAGAACCATGTGTGTCAGCGCTGCTGGCTCTGAATCCTCCCCGGCGCCGTTGTCGTATGGTGTTCCACAGGGCTCTATTTTAGCCACAGTGCTCTTCTCTCTTTATCTCCTGCCGCTAGGGTCCATCCTCAGGAAACATGCCATTTTGTTCCATTTTTATGCCGATGACAGCCAGATCTATGTCCCCTTAAAGAAGAAAGACGCTGATCCTAAAGCTCTTCTCTCTTGCCTTGATGACATTAAAGCCTGGATGGCCCTAAGCTTTCTAAGCTTCAATGAAAAGAAAACTGAGGTGGTGGTGTTTGCCCCAAATGGTTCTGGTAACCCCCCTCCCTTTGATCTAGGCCCCCTGGCACAGTTTGTGAAGCCAACAGTCTCCAACCTGGGTTTTAAAATGGACAATGACTTTAAGCTAGATCGCCAAATTAGTTCAGTGGTGAAGTCTAGCTTTTTTCATTTGAGACAGCTGACAAAAGTAAAACCCTTTTTAACAAACCCTTTTTAGAAACCTTGTAAGTCCAAAACTGTTACTTTTATGGAAGCTTTTGTTCCAATGGATCCAATGTACACACACACACACACACACACACACACACACACACACACACACACACACACACACACACACACACACACACACACACACACACACACACACACACACACACACACACACACACTCTCTGTTTTAGGCGTTTTGTTATGGGCGGGGGGGAAAGCTCACAGCACCATGATGTGTTGTGAGCTTGTAGATCTGCTGTTTGCTACTTTTGTGTGACACTGTCATAAAAAGAAGTATAAAAAAAACATAAAAACGAGATGAAATGTGGAGATACAAGGTTTCTGCCCGACAACAACCATATCTATCAGATCTTGGTTTTATTCATTATTATTAAATTAATACAATCATATAAATGCATCTCCAACTGTGTGTTTCACATTGAAATCAGGATATTCTCACAGGTGTGTGTGTGTGTGTGTGTGTGTGTGTGTGTGTGTGTGTGTGTGTGTGTGTGTGTGTGTGTGTGTGTGTGTGTGTGTGTGTGTGTTCTGACAGGTATTTTCACATCTCCTGTTAAAGGAGTTTACCACTTCAGGTTCACTGCAGATCACAGAGGGGGACCAGCAGAGTATGTGTCTATCCAGATGTATAAAAATGATCAGAGACTCATGTGGAGCTCTGGATACAATAATCATGAAAATTGGGAACCCATTTCTAATGGAATGATCATAGAGTTGGAGGAGAGAGACACAGTTTACATGAGATTACCTTCTAAGAGCAAGCTCTCTGATACCTCATCCAACCACAACATGTGGAGTGGTGTTCTGGTCTATTCTATGTAACACTGTTACTGGTACCATTACTTTATAGAGTGTATTCTATGTAACACTGTTACTAGTACCATTACTTTATAGAGTGTATTCTGTGTAACACTGTTACTGGTGCCATTACTTTATAGAGTGTATGCTATGTAACACTGTTACTGGTACCATTACTTTATAGAGTGTATTCTATGTAACACTGTTACTGGTACCATTACTTTATAGAGTGTATTCTATGTAACACTGTTACTGGTACCATTACTTTATAGAGTGTATTCTGTGTAACACTGTTACTGGTACCATTACTTTATAGAGTGTATTCTATGTAACACTGTTACTGGTACCATTACTTTATAGAGTGTATTCTATGTAACACTGTTACTGGTACCATTACTTTATAGAGTGTATTCTGTGTAACACTGTTACTGGTACCATTACTTTATAGAGTGTATTCTATGTAACACTGTTACTGGTACCATTACTTTATAGAGTGTATTCTATGTAACACTGTTACTGGTACCATTACTTTATAGAGTGTATTAACACTGTTACTGGTACCATTACTTTATAGAGTGTATTAACACTGTTACTGGTACCATTACTTTATAGAGTGTATTAACACCGTTACTGGTACCATTACTTTATAGAGTGTATTAACACTGTTACTGGTACCATTACTTTATAGAGTGTATTCTATGTAACACCGTTACTGGTACCATTACTTTATAGAGTGTATTAACACTGTTACTGGTACCATTACTTTATAGAGTGTATTCTATGTAACACCGTTACTGGTACCATTACTTTATAGAGTGTATTAACACTGTTACTGGTACCATTACTTTATAGAGTGTATTAACACTGTTACTGGTACCATTACTTTATAGAGTGTATTAACACTGTTACTGGTACCATTACTTTATAGAGTGTATTCTATATAACACTGTTACTGGTACCATTACTTTATAGAGTGTAATCTATGTAACACTGTTTCTGGTACCATTACTTAATAGAGTGTATTCTATATAACACTGTTACTGGTACCATTACTTCATAGAGTGTAATCTATGTAACACTGTTACTGGTACCATTACTTTATAGAGTGTATTATATGTAACACTGTTACTGCTACCATTACTTTATAGAGTGTATTCTATATAACACTGTTACTGGTACCATTACTTTATAGAGTGTATTCTATATAACACTGTTACTGGTACCATTACTTTATAGAGTGTATTAACACTGTTACTGGTACCATTACTTTTTAGAGTGTAATCTATAATACTCATATTCATTCGGTGAATAAACTCATGTTCAAAAACATGATGTCTGTTTATTATACGTTTTACTGATTGTAATCTAAATGATTCTTCTATAATGATTCAATTTGTGGATTGTTGAAGAATCATTTAAAATCTAAATGATTCCCTCATTTGTGAATCCAAGTCCCTCTTTACCCGGCTATAATATTCTGCTCAGAAAACCATATCTAGCATAATTATGGTCTGTCTCTCAGGTGGACAATACCATCTAACTTTATAATGTATTGAATTTAATGTATCAGTGTTAAGTCAACATAATGTTTACTAAACATAATGAATATAATGTTTTAACAGCATCAGTGTTAAGTCAACATATGTTTACTAAACATAATGAATATAATTTTTTAACAGCATCAGTGTTAAGTCAACATGTTTACTAAACATAATGAATATAATGTTTTAACAGCATCAGTGTTAAGTCAACATATGTTTACTAAACATAATGAATATAATGTTTTAACAGCATCAGTGTTAAGTCAACATATGTTTACTAAACATAATGAATATAATGTTTTAACAGCATCAGTGTTAAAGGTAGGGTAAGTGATATTTTTTGGTTAAAACAAAAAGTATTTTGTTAAAAGGTTAAAGCACTATATTCTGATAGTAATCATTGCTATAGAGTGTTTGTTCAGTAACAGGAGTCTCCCCGTCTCTCCAGCTCTTTAAGAAACAGAAAATACATTTTACGGTAGTTGTCAAAATCTCAGCCAATCAGGAGAAAGTACCCATTTTCAAGCTTCATTTTTATAATGTTCCGGTTCCAATTTTGCCTGCTCATTTCTTAGTGTCATAACTTCCAATTTCACTTGTTAATCTATATCATGATTGAGTTCTCTATCCTGATTGGATAAAATTGGAAATGAAACTGAAACTGAAACGAAAATGCATTTTCTGTTTTATAAAGAGCTACAGAGACAAGGAGACTCCTTTTACTGAACAAACACTCTATAGCAATGAGTACTATCAGAATATAGAGCTATTTATCACTTATTTTAACCAAAGAAAATCACTTACCCTACCTTTAAGTCAACATATGTTTACTAAACATAATGAATATAATGTTTTAACAGCATCAGTGTTAAGTCAACATATGTGTACTAAACACAATGAATATAATGTTTTAACAGCATCAGTGTTAAGTCAACATATGTTTACTAAACACAATGAATATAATGTTTTAACAGCATCAGTGTTAAGTCAACATATGTGTACTAAACACAATGAATATAATGTTTTAACAGCATCAGTGTTAAGTCAACATATGTTTAGTAAACATAATGAATATAATGTTTTAACAGCATCAGTGTTAAGTCAACATTATGTTTACTAAACATAATGAATATAATGTTTTAACAGCATCAGTGTTAAGTCAACATGTTTTCTAAACATAATGAATATAATGTTTTAACAGCATCAGTGTTAAGTCAACATATGTTTACTAAACATAATGAATATAATGTTTTAACAGCATCAGTGTTAAGTCAACATATGTGTACTAAACACAATGAATATAATGTTTTAACAGCATCAGTGTTAAGTCAACATGTTTACTAAACATAATGAATATAATGTTTTAACAGCATCAGTGTTAAGTCAACATATGTTTACTAAACACAATGAATATAATGTTTTAACAGCATCAGTGTTAAGTCAACATATGTGTACTAAACACAATGAATATAATGTTTTAACAGCATCAGTGTTAAGTCAACATATGTTTACTAAACATAATGAATATAATGTTTTAACAGCATCAGTGTTAAGTCAACATATGTTTACTAAACATAATGAATATAATGTTTTAACAGCATCAGTGTTAAGTCGACATTATGTTTACTAAACATAATGAATATAATGTTTTAACAGCATCAGTGTTAAGTCAACATATGTTTAGTAAACATAATGAATATAATGTTTTAAAAGCATCAGTGTTAAGTCAACATGTTTACTAAACATAATGAATATAATGTTTTAACAGCATCAGTGTTAAGTCAACATATGTTTACTAAACATAATGAATATAATGTTTTAACAAAATCAGTGTTAAGTCAACATATGTTTACTAAACAATGAATATGTTTTAACAGCATCAGTGTTAAGTCAACATATGTTTACTAAACATAATGAATATAATGTTTTAACAGCATCAGTGTTAAGTCAACATATGTTTACTAAACATAATGAATATAATGTTTTAACAGCATCAGTGTTAAGTCAACATATGTTTACTAAACATAATGAATATAATGTTTTAACAGCATCAGTGTTAAGTCAACATATGTTTACTAAACATAATGAATATAATGTTTTATCAGCATCAGTGTTAAGTCAACATACTTTTACTAAACATAATGAATATAATGTTTTATCAGCATCAGTGTTAAGTCAACATATGTTTACTAAACATAATGAATATAATGTTTTAACAGCATCAGTGTTAAGTCAACATATGTTTACTAAACATAATGAATATAATGTTTTAACAGCATCAGTGTTAAGTCAACATGTGTTGACTAAACATAATGAATATAATGTTTTAACAGCATCAGTGTTAAGTCAACATATGTTTACTAAACATAATGAATATAATGTTTTAACAGCATCAGTGTTAAGTCAACATACGTTTACTAAACATAATGAATATAATGTTTTAACAGCATCAGTGTTAAGTCAACATACGTTTACTAAACATAATGAATATAATGTTTTAACAGCATCAGTGTTAAGTCAACATATGTTTACTAAACATAATGAATATAATGTTTTAACAGCATCAGTGTTAAGTCAACATATGTTTACTAAACATAATGAATATAATGTTTTAACAGCATCAGTGTTAAAGTAATACTAGGTAACTTTTTCAACAAAACTAAAGTTAAATTTTACATCTTTTGTGAGTGGCAAATGTTTCACAACACCCACTCGAAAATGACGTCATCCGGCCGGAAAACAGAAATGGAAATGCACCGGTTTCCTGTTTGGCCAGGAACTACCGCACCGGTTTCCTGTTTGGCCGGGAACTACCGTGCTAATAACAAAAAGGAATCTCACGCTGTTTTTAAGAGATTGTAGGATTCGATTTGAAGATCGAAAAACAACAGAAAAAGAAAACACAGCTCACGGTAACTAAGAGAAACGATCCACAGATAGTATAAAACAATTAAAAGAACACTTTTTGAAACGCTTCCGTCTTCCAGTGAAAACAAATGGAATTTTGGGTAACGCAGGAATAAACGAATGGCCTGCAGTGACGGTAATGACCAGCAGAGGCTGCTAAAAATCGTTATTTGTGAACCTGCATTGCATTACTTTAAGTCAACATATGTTAACTAAACATGTTAAAGTGAAATATCCCTTTTTCATGAAAATCAAAACAAAACAACATAATATGGAGATTTGTGGATTTTTTATTGCAACCCATAAAAAATGGTCCATGACCCACACATGGGTCTCGACCCACTGCTTGGGAGCCAGTGGTCTAAACTGACCAATAACTAAACAGTATTTTTACATGAAAACTTGGAAATACATGTGTTTGTTAAAACATGTTCACACACACACACACACACACACACACACACACACACACACACACACACACACACACACACACACACACACAAAAATAACAAAATTACATTTTAAAATAGTGAAAGTATGTGACACGTTGTGAGCTTGTAGATCTGCTATTTTCACTACTTTAGTGCGACACACTTAATGATGGAGTTAATTTTCCAAAAACATAAAAATATGTGTGTGTGTATATATATATATATATATATATATATATATATATATATATATATATATAGTGGGCAGTATATTGATCGCTAGGGTCAGTGTTGCCATGTCTGCTTATTATAAGCGACTTTGGGCTTATTTCTAGTCTTGTTTCTAAAGTGTAGTTCCTTATTTGGGCTTTCCATCCTAAATGTTGTTTAAACCAGTAGTTCTCAAACATTTTCATATCAAGGACCCCCAAATGATTATGCAATAAATTGGCCGCGGACCCCCATATCAAAATATGTGTGCCAGGGACCCCCCTCATACAAGATTTGTGTTGTTAAAATGTCTTTTTTTTTGGTCAAGATTATGTTGAAAATATCAGATCTACAAGCTCACAACGTGTCGTTGTGAGCTTGTAGATCTGATATTTTTAAATAGCTGATGTATGCGATGGATATGTTTACATGTAACCATGTAAACATCCATGTTTTCAAACTCCGCCTCCAACCCCCGGGTTGGAGGCGGAGTTTCATTTCCTCTTCTTGAACATCCTGTTGAGTGAGGAGGCGTGTTTTCTCTGGGCTCCTCCCTCTCTCTCCTCTCGCTCCGCCTCTCGCCTCCTGTCCTCGTCCGGATTGGAGGAGGAGGAAGAGGAGTCGGGGGCGTGGCCATCGTCAGGAGGAGAGGAGTGGGCGGGGTCTGGAGGATAGGAGGGGGCGTGGCCATGGGGAGGAGAGGAGGCGGTGTAGATGGCCTGTAACATAAAGTAATCCATTAGTAATCGATCCCTCTTTGTAGTCATAGACCTGTAACATAAAGTAATCCATTAGTAATCGATTCCTCTTTGTATTCATAGACCTGTAACATAAAGTAATCCATTAGTAATTGATTCCTCTTTGTATTCATAGACCTGTAACATAAAGTAATCCATTAGTAATCCATCCCTCTTTGTATTCATAGACCTGTAACATAGAGTAATCCATTAGTAATCGATCCCTCTTTGTATTCATAGACCTGTAACATAAAGTAATCCATTAGTAATCCATCCCTCTTTGTATTCATAGACCTGTAACATAGAGTAATCCATTAGTAATCGATCCCTCTTTGTATTCATAGACCTTGTAGGATTATCTGCAACCTTAATTGTCAAAAGAGTCATTTTGGACCAAAAACTAAATACAACATGTGTCTGGAGCCGCAAACATATTTGAGCCTCAAGCCTCAAGTTAAAAACAATCTCAGGTACTAGTGTAAATGTGTAGATAACTTGTTTGGTTCTTTTTCTTGTTTGATCTCCCCCTCCCCCCCCCTCTTCTTTCTATGGAAATAACGTTACGATGGAAACGATGTACGAAAACGAATTTCACTTTTTTACTTTGTAAACCTGTGATCTGACAATAAACCTGATTCTAGGTATGCTATTCTATTCTAGGTTATAAGTGTATATTAGCCTATCAAAATGACTACAATTACAAAAAAATCCTCAGTTATCTATGTTTGGAATCCATAGTGTAGTAATAATAATAATAATAATAATAACTAGAAAAAGTGCTCCTCGGAGCACAACTCTCCGCCAGCAGACTTGTGTTGGGAATGTTGGGAATGTTCTACTTCTGGGAATGTTCTACTTCTTATGTTCTAATTCTAACAACAAATAGAACATGTTACTGTGTCATAGTAACGTGACAAAAGTGTCCTATCCGTCTGTATAACTGTCCTATCCGTCCTGTCTGTATAAGTGTCCTATCCGTCCTGTCTGTGTCATTTAACATGACACAATGTCTGTATAAGTGTCCTATCCGTCCTGTCTATGTAAGTGTCCTATCCGTCCTGTCTATGTAAGTGTCCTATCCGTCCTGTCTATGTAAGTGTCCTATCCGTCCTGTCTGTGTAAGTGTCGTATCCGTCCTGTCTATGTAAGTGTCCTATCCATCCTGTCTATGTAAGTGTCCTATCCGTCCTGTCTATGTAAGTGTCCTATCCGTCCTGTCTGTGTAAGTGTCCTATCCGTCCTGTCTGTATAAGTGTCCTATCCGTCCTGTCTATGTAAGTGTCCTATCCGTCCTGTCTGTGTAAGTGTTCTATCCGTCCTGTCTGTATAAGTGTCCTATCCGTCCTGTCTGTATAAGTGTCCTATCCGTCCTGTCTGTATAAGTGTCCTATCCGTCCTGTCTGTATAAGTGTCCTATCCGTCCTGTCTGTGTAAGTGTCATATCCCTCCTGTCTATGTAAGTGTCCTATCTGTCCTATCTGTCCAATTATGTATCCTATCTAATTGTTACAGTATCCACCATTTCTCAGCCATTTCGTGATGGTTCCTGTCTTACCTCACTTTGAAAGAGGCACAGACTCTTTCAAAGTGACGCCATGTATTTGTAAGTGTCCCATCCGTCCTGTCTGTGTAAGTGTCCTATCCCTTCTGTCTGTGTAAGTGTTCTATCGGTCCTGTTTGTATAAGTGTCCTATCCGTCCTGTCTGTATAAGTGTCCTATCCGTCCTGTTTGTATAAGTGTCCTATCCGTCCTGTCTGTATAAGTGTCATATCCGTCCTGTCTGTGTAAGTGTCATATCCCTCCTGTCTGTATAAGTGTCCTATCCGTCCTGTCTGTGTAAGTGTCATATCCCTCTTGTCTATATAAGTGTCCTATCTGTCCAATTATGTATCCTATCTAATTGTTACAGTATCCACCATTTCTCAGCCATTTCGTGATGGTTCCTGTCTTACCTAGCCGCTATCCGTCCTGTCTATGTAAGTGTCCTATCCGTCCTGTCTGTGTAAGTGTCCTCTTCCGTCCTGTCTGTGTAAGTGTCCTATCCCTCCTGTCTGTATAAGTGTCCTATCCGTCCTGTCTATGTAAGTGTCCTATCCGTCCTGTCTGTGTAAGTGTTCTATCCGTCCTGTCTGTATAAGTGTCCTATCCGTCCTGTCTGTATAAGTGTCCTATCCGTCCTGTCTGTGTAAGTGTCATATCCCTCCTGTCTGTATAAGTGTCCTATCTGTCCTATCTGTCCAATTATGTATCCTATCTAATTGTTACAGTATCCACCATTTCGCAGCCATTTCGTGATGGTTCCTGTCTTACCTCACTTTGACAGTGGCAAAGACACTGTCAAAGTGACGCCATGTATTTATAGGCCGCTATGCGTCACTAGCCAATCAGATCACAGTATTTCACCGTATTGTCACGTGTCACGTGAGGCTTGACCAATCGGTGTGTCATATTTAGAAAGTGAAAACAAAACTCTCCTGGCGGAGAGTAATAATAATAATCATAATAATAATAACTAGAAAAAGTGCTCCTCGGAGCACAACTCTCCGCTGTTGGGAATGTTGGGAATGTTCTATCTGTATAAGTGTCCTTGCCAAGTGTCCTGTCTGTATAAGTGTCCTATCCCTCCTGTCTGTATAAGTGTCCTATCCGTCCTGTCTGTGTAAGTGTCCTATCCGTCCTGTCTGTGTAAGTGTCCTATCCAATTGTTACAGTATCCGCCATTTCTCAACCATTTCGTGATTGTTCCTGTCTTACCTCACTCTTACCAGACTTGTGTTGGGAATGTTGGGAATGTTCTAATTCTTATGTTCTAACTGTCCTATCCATCCTGTCTGTATAAGTGTCCGATCCGTCCTGTCTGTATAAGTGTCCTATCCGTCTGTATAAGTGTCCTATCCGTCTTGTCTGTATAAGTGTCCTATCCGTCCTGTCTATGTAAGTGTCCTATCCCTCCTGTCTGTGTAAGTGTCCTATCCCTCCTGTCTGTATAAGTGCTGTCCTATCCGTCCTGTCTGTATACTGTAAGTGTCCTATCCGTCCTGTCTGTATACTGTAAGTGTCCTATCCGTCCTGTCTGTGTAAGTGTCATATCCCTCCTGTCTATGTAAGTGTCCTATCCGTCCTGTCTGTGTAAGTGTTCTATCCGTCCTGTCTGTATAAGTGTTCTATCCGTCCTGTCTGTATAAGTGTCCTATCCGTCCTGTCTGTATAAGTGTCCTATCCGTCCTGTCTGTGTACTGTAAGTGTCCTATCCGTCTGTGTAAGTGTCATATCCCTCCTGTCTATATAAGTGTCCTATCTGTCCTATCTGCCAATTATGTATCAGCCATGCAGCCATTTCGTGATGGTTCCTGTCTTACCTCACTTTGACGGTGGCAAAGACACCGTCAAAGTGACGCCATGTATTTATACAGTATTTCACCGTATTGTCACGTGTCACGTGAGGCTTGACCAATCGGTGTGTCATATTTAGAAGGTGAAAACAATACTCTCCTGCGGAGAATAATAATCCATAGTGTAGCAGGGAATCACCTGGCTGGTTCTTCACTAATAAATGTTTCACAGGCTGTGAGGCTCATTTTAGTCGACAGAAACTTTAGTTGACTTTTAATTTATTTTACACAATTTTACATTATTGGAGAATGTATGATTGTGTGATGTTTGTCATTCCTACAGCAAAGATAGATTAAAATGAAGATGTGAAGAAAATAAACATAGTTCATTTCCATATATATTTGGTAAAACTACAGGGAGCCACTAGGGAGGGCTAAAGAGTCATTTAGATAACATGCTATGTAGACAGATGTGTGTACAGATCATAATTATTGATATTCTACTGTTCAGACTGATGATAGGTTCTTGGTTTACCTAGATTACTATTATATATTCTACTGTTCAGACTGATGATAGGTTCTTATAGGTTTACCTATGATCCTAGATTACTATTCCTATGCGTTGAAGTGTAAAATTACAGTAAAATTAAATGATAATTTGAATTCTCACCTGTGTGGAATATGAGGAGGACAAGAGGGGAGGAGCTAAGGGACTAAGCCCCGCCTCCCCTCCTCTCAGCTCTCCTAAACTGGAGCTCTTCTCCAGAGACCCGCCCACTGGTGATGATGTCACCAAGCCACGCCTCTTGCCCCCGGCGTCCCTCTGGGGAGGGAGGGGCTTGAATGGTGGGAGGGGGAGCGGGAGGGGCTTGGGGGCGAGGGAGCACTGTGACTGGCTGTGAGGCGCCGGGTAGGCGGAGTCCGTGTCTGATTGGTTCTGAAAGACGTCCCTGAAAAAAAAAAGAGAGAGAGAGAGAGATATGATGATGTATTCAAGCCACACCCCTCCAGTTGAGATAAGCCCCGCCCACCACCATTAACCAACCTCTGCGAGTCTCCCATTCGCTGTTTCCGTGGCAACAGGCTCAGCGCTGCGAGGAGAGAGAGACAGAGATCATGTGACTCAGTGTCTGTGTTAATGTTTGTATTGTTGTCACTGTGTGTCACACACTGTAATTACATAAAAAATTAACACCTGACAATAAATTGAATTTAATATGAACTAGAAAAAGTGCTCCTCGGAGCACAAGTCTCCGCCAGCAGACTTGTGTTGGGAATGTTGGGAATGTTCTAATTCTTATGTTCTAATTCTTACAAAAAATAGAACATGTTACTGTGTCATAGTAACATGACACAAGTGTCCTATCTGTCTGTATAAGTGTCCTATCCGTCCTGTCTGTATAGGTGTCCTATCCGTCCTGTCTGTATAAGTGTCCTATCCGTCCTGTCTGTATAAGTGTCCTATCCGTCCTGTCTGTATAAGTGTCCTATCCGTCCTGTCTGTATAAGTGTCCTATCCGTCCTGTCTGTATAACTGTCCTATCCGTCCTGTCTGTATAAGTGTCCTATCCGTCCTGTCTGTATAAGTGTCCTATCCGTCCTGTCTGTATAAGTGTCCTATCCGTCCTGTCTGTATAAGTGTCCTATCCGTCCTGTCTGTGTAAGTGTCCTATCCGTCCTGTCTGTATAACTGTCCTATCCGTCCTGTCTATGTAAGTGTCCTATCCGTCCTGTCTGTGTAAGTGTCCTATCCAATTGTTACAGTATCCGCCATTTCTCAGCCATTTCGTGATTATTCCTGTCTTACCTCACTTTGAAAGAGGCACAGACTCTTTCAAAGTGACACATGTATATATAGGCCGCTATACGTCACTAGCCAATCAGATCACACTATTTCACCGTATTGTCACGTGTCACGTGAGGCTTGACCAATGTTAGTCCCAGTTTCAGAAAGTGAAAACAAACTCTCCTCGCGGAGACAATGAATATATTTAATATGAAATGTAATTCATTCATTAATGAGTGTGTGTCACAGTGTCACAAATGTACAGTCACTGCTGTCTGTCTATATTCCTGTTTTTAGTTAAAAAATAATAATAATTTTGCAACCCTTTTTCACCCGGTGCCAATTATCTAAGTGATCCTGGGTAATACACTCCCCCTGTCAGCCTAGGGAGCCCAGAGCCGAGCTCATGCCTCCTGCAATGCATGAGAGCCGTTAGCCAACTGAGCTTCTTATCACCTGACAGGGGGGAGTTTCCCCGGTAGGACGTAGCTTCTTATCACCTGACAGGGAGGAGTTTCCCTGGTAGGACGTAGCTTCTTATCACCTGACAGGGGGGAGCTTCCCCGGTAGGACGTAGCTTCTTATCACCTGACAGGGGGGAGTTTCCCCGGTAGGACGTAGCTTCTTATCACCTGACAGGGGGGAGTGTCCCCGGTAGGACGTAGCTTCTTATCACCTGACAGGGGGGAGCTTCCCCGGTAGGACGTAGCTTCTTATCACCTGACAGGGGGGAGCTTCCCCGGTAGGACGTAGCTTCTTATCACCTGACAGGGAGGAGTTTCCCCGGTAGGACGTAGCTTCTTATCACCTGACAGGGAGGAGTTTCCCCGGTAGGACGTAGCTTCTTATCACCTGACAGGGGGGAGTGTCCCCGGTAGGACGTAGCTTCTTATCACCTGACAGGGGGGAGCTTCCCCGGTAGGACGTAGCTTCTTATCACCTGACAGGGGGGAGTTTCCCCGGTAGGACGTAGCTTCTTATCACCTGACAGGGGGGAGTTTCCCCGGTAGGACGTAGCTTCTTATCACCTGACAGGGGGGAGCTTCCCCGGTAGGACGTAGCTTCTTATCACCTGACAGGGGGGAGTTTCCCCGGTAGGACGTAGCTTCTTATCACCTGACAGGGGGGAGTTTCCCCGGTAGGACGTAGCTTCTTGTCACCTGACAGGGGGGAGTTTCCCCGGTAGGACGTAGCTTCTTATCACCAGTTCACATATGATTATGTTGGGGGGTCCCCAGTTCATTAATTATAAACTACAACACACAGGAAGTGAATGAGAGACGACAGAGGGGGCGGGCCCTACCTGAGCTCTTCCATGGTGATTGGCTGTCTGCCATGCCACTCAAAGGCCAGAGGTCGCTGACTCGCCGGTCCATCTGCCACGCTGCGTCTGGAAGCAGCCAATCAGAGAACAGGAAAGAGCTAGTGAACTTGTAGATCTGCTATTTTCAAAAAGCCAAAGTATAAAATAACTAAAAAATGGTTGATGATCAATAATTATTGTCCAATAACATGATATTATTCTTAAATGGGACTTTATGGATTATGGGTATTTTTACTTTTGCTACTTTAAGTATATTATAATAATAATACTTTTGTACGATTATTAATACAGTACCGCCCCCCTGATAGCCGCTGGAATCCAAACCCCGCCCCCCTGATAGCCGCTGGAATCCAAACCGCGCCCCCGACCGTCTCCATTGGCTGGCTGTTTCCAGAATGTAATCTATTTTATGATAGCTTTGGCCGTTTCTTTTTTATTCCAACAGATTAAAGGTAGGTTAAGGTTAAAAGGTGTAAATATCATAAACTATACAGGAGAATAGCCTCTTCTGCTGCACAAATGCACAAAAGATGTCTTATGTTGTGAGCTTGTAGATCTTTTTGTTTATGTTTTTAAAGTATCCTGTCACTGACTGCGTGGCATAACATACAGCAAGGCGTGATTCAGCCAATGGAGACGCTCAGGAGCGTGGTTTGGATTTCAGAGTGTCATGTGACAGGAAGTACATTTCAGAGTGTCATGTGACAGGAAGTACATTTCAGAGTGTCATGTGACAGGAAGTACATTTCAGAGTGTCATGTGACAGGAAGAGGAAGTACATTTCAGAGTGTCATGTGACAGGAAGAGGAAGTACATTTCAGAGTGTCAGGTGACAGGAAGAGGAAGTACATTTCAGAGTGTCAGGTGACAGGAAGAGGAAGTACATTTCAGAGTGTCAGGTGACAGGAAGAGGAAATACATTTCAGAGTGTCAGGTGACAGGAAGAGGAAGTACATTTCAGAGTGTCATGTGACAGGAAGAGGAAGTACATTTCAGAGTGTCAGGTGACAGGAAGAGGAAGTACATTTCAGAGTGTCATGTGACAGGAAGAGGAAGTACATTTCAGAGTGTCAGGTGACAGGAAGAGGAAGTACATTTCAGGGTGTCATGTGACAGGAAGAGGAAGTACATTTCAGGGTGTCAGGTGACAGGATATCCTCGTCCATGTCGTCGAGGTCATCAGACAACAGGAAGTGACGCGTAGGGGTCGAAGGTCGCAGACCCAGGAAGGAAGTGTCCACCTTGAGGAAGGAGGCGAGGGCGGGAAGGCCGGGGTTGTTGACCAATGAGAAGCCAGTTAACATCTCTATCTGCTGCCAACGGTGGAGCCTCTCTCTTAGAGCCGCCGTCACCTCCCCCAATGCCTGTCTGACCAATCAGAAGCCAGTTAACATCTCTATCACCTCCCCCAATGCCTGTCTGACCAATCAGAAGCCAGTTAACATCTCTATCACCTCCCCCAATGCCTTTCTGACCAATCAGAAGCCAGTTAACATCTCTATCACCTCCCCCAATGCCTGTCTGACCAATCAGAAGCCAGTTAACGTCTCTATCACCTCCCCCAATGCCTGTCTGACCAATCAGAAGCCAGTTAACATCTCTATCACCTCCCCCAATGCCTTTCTGACCAATAAGAAGCCAGTTAACATCTCTATCACCTCCCCTAATGCCTGTCTGACCAATAAGAAGCCAGTTAACATCTCTATCACCTCCCCCAATGCCTGTCTGACCAATCAGAAGCCAGTTAACATCTCTATCACCTCCCCCAATGCCTGTCTGACCAATAAGAAGCCAGTTAACATATCTATCACCTCCCCCAATGCCTGTCTGACCAATAGGAAGCCAGTTAACGTCTAATTAAAAGTACTAACATGTTTGAAAATAGCAGATCTACAAGCTCACAACACATTGTGATGCGACGCGTTGTGAGCTTGTAGATCGGCTATTTTCAAATAGCCTAGGTATAAAACAGGGCTGAAGTGGTTAATGTATGTTTTATAATGTAATAATTCATAATCTACAAAGTAACTAGTAACTAAAGTTTTCAAATAATAGTAGTGGAGTAAAAGTACAATATTTGCCTCTGAGATGTAGTGGAGTAGAAGTAAAAGTATTGAACATTTCCTGTAAAGTAAAAATACCTCATAATTGTACTTTATGTTGGGGGTCCCCAACTTCCAAAAAGACTTTGGGTCATTTTATGGTCTACTGAGCCCCGCCTCCAGAGAGTTTTTAAGTTGCTTGATTCAGTATTTAGATATTTGATATTATTTTTTATCAGACACGCCCCCTTCCTATACAAACCCACTGTAACTTCAAACTCCATTTTTAACATTCATCAAAAACACACGTCCTTGGTTCTGGTGACTCACCCTGCCCTCCTAATACGCAAGGGGACTGTGTTTTTTTTTTTTTTTTTTGTATCTAATTATTTTTATTTTCCCCCAAAACATTGAAGAAAGAAAGAAAGACAGACAGACAGACAGACAGACAGACAGACAGACAGACAGACAGACAGACAGACAGACAGACAGACAGACAGACAGACAGACAGACAGACAGACAGACAGACAGACAGACAGACAGACAGACAGGTAGGTAGGTCTTACTTGGCAGACATTATTTTGTGGTTGATGTCCTCCAGGGAGGAGCTACGTCCAAATAAGGAAGTCCTCTTCCTCTTGATTTTCTCTGCCTATAAAACAAACAATGAACAATACCGTTAATAATAACCAAACAATAAATAGTGCAACCATCTGCATCCCCTGTACAGTATGTATGTACCGTATATTACATCTGACTTTTCTATTTATTGGGAAGTCTCCTCTTTTATGTGTGTTAATGTACATTCCTCAGTTACTATCAGTTATTATCACACGGCTTGGTTGAATGCTCGATTCTGATTGGTCAGTCATCGGTCATTATTTCTGGATAATGACCGATGATAATGACCGGTGAGACCGACGAGGAAACTGTGATCAGAGACTCAGAACACCTGCTCATATCAACCTGTACTGCTTGGTTTTATGCTTTATCCAACATGACAGTGGCAGCGGTGGCCTAGTGGTTAGAGGGACGGCCTTGATACCGGAAGGTCCCTAGTTCGATTCCCCAATTCATCACATCAATCATGAATCACCGCTGAATAGCCCTTGAGCAAGGCTTCCATGCAGGGTCCGGCTGGAAACAAGTTTCGTACTTAGTCCGACACCCTGGGTAAACAACAAACTTTGCTTTGCTTTTTGCCATGTAAACAAACAAACAATGTCATTTACAACTAAACGTTGCTCTCAACAATGTTTTTGAAAACATTTGAAGTGAGAAATAGACGATGCAATGTCCGATAAGTCATTCTATTTGATCCACTGCACTTCCTTGTTTATCGTGGCACAACAACGGGGGAATACCAAAACAATCGCCCCAAAACACAGTCGCCCCGGGGCAAATCCGGCGGTATTACAGGCAGATCGGCGGTATATAGAATGGGGGGCGAGTGTGTTTTGGGCCGAGTTTTTTTCCATTTCGTCATTTGTTTTTGCGAGGCGAACTTGTCCGCCCAGCCCAATACTTATGGAATACTTTCATTGCCGTAAGCAAGGAAATACTTTGTTTTGTTGTTACTTTTGGGTAAATGTATTTATGTATTTATTAAATACATTTACCCAAAAGTAAGCCCTTCAGGGCGATTAACCACCTCGGCTTCGCCTCGGTGGTTAATCGCCCTGTCGGGCTTTAAATTTCAATAATGACTACCTCTCCATGCATTATCCCTTGCTTATCATATTGGCTCAATGATCATACCAGTTCTTTCTTCTCTGTTATTGTGTGTCCGTCCTGTCTGTCTGTCTGTCTGTCTGTCTGTCTGTCTGTCTGTCTGTCTGTCTGTCTGTCTGTCTGTCTGTCTGTCTGTCTGTCTGTCTGTCTGTGTGTGTGTGTGTGTGTGTGTGTGTGTGTGTGTGTGTGTGTGTGTGTGTGTGTGTGTGTGTGTGTGTGTGTGTGTGTGTGTGTGTGTGTGTGTGTGTGTGTGTACTCACCCCCTCTCTGGCCTGTAACAGCTGTCTCTCAGCACAGTGTTTCTTAGTGTTGTAATACTGTAGCTCCACCTCATGGCTGAACTGCAGCCATCTCTCTAGACCTTCTACTGGAACCCAACGCATGTGATGTTCTAACTGACGCTCTGCCTGTCTGAGAGCCTGACGCATCTACACACACACACACACACACACACACACACACACACACACACACACACAGACACACACACACACACACACACACACACACACACACACACACACACATCATCATGTGATGTTCTAACTGACGCTCTGCCTGTCTGAGGGCCTGACGCATCTACACACACACACACACACACGCACGCGCACGCACACGCACGCGCACGCACGCGCACGCACACGCACACGCACACGCACGTCCTTCTAATGAATTAAGGGGACCGTCATTTTTTTTGACAGACAGACAGACAGACAGACAGACAGGCAGACAGGCAGGCAGGCAGACAGACAGACAGACAGACAGGCAGGCAGGCAGGCAGGCAGGCAGGCAGGCAGGCAGGCAGGCAGGCAGGCAGGCAGGCAGACAGACAGACAGACAGACAGACAGACAGGCAGGCAGGCAGGCAGGCAGGCAGGCAGGCAGGCAGGCAGGCAGGCAGGCAGGCAGGCAGGCAGACAGACAGACAGACAGGCAGGCAGGCAGGCAGGCAGACAGGCAGACAGACAGACAGACAGACAGACAGACAGACAGACAGACAGACAGACAGACAGACAGACAGACAGACAGACAGACAGACAGACAGACAGACAGACAGACAGACAGACAGACAGGTACCTGCTCTAGCTCCTCCTCTATGTTCTTGTGTCTTTTCATGTTGTGGGCGGAGCCGGCCAGCTCTCTCAGCCTATCGGCTTCCAGCTGGACGGAGGTCATGTGATCCCGGAGCTTCTCCTGGAGCTCCGCCTTCACTTCCTGTACGGAGCGTTGCTCCTCCTCCTCTTCCTGTAGCCTAGCAACACAACACAACCTGTACTTGCTCTGCTCTTTTTATAAACAACCTGTACTTGCTCTGCTCTTTTTATACACAACCTGTACTTGCTCTGCTCTTTTTATACACAACCTGTACTTGCTCTGCTCTTTTTATACACAACCTGTACTTGGTCTGCTCTTTTTATAAACAACCTGTACTTGGTCTGCTCTTTTTATACACAACCTGTACTTGGTCTGCTCTTTTTATAGTGTCTGTTCAGCAGTGTGTTAAAGTGTGTAGTGTTTAGTGTGTACCTGTCCTGTAGTTCTATCAGTGTGTTAAAGTGTGTAGTGTTTAGTCCCTCAAGGACCCCAGGGGTAAAGCAAAGTGTGTTGTTTACCCAGGGTGTTGGACTAACCAGCCGGACCCTGCATGGAAGCCTTGCTCAAGGGCTATTCAGCGGTGATTCATGATCGATGTGATGAATTGGGGAATCGAACTAGGGACCTTCCGGTATCAAGGCCGCCCCTCTAACCACTAGGCCACCGCTACCACTAAGGTCCTTGAGGGAGTTCCAGGGGGTCCCCAGCTGAATGATAGATTAGGAACCAAATGGACCCTTATGGGTCTGTAACTCTGAGAGTTAAATTAACATTGATTTTACAATATGAATTGTGGTCCAAGTGATAGAAATGCCATTAAATGGGGGTCCGTAGCCCTAATGCATGTTAAACTGGGGGTCCTTGAAATTAAAATGGTTGAGAATCACTGCTAGAGCCGTAAAAAATCTTCTCTTATGGGGGTCCCTGGCATATCTTTTGAAATGGGGGTCCGCGGGCTAATAAGTGT
>NC_139949.1:54850626-54853126 GCF_963454915.1 Gymnoscopelus microlampas | reverse complement strand
CTTGTGGGCGTGGCTCCTGTCCGTTATCCTCAGAACCGAAACCATCAGAGTTGTGTTCTTCACAGCCAGCCTACACACACACACACACACACACACACACACACACACACACACACACACACACACACACAC
Source organism: Gymnoscopelus microlampas (assembly GCF_963454915.1). Taxonomy (NCBI): domain Eukaryota; kingdom Metazoa; phylum Chordata; class Actinopteri; order Myctophiformes; family Myctophidae; genus Gymnoscopelus; species Gymnoscopelus microlampas. Next base: position 54,852,994 of record NC_139949.1, on the reverse strand, counting down.
ACACTACTGTTGTGTTCTTCACAGCCAGCCTACACACACACATAAACAAATGTTCCCGGCGGTTTGACTCATATGGATATGAAGCATCAACTGACAGCGAGAAACCGCTAACGTTGCCGCCACCGAATACATTTTCTCCAGAAACAGACTGTACCAAATGAGTGACTGACTATCGTAAACGATACAGAGCCAACTCCCTGACAAAGCGTTAGTTGCTTTTAGCCCTGGGCATAAGATAGCAAAGCGCTAGTTGTTTTTCAGCTCTGGGCATAAGATAGCAAAGCGCTAGTTGCTTTTAGCTCTGGGCATAAGATAGCAAAGTGCTAGTTGCTTTTAGCTCTGGGCATAAGATAGCAAAGCGCTAGTTGTTTTTAGCCCTGGGCATAAGATAGCAAAGCGCTAGTTGCTTTTAGCTCTGGGCATAAGATAGCAAAGCGCTAGTTGTTTTTAGCTCTGGGCATAAGATAGCAGAGCGCTAGTTGCTTTTAGCTCTGGGCATAAGATAGCAGAGTGCTAGTTGTTTTTAGCTCTGGGCATAAGATAGCAAAGCGCTAGTTGTTTTTAGCTCTGGGCATAAGATAGCAAAGCGCTAGTTGTTTTTAGCTCTGGGCATAAGATAGCAAAGCGCTAGTTGTTTTTAGCTCTGGGCATAAGATAGCAAAGCGCTAGTTGTTTTTAGCTCTGGGCATAAGATAGCAAAGCGCAAGTTGTTTTTAGCTCTGGGCATAAGATAGCAAAGCGCTAGTTGTTTTTAGCTCTGGGCATAAGATAGCAAAGCGCTAGTTGTTTTTAGCTCTGGGCATAAGATAGCAAAGCGCTAGTTGCTTTTAGCCCTGGGCATAAGATAGCAAAGCGCTAGTTGCTTTTAGCTCTGGGCATAAGATAGCAAAGCGTTAGTTGCTTTTAGCTCTGGGCATAAGATAGCAAAGCGCTAGTTGCTTTTAGCCCTGGGCATAAGATAGCAAAGCGCTAGTTGCTTTTAGCCCTGGGCATAAGATAGCAAAGCGCTAGTTGCTTTTAGCTCTGGGCATAAGATAGCAGAGCGCTAGTTGCTTTTAGCTCTGGGCATAAGATAGCAAAGCGTTAGTTGCTTTTAGCTCTGGGCATAAGATAGCAAAGCGCTAGTTGTTTTTAGCTCTGGGCATAAGATAGCAGAGCGCTAGTTGCTTTTAGCTCTGGGCATAAGATAGCAGAGCGCTAGTTGTTTTTAGCTCTGGGCATAAGATAGCAAAGCGCTAGTTGTTTTTAGCTCTGGGCATAAGATAGCAAAGCGCTAGTTGTTTTTAGCTCTGGGCATAAGATAGCAAAGCGCTAGTTGCTTTTAGCTTCTTCTTCTTCTTTCGTGTATCGTCGTCATATGTCCAGCTCAGTGTCACAGAGCCACGCTCTCGTCTTTGGTCCCACTTGGAAGAGGCCAGCCTCTGAAGGAGGTCTGTACAGAGGACAGGTGGTGATTATGTGTTCGGCAGTCTGCTCAGGCTCGCCACACTCGCATACTGCGCTGTCTGCCAGGCCCCACTCCTTCATGGACGATTTGAAGCGACCAACCCCTGTACGGAGGCGGTTCAGCAGGGTCCAATGCCGGCGTGGTAGGTGTTCTCCTTCAACTCCATCTCCCGGGTCTGGGATGTGATGGTGCAGACGTGTGGGTTCAGCCGACTCCCATTCCTGCTTCCAGGAAGTTGCTAGCCATGCCCTTGTAGACAGGTCCTCAGGGATGGAACCAAGCATCTCTTGTGCTGTCCTGTTGTAGGGGTGACGGGACTTGAGTCTGCTTGAGAACGCTGCCTTAGTTGTTGTATCGTGCAGGATATGCCAGTCATGTTCTTGGGCTTTCCTTGCAAGTGTGAGGGTAGCGGCCTCTCGTCGGAGACCGGCCGGGGCAATTCCCGCGAGGACTGGCAGGTAGGACACGGGGGTGGGCTTCAAGCAGCCAGTTATGATCCGAAGGGCGTTGTTGATGATAGGATCAACCTTCTTCACATGTGGGCTTCTACTCCAGACTGGGGCGCAGTATTCGGCAGCAGAGAACACCAGGGCTTGTGTGGAGATTCGTAGAGTCCTGGCGGAGGCACCCCAGGTTGTGCCAGCGAGGCGGCGGATAAGCGAGACCCTTGCTGTCACTTTGGCTCTCACTTCCTCAAGGTGCTGTTTGTAGGACAGTGTCCTGTCCAGCCGAACACCGAGGTACTTGGGGGCTAGTTGGTGCTCCAGGCGCTTGTTGTCAACGGACACCGACAGTTCCCTTTTGGCATCTCTGTTGCACAGGTGGTATGCGGCCGAGACAGTCTTCCCAGTACTGAGCTGCAGACGCCACTTGCGAAGGTAGGCAGCCAAGATGCCCATGTCCTGGTTGAGCCCCTGTTCC
>NC_139949.1:54843126-54845626 GCF_963454915.1 Gymnoscopelus microlampas | reverse complement strand
CCTCATTGTAGATATGCCAGGCCGGCCCCTTGGTTCTAATGGACCTCCAGTGGGGGCGCTGTCTCTAATGTGGGCGTGAATTTGTAGTCCGTCGTGTGTCTTTATGAGGAAACAATGCAGAACGTCGTGTGTGTGTGTGTGTGTGTGTGTGTGTGTGTGTGTGTGTGTGTGTGTGTGTGTGTGTGTGTGTGTGTGTGTGTGTGTGTGTGTGTGTGTGTGTGTGTGTGTGTGTGTGTGTGTGTACCTCATCGGTCTCGGTCAGGTCGATATTTCCGTCTTCGTCCTCGTCCATCAGAGCGTGCAGAGAACCAATCGCCTCCAAGCTCAGGAACACTTCCTGGTCTAGACACGCCTCCACATCTAGAGCACATAGATCTATAACACATAGAATACACACATAGATCTATAACACATAGAATACACACATAGATCTATAGCACATAGAATACACACATAGATCTATAGATCACTAAAGACAAAGCTTCAAACCTCACAAACAGTCAGTGGTGGCTTCTCCAACGGGCTTGAGGTGCTGAAGCACAGGGCACCAACCTTGGGGGGGGGGGGGCACCAAACGGCGTGAAGAAAAAAAATAAAACGCAGAAGAACGCCAAAATGTAGAAGCAGGGCTGAGGAGGTACAACATTGAAACGCCATTCTGTTTTGACGCCCCCCCACCCCCCCCCCCCCCCCTTGACAAATGTTTAGGTATTTTTTACTTCACTGGAGTATTTTAAACTGTCAGTACTTTTACTTCTACTCCACTACATCTCAGAGGCAATATACTACAATTATTTGAAAACTTTAGTTACTAGTTACTTTTCTGATATACATTATAATATTATAAAACATACATTAACCACTTTAGCCCTCTTTTATACCTAGGCTATTTGAAAATAAGCGATCTACAAGCTCACAACGCGTTGCATCGCGAAGCGTTGTGAGCTTGTACTTTTACTTTTGGTGCTTTAAGTATATTTTGATGCAAAACATTTTGCACTTTTACTCAAGTACGTTTTGAATTCTGGACTTTTACTTTAATTGAGTACTTTTTCCACCACTGGGTAATGCCCACCTATAAAACAAACACATGGGTCAATACTCCTTCTACAGCACTGCCACCCAGGTGTGGAATGCCCTGACCCCATCCCTTAAACAATGCAGATCTCTGGAATCCTTTAAACAAGCCCCGAAAATACACCTTTCAGGAGGACAAGGGGCGACCTCCCCTTTCTTTTACCCCCCCCACCCATGTGTGTGTGTGTGTGTGTGTGTGTGTGTGTGTGTGTGTGTGTGTGTGTGTGTGTGTGTGTGTGTGTGTGTGTGTGTGTGTGTGTGTGTGTGTGTGTGTGTGTGTGTGTGTGTGTGTGTGTGTGTGTGTGTGTGTGTGTGTGAGACCGCACAAGTAAGAGCTGCAGCATTAATTTTTAAACCCAAAGCTATTTATAATGACAGCTGTGTGTGTGTGTGTGTGTGTGTGTGTGTGTGTGTGTGTGTGTGTGTGTGTGTGTGTGTGTGTGTGTGTGTGTGTGTGTGTGTGTGTGTGTGTGTGTGTGTGTGTGTGTGTGTGTGTGTGTCTTTCTGCACATGGCTGTAGAAGAGATTAGGGTGAAACAATAGCAGTGAAGCCAACACTGTCCTCTCTCTAACAAGCATATACATACATCTAGAAGATGTGTTTTAGAAGAGACGTGTGGAGCGTTGTCCAGGGTGTTTTAGAGAAGAGAGAAGAGTCTAGGACGTGTGGAGCGTTGTCCAGAGTGTTTTAGAGAAGAGAGAAGAGTCTAGGACGTGTGGAGCGTTGTCCAGAGTGTTTTAGAGAAGAGAGAAGAGTCTAGGACGTGTGGAGCGTTGTCCAGGGTGTTTTAGAGAAGAGAGAAGAGTCTAGGACGTGTGGAGCGTTGTCCAGGGTGTTTTAGAGAAGAGAGAAGAGTCTAGGACGTGTGGAGCGTTGTCCAGGGTGTTTTAGAGAAGAGAGAAGAGTCTAGGACGTGTGGAGCGTTGTCCAGGGTGTTTTAGAGAAGAGAGAAGAGTCTAGGACGTGTGGAGCGTTGTCCAGGGTGTTTTAGAGAAGAGAGAAGAGTCTAGGACGTGTGGAGCGTTGTCCAGGGTGTTTTAGAGAAGAGAGAAGAGACTAGGATGTGTGGAGCGTTGTCCAGAGTGTTTTAGAGAAGAGAGAAGAGTCTAGGACGTGTGGAGCGTTGTCCAGGGTGTTTTAGAGAAGAGAGAAGAGTCTAGGACGTGTGGAGCGTTGTCCAGAGTGTTTTAGAGAAGAGAGAAGAGTCTATAGGACGTGTGGAGCGTTGTCCAGGGTGTTTTAGAGAAGAGAGAAGAGTCTAGCACGTGTGGAGCGTTGTCCAGAGTGTTTTAGAGAAGAGAGAAGAGTCTAGGACGTGTGGAGCGTTGTCCAGATTGTTTTAGAGAAGAGAGAAGAGTCTAGGACGTGTGGAGCGTTGTCCAGAGTGTTTTAGAGAAGAGAGAAGAGTCTAGGACGTGTGGA
>NC_139949.1:54825626-54838126 GCF_963454915.1 Gymnoscopelus microlampas | reverse complement strand
TGGACAAGCCTGATCTGTCTCCACGCATATGTGCAGCATGCTACCATGTCCTTGAAAAGGTGGAGGTATATTTGCTCACATTTAAAAAAAATGGCAGTCAGTGCACAACCGTCAAGCCGACGCTGATGGTGAGAATAGAGAGAAGAGGACGAGGGACACTCCTTCTAAAACCCCTCGGTCAATAAAGAAGATCCAGTCCACAGAAAACGACCGAGGCAACGACCACAACCAAGCAAATGTTGCCGTCCAGAAGTACTGCAGAGGTATGTTACTTTAGAGTGTTGTAAAATTATCTAAGCAATCAAGGCAGCATGTAATACTTTAATGTTAAATTAGTGTTTAATTTAGTCCCAAAGCCAAAGTTTCATGTTAAGCTTTCATTAAGTATATTTAGTTTAAGTTATTTGTAGATTTAGTTTGATTACAAAAACAAACATTAAGTAATTAAGCCCTATTTTGTACTTGATAATAGACAGTGGTGGAAAAAGTACTCAAATGTTTTACTTAAGTAAAAGTATCAATATTGCAATGTAGAAGTACTGTTACAAGTCTGGAATAAAACATCTACTTGAGTAAAAGAACAAAAGTATTGGTATCAAAATGTACTAAAGTACTGTAGTAAATGTAGTAAAAGTACTAAAATGTTTTAAAATAGCAGATATTTTATATATAAATAATATTATGTTAGGGTTAGTATTATATAAACCCTATAATATTATAATATGTTGTAAGTGGTTAAAAGGGAAGTTATCTGTATTGCACAATAATTATATTTGTATTAATAAGTATTATTAATGAATATATTATATTATACTTACTTTAGCTTGCTTGTTTATTACTTAGCTGTATATTGTTTATGTATAACTTTAGTTATTATGATCTTTAGAATGTTAACATTATCGAAGCAATGAAGGCAGCATGTAATACTTTTATGTGAAATTATCCAAAATGCAAAGGTTAACATTAAGCATGATCTGCTCACTGAGCATTCAGTGAGCAGATCTACAAGATCACAATGTGCCATGTTGAAATGCGCTGTGAGCTTGTAGACAGGCTATTTACACTATTGATGTACAATAAATAATATGTTTTAAGTGGCTAAAAAGGAAGTTATCTGTATCGCAAGATGCTGAATAATCTTCTGTACTTGACATAGGTGTTTGTCCAGTACCCAATCAAAAGAGTGCGGCTGCAGTGTCATCCAGATGTGGCCGGAATCATTGAACATATTGCAAAGGGGAACTGGGAGGCAGCAGCCAAGCAAATTGTGCTACACAGGGATCTTTTTGAGGAACTGAAACCTGAGGTCTTACAAATTGTTGAGGAAGAATGCCGTGTTCTCTGTGACCCAAAGCAGAGTTTTGTGCTGTGGCGGTCATCCCCTGATCAATTAAGGACATTTTCATTTGCTGCCCTGGACAATGACCTGAGGCGTCTGGCTCCATTTATCTCCTCCATCTTCTCCACCATCACAAGGCAGTCTCCACATACTGCCTGTGCGGCTGCAGCTATTGCTCTCAGAGGAAGAGAGAACCGATTATCTGCATTTTCCTACTATATTAACAGTGTGTTGCAGTATGGTGGTGCCAAGAAGTCAGTATTCCAGAGATTGTCCAAACTTAGCATAACAACAGGCCATTCCTGTGCCATTAAAAAGCAGAAACAGATGGCAACTCTCTGTGGAGAAGCTCTTTATCAGCTGAAGGTAGAAAATGAGATCTTCCTGAAGTACAAAACAGTCTTTGCAGGTAACCTGTGTCCAGAGGAAGAGGAGTCGCTCCAAGTTTGGAACAGTTCAGCTGAATTCACCTACTCTCAGTTATCTCCGTGTGACATATCTGATTTGGGAATAGGTTTTTTGAACATCACATCTCACAGTGAAGAGGGTGTGTCAACACAGTCTAACCCGCCACAGCCCACTGCACTCCAACACACCCCTCTGCAACCTACCAGACTCGAGTCTAGTGCTTCACAGCCCATAGCAGCCCAGTGTACACCCCATCTTACTGCACTCCAGTCTCCAGCCTTACAGCCCATAGCACCCAAGTCAACAGTACCCCAGCAGTCTACAGCACACCAACCTGCCACAATACAGCCAAATCCACCTTCCACCCTTTCCATTATTTTTGACACTATTGGTTTATTTTTGCATGTGCACCACCAAACCACTAGCCATGCTAACAAGTCTATTCACTGGACTCACCTTGTGGCTGTGGAAGACAGAGTCCCAACTCACCACCTCAGCGATCAGAAACCAGTTCAGAGTGTGATTGACTATGACATTTATGACGCGCTACCGACTGTTGAGACACAGGCCCACATGAGAAGGGATTTCATCATTCTCGCTAGTCGCATTGTCACTAAACATCTAGCTGCCTTCAAGCCCCTGTCTGCAGCTGTGGTCAACCATATTCCTCATGCATATTCTGAAACCATGACAGAGGCCTCCACTTCAGTACGTATAAACACACTAGTGCTATTCATGTTTTATTTTTTGGTCCACAACTCTTGAAAGCTGTATGTTATGTTTGCCAATTTATATGAACTCTAATCCCTCTTTATCTCCTTAGCATCCCCTTGGACGTCTTTACAAGAATGAAAATGTGTCAGCTGACTTGGTAGATATTTTGCAGCACATACAGAAAGAGTACGTTTTTTTGTGCAATTGTAAAAGTATGTCAAATAGTATATGAACATTTCTGATATGCAACAGTTGAATAAAAATAACATTTTCATTATTTCATCTATTATTATTAATCTAATAACTCTGTTGCGGTCAATGTGTCTGCCACGTTCACATTTCTTGACATAGGTATGCCCCAAAGATCCCGTCTGATGTAGCACACGCACACCTCTTAGTTGGAGGTGACAGACTCACTGAGGCTAACAGTCGCAACATCCAGTGGGCATTTGCTGACGGAGAAACTAGAGAGGAGAGGCTGGAAGACCTAATTGTTATGTGTTATTGTTGTAAAATGTAGGATAAGTGCTCAGTGCTTGTATTGCAGTTGTGCCGTAAAGTAGGGTGGGGGGGAGGGCTTGTACATCTCATATAATGGAGAGACAGAGAGAGAGGCTACATGAAACAATGAAAATGTTTGATGTTAGGACTATTGAATTGTATCTTTTAGCTTTTAAGCAGTAGCAAACAAATCATGTAATACACTGTAATATCTCATTTAACCCTGTCATTTGTTCTTACTTAGATCTACCATCGCATTTTCTTCAAGCAGTCATCAGCCAGAGACCAGGCAAAACCTTTTCCAGGTTTTAACCGAAACCTTTTGTCCCAGCTGAAGTTGACAGAACTTCAGAGCTGGATGAAAAGAAAGATTAAAGAATGGAGTGAACTTTATATTTAAAAAATAGAGCAGAACCTGGTATATTCAGTTTGTAAATATTAACCCGGTGCTCTGGTGGCGCAAAGTTAAAGAATCCACCGTGGTCCAGCTTTGTCGAGCGTCTATACGAATACAATTTCTCCATGTTTGGGGGAGGGAAGCTGAGCGGGGAGGGTGTCTCTGCATGTACTCAGCAGGGAGTGTTGGGCGGGAGGAGTAGAACGAAGGCTCTACTACGTCCTCCTGGTGGGGGCTTCTCACTGAGTCAGTAAGATACAACAGCAGTGACAACACACAAATGCAGAATTAATTAATTCAATTACTAAATTTGGGAGAAAAAAGGCTAAAAACTATTAAAAAAAATATAGATAATATTATTAGCCCATTATTGGAAAGTAAAAGGTATCTCTCACTTCACCGAACCGAATCAGGCTCGATTCCAGGCTAATGATTTAGTGCAATACGTCCTGGAAATCTCTGTTTCAGAGCCAGAAACTCCTCTAGCTCGTCTGAAAAGGTTATTTATTATGATATAAGTCACATCATATCTGACTTTATTCACTTCCACATGTAAAACAGGTATTGCAAAATGGAAGTATTCAAGTAAAGAGAAACCTCAAAATAGTTTTCATGTACCGTACTAGAGAAAATGTACTTAAGTTACTTTCCACCACTGGTTGTAACAGCGTTTCTTGCTATTTATCAAGGGGACCTATGTTTTACCTGAAACTGTATGTAGTGTCATTTCAATGTTTAGGGTGCACTAACACTACCCTATGAAAAATCTGTTTATCATGCCATTACACTTTAAACCCATCATCACTCTAGGGTGTGCATTCGTGGGGAATAGCATATCTACAAGCTCACAAAGCATTGTGTGTTTGTAGAATGGCTACTATCAGAGAAAATAGCTGTGGTTCTCAAAGTGGGGTCCTTGAAGGGGTTCCAGGGTGTCCCCAGCAAAATGAGTGAACATAGCATCAAAATCAGTTTAAACACTTTAACCCTATTACTTTGGCTATTTGAAAATAGATCTACATTACAAGCTCACAACGCGCCACAATGCAATATGTGAGATTGTGGATCTGCTATTTTCAGTAAATATTCAAAGAATATTTCTAATGTTTTAAACATTTTCACATCAGTTTGGGGGTTCTAGACATGACAAAGTTTGAGAACCACAGATCGAGCATTTTCTACCTTTGTTCTGGTATGTAAATATTTTACATTCTTTCGTAAACATTTATAATAAATGAAAATATTCAATTGACCAAAAAGAGATTGATTCTGATTATTTGTTATTAACATTTAAATGTTATTTATGGGAACAAAATATGCTTGTCAGTCTATACTATGAGACACATACTTTCAACATGAATCAAAACAGAGGTATTTGTCATCAAGAATAAATGGTTTTATTTGTAACTTATGTACAAGCAGCGAAATGTGCTAACATTTGGACCTAATATATGACAAATAAAAGTTATCATTTAGCATTTTCAATAACTGATCAAAGCAGCTGTTTTCAAATGATCATGCATCAGACCCTGATGAGTGTACACTGGATGTTTCGCTGCCATCGTCCTCATCAAAATAACCCATGAAATCAAGGTCTGGCTCTGAGAAGCTTTCCTCTGGTAAACTAGGCTCAACTCTGTCTATGTCATCAAAAACTTCACTGATGACATGGAGTATCTGTATTGCATGTTGTGATCTAAATACTGGGAGGTTTTCCATGATGTAATCAAGGTCAAATATGTATTCACAGTTATTTACTACTGACTTGATTAGTTCTGTGCTGAACCCAGTGCATGCAGCTATGTCGGTGAACAGTTGAGCTGTGTCTGGAACTAAATTTGCCATATAGTAGTCCTCCAGCATGTCTTTGATCATCACTCTGTCATCTGCCTCGACCTGTCTGCATTTTGCTGGCTTGGGAACAGCTTCCTTTAGTGCCTCATAATTAGGAATTGGCTCAGCACAAATGACAGATTCACATGTGCATTTTGAGTGGCAGTATGTGCAACATAAATGTCCAGGCTCAATGTTGGCTGGATTGTTTTCAAAAAAGCCATACAATGTTTTTCTGAAGCACATCTGGGCATCGGTTTTGACAATCTCTCTAACTGTTTTGTCAACAAGATTTGTGTACTTAGTAGAGACATACATAACAGCATGTGCCTGAGCTCCACTTCTACCAGCCCTGCCAATTTGCTGAACTATTGCCTCGGCATCCTCTGGTGAACCATACATAACAACATGAGAAATGTCAGGGAAGTTCAGACCCATTCCAAGGGCAGTGATTTGTTTGTTTGTTTGTTTATTTATTTCGAACATTAAAAAAAAGAAAATTCAAGAAAAAAAAGTAAATACAGAAAACGATAACTCAAAAGTACAATAAAACATTAAAAAATGTGGTGATGCATAATAATTTTCACCTTTATAATAAAATCTTAATTGTTCGAAAAGGAGTAGAAAGAAGCCTAAGCTTATCTGGCTCTACCCCTATTGTAACTATATATGTTTACATATACAGTACATACATATACATAGTCTCAAATATATATATATATGTTTTCTTTTTAACCATTTCATGATAATGGTCAAATATATAAAAAAAATGAAAAATAAATACAAAATCAACAAAACAACTTCACAGCATATTACGGTATCCTGTCAATATGTTGTTCTTATACATTTTTTTAAACTTAGGTAAGGTACTACAGTTCTTTAGTTCTTCGCTGCTGGTGTTCCATAATTCCACACCTTTAACTGTTATACAATGTGACTTTAGGTTTGTTCTTACAAAATATCTTTTAAACATAAGTGTTCCTCTTAAATAATAATTACTTTCCCTCCACTCAAACAACCTCTGGATACTGTTTGGCAATTGATCATTTTTTATTTTGTACATGAGTTGGATGGTTTTGAAATCAACCAGGTCGTTATATTTCAGTGTGTTCAGTTTAATAAAGAGTGGGTTTGTTGATTCTCTATAATCTGCATTGTTTACAATTCGTATTGCTTTTTTTAATAAAGATTGGATCTGTGTTTGTTTTATATGTATTGCCCCACACCTCCACACAGTAAATAATGTATGGGAGTATGAAGGAGCAATACAAAGTATATAATGATGACTGATTTATAAGGTCTTTTACTTTATCAAAAGCTTTTTTAAGATCCAGAAAAACACCTACAGCATATTGTTTGTTTTCAATAGCTGTTGTTATTTCAACTACGAAATCTAACAAAGCTAGTGTGGTGGTCCTATTTTTCCTAAATCCATACTGTTGGTCACACAGAATATTTTGTTTTGTAATAAAATCATCAAGCCTTTTATAGAATATTTTCTCTAATATTTTGGAGAATTGAGGGAGTAGAGATATTGGCCTGTAATTTGAGAATATATGTTTGTCCCCAGCTTTATATATTGGAATAATTTTTGCAGTTTTCATTTCACTCGGAAAAACACCAGTTGTCAAAGATTGGTTGCAGACATGTGTAAGGGGTTTCACCACACATTCAATAATATTTTTAACAAGTGACATATCTATCCCGTTACAGTCAGTTGACTTCTTACCCTTAAATTCTTTAACAATTTCTATTATTTCCTTCTCGTTAGTTCCCCTTAGAACCATACTTTCAGCTACAGGTACTTCCTTAATTGGCTCACTTGTACTACCTTTTTTTTCTATCCCCTCTGCCAAAGTAGGCCCAATACCAACAAAGTAGTCATTAAATTCCTATGCAATCATAGTAAAATCATTTATAGTTATGTTATTACTGTTTTGAAAATAAGAAGGATATCCTGGCTTTCCAGTTCTGTTTTTAATAATCTCATTTAACACTTTCCACTTATTTATTATGTTATTCTTGTTATCCTCCAGTATTTTAGTATAATAGCTCCTTTTACTGTTTCTCATTATTTTAATCAATTTATTTGTGTAGGTCTTATATTTAAATTCGGCTTCCTTTGTTCTTATCTTTAAGAACTCTTTATATAATATTTTTTTCTTCTTGCAAGCATTTAAGATTCCCTTTGTCAACCATGGTTTTTCCACTGAATTTTGTTTAACTACTTTCTTTACAAGAGGACAATTTTTATCATAAAGTTCGGATACAATGTTCACAAATGTGTTATAAGCTTCATTTGTATCACCCACATATACCTTTTTCCAGTCTTGTTTTAAAAGATCATTTTTAAACGAGTTAACTGAGTTAACAGAGTTCTCTCTACACATTTTAAAAGTTATAGCTTCCTTTTTTTTCTTTGTACAGGTCTGGATGACTGCGAACACTGGCAGGTGGTCGCTTGAATCATTTATTATCAGTCCAGCTTTTACTTTCTTTTCAATTACATTTGTAAATATATTATCAATTATTGTGGCACTGTGGGATGTGATTCTAGTTGGACGGGTTATTGCGGGGTACAGACTCATACATTAAATTAATAAATTCTGTTATTGGAGTCAGCTCAAGTGGGTTCAATAGATCTATATTATAATCTCCACAGACATAAACCATTTTCGTATTTATTTTTCTTTCATACATCCCTGATAGTAGTTCACTAAATGTATCAATACATGAACCTGGACATCTGTATACACAGCTTACTAGTATGTTTTTAGATGATTCCATTTCTATTTCAACAGTAATACATTCCATGATATTATCTATTGCTTGAGACATACTTCTCACTATCTTACATTTATGTTTTTTGTCTATGAATAGAGCAACTCCTCCACATTTTTTTTTTAGTGGTGGCAACAACCACACGGCAGTTCCCATTCCCATTTAGAGAGGACACCACTCTGCTCTTGTTTTTTTTAGAGTCTTGCAGTGGTACATCCCAACCAGTAGATTGTCATGTTTCTGTTCACTATTAACCCAAGCCCTTGCCCCAAGCTGAGCTTTAAGGTAGCCGAATACCTTTCCTACTACCTTAAGTGTGCGGCAGTAAATAAGGACAGGAGACATTGATTGGCCTTTATCTAAAACCTCCTTCACCACCCAATCAAGGCATTTCAGGTTGCTTGCTGGAACTTGCATTAGTCCAAGCCTGATGTTGTCTCGACTGGGACTGACAGTCACTTGAGTTGCTCTCTCCATGTTCAATATTTTCATCACACGGTGCTGGGACTCAAGGTCTGCTGATGCTGTTAATGCCAGCACTGGGGTACCTGAGAAACATACACAAAATGCATTTCATTGGACTGAATGCAGCACACCACCAATATATATAGTTATACGTTTACTTTAAACGGTTAAATGGTTTACTTTATTGCCGTGTTCAGTCAAGTCATTGGTTAGATAATGGCTGCCTACTTGTGACATAATGTAGTGATGGAAAAGGAGGATCCTTCGTGCTTAAAGACGCTAACACACTAAGGATAACAATAAGGATCCTTACTAACACACGCACGCACGCACTCTCTCTCACACACACACACACACACACACACACACACACACACACACACACACACACACACACCCACACCCACACCCACACCCACACCCACACACACACACACACACACACACACACACACACACACACACACACACACACACACACACACACAGTTACTCCTCATGTTGTCCCCGCCCCCTCCCTTACTCTCTCTCTCTCTCTCTCTCTCTCTCTCTCTCTACCCAGAAGTAGAGCAACACTTCCTCCACACAGCACCACGCCCCACAGAGAGAGAGAGAGAGAGAGAGAGAGAGAGAGAGAGAGAGAGAGAGAGAGAGAGAGAGACATAGGGTTGGTAGTATAGTGACAGTTGACAGTTGACAGCAGTAGATGTTTCTTCTCATGTTGGTGAGTTTAACTTTATAAACTATAATCTGATCAGCTGATTGATCACATGATCTATTGATCTGTTTATCTGTCAGCCTGTCATCAATCTGACAGACTGACAGGGTTGTGTTCAGATCTACAAGCTCACAACGCCTCGTGAGCAGTGGAGTAAAGTAACTAAGTACATTTACTCAAGTACTGTACTTCACTACAATTTTGAGGTATTTTTTTACTTTACTGGAGTATTTCCAATTCTCAGTACTTTTACTTCTACTCCACTACATCTCAGAGGCAAGCAACTATTGTATTTTTACTCCACTAAAATGATTTGAATACTTTAGTTTCTAGTTACTTTTTGTAGATTTTGATTATTATTACAAAACATACATTAACCACTACAGATCTTCTATTTTCAAAGGATTTCTATACATTTGAAAACGTGTGAAATGGGACATTCTGCATAGTGAGTACTTTGTACTTTTGGTACTTTGATACTTTTACTTGCTTAAAAAACTTTGAGTACTTTTTCTACCACTGGTTGTGAGCTTGTAGATCTGCTATTTTAGGGCCATGCAAACACAGCTGTTCAGCTTAGTTCAGGCTTTAAAGTCATATTTTATCTGTTGTTGTTTTGATTGTTTGTTGAAACACAAGAAGAGAAGTTAAGAGTTCTAGAGGAACTGACTGACCACTCCCTGTGTGTGTGTGTGTGTGTGTGTGTGTGTGTGTGTGTGTGTGTGTGTGTGTGTGTGTGTGTGTGTGTGTGTGTGTGTGTGTTTGGTGCCTTGCTCGTGGGAGAGGAGAGTCTTCATGACAACATAAATAGGCCTATATGAACACACACACACACACACACACACACACACACACACACACACACACACACACACACACACACACACACACACACACAGACTGTATAGTTCCCTGTCTGTATCAGTTATAATGTAACCATTATATATTTATTATCAGATATATTATATATAATATAATAACATATTATATATAATATAACCATAAACAGACAGACGTTTATGGTTATATTTACAAAACTCTTTCATTTCCTGTTTTTTTATTTTCGTCTTTTTTCTTTCAGTTTTTCCATTTTGTCTCAGTGAGAAATATGTCACTTCCTCTTCTGGAATGACCACTTCCTGTTCTTCTCCTCTATTCTCCTCTCCTCTCCTCTATATCATTGGTTCTCAAAGTGGGGTCCGGGGACCCCCAGGGGTCCTTGAGGGAGTTCCAGGGGGTCCCCAGCTAAATGATAGATTAGGCACCAAATGGACCCTTATGGGTATGTAACTCTGAGAGTAACGGGTCCATTTGGTTCCATTTGTACACTCTCAGAGTTAAATTGACATAGATTTTACATTATAAATTGCGGTCCAAGTGATATAAATGCCATTAAATGGGGGTCTGTTGCCCTAATGCATGTCAAACTGGGGGTCCTTGAAATTAAAATGGTTGAGAATCACTGCTAGAGCCGTAAAAAATATTCTCTTATGGGGGTCCCTGGCATATCTTTTGAAATGGGGGTCCGCGGGCTAATAAGTGTCAATTTGGGGGTCCTTGACATGAAAAAGTTTGAGAACCACTGCTCTATATCATATATTGTCTCCAGGGGGAAATAAATAAAATAAAATCATGAATGTCTCTATGTGTCTACAGCATTGATTATTATGTTTATTTATTTATTTATATTATGATTATTAAATGACTGTAAAATAACTACAAATGCAAATTAGAACAAAATGATGCCTTTCACATGGTATTATATTCTCCACAACACTTGTATTCCCCCTATCTTGACAAATGGTACATTCCCCGGTTCAGTAGGTCAGCACAGGTGCAAAGCATTATTGTTAATTAGCAGCAGTAGCAGGTTCTTTCAGACAGTTTGTTTACTTTTGGTAAAATAATAATAATATCCACTGTTGGACTAATTATCTAATCATCATCATGTCTGTTTTCATTAAGTTCATCTTAAGGTGAGACAGCACTGTCTTTCTTATTGTTTGGGTTCCTTGTTGTGTTTGTCTGACACACACACACACACACACACACACACACACACACACACACACACACACGCGCGCGCGCGCGCGCGCGCGCGTGTGTGTGTGTGTGTGTGTGTGTGTGTGTGTGTGTGTGTGTGTGTGTGTGTGTGTGTATTTGCTGTGTTTGGAGTGGCTCTGCAAGTCTGTTCATGTGATACTGTTGTTGTTTTGTTGTTGCATAGTAGCAGTGGTGTAAAGTAACTAAGTACATTTACTCAAGTACTGTACTTAAGTACAATTTTGAGGTACTTTTACTCTACTGGAGTAGATAATAGACAGTAACAGATATATAGAGTTAAGGCAGGCTGCTGGCTGCCCAGGTTAGCTCGTGTCTGCCCTGGCCTGAGAGACTGACTAAAGGTGTGTGTGTGTGTGTGTGTGTGTGTGTGTGTGTGTGTGTGTGTGTGTGTGGGTGTGTGTGTGTGGGGGGGGGGGGGGGGGGGGTATGGGGGGTATGCCCCCTCCATAAGCCTCCCCGACCTCTCAGCTTAACCCAGACCTGGAACGCATCTGTGTCATTGTCAGATTTCTTTGGCTATTCAAAATGAGCTTGTAGATCTGCTATTTTGGAAAAATCGTGAAAATTTGAATACAGATCTTTGAATAAATATATATATATGTATATATATATATGTATATATGTATTTTTTTTTACTCAAATCTTTGCTTCTGAGGGGTCCCTGGAACAACATATTTTGAGATGAAGGGGTCCGCGGCCAAACAGTATATTTCTGTTTGTAGTAGAATATGATTTTATGTATTTCTGTTTGTAGTAGACAGAGGGATGAGATACTAAAGGCTTATGCTGTCTCAAGCCATAGAGCACCGAAGTCTGACGTCATTTACACATCCTAGGTTTGTCTACCTGGTTCACGGTTTCCCCCCCGTTCTGAATCCCCATAGACATGTTTAATATCACGTTTAATATCATAGACATGTTTAATATCACGTCAGATAAGAACTGTGTTCCAAAAATAAACAAATGATCCCGGCGGTTTGACTCTTATGGATATGAAGCATCAACTGACGGTGAGAAAACATTAATGTTACTTCCGCCGAATTAGTTACATTAAAACAGACTGTATCAAATATGAGTGACTGACTATCATAAACCATACAGAACCTCCTCCCTGACAATATCACAGAGACAGTTTGTTTATTTTTGGAACATAATTCTTATATGAGACGATTCTATGATGACCCAATGTTATTCTCCATAGAGCAGCGGTTCTCAACCAGTGGTCCGGGGACCACCAGTGGTCCTTGAGGGGGTTCCAGGGGGTCCTCAGCCAAATTAAT
>NC_139949.1:54718126-54820626 GCF_963454915.1 Gymnoscopelus microlampas | reverse complement strand
CACACACACACACACACACACACAGACACACACACGGACGGACAAAGTGAAAACATACTCTCCACCATGCCTTCGGCCTGGCGGAGACTTTGGCCTTGGGTCCACTTTCTGACATCTTCTTTAAGAATGCGGCACCAGCTTCATCAACTTGAACGTCTTCTAGTTCTTTAAGTGATCTGTAGCGTCTCCTCTTACTGGTGTAATGTGCTCGTTGATGTTGTCTTTCATCTATTGAATACTGTGACCAGTGCCTTCTTTTCCTTTCCATGTTCTTTACAGACTCTTGTACTTTTTCTTCCAGAGAATGTAGCAATCTTTGCTGTGTCATGTTGTCAGCATTTGTGGCTCGTCTTCGTTTTTTGTCATTGTCTCCGCCAGAGGTGGAGAGTATGTTTTCACTTTGTCCGTCTTTGCTTCATGAACAAGCAAAGGCATTGCGCCTTTGCTTCTTCATGAGGTTTCAGACGATGATTTCCTGCTTCTTCAGTTTGCGTAATGAGAGTTAGTTGCATTGTGTGATCTCAGCTGTGACCTCTGTTTGTACTGGAAAGTACTGTTCCTGAATGATCCTGTCTAAGCTATTGATTACCTCACTTCCAAAGACATAAATAGTCTTTGGAAGTGACACACCTATTTATAGGATTTTATTTCGTCATGCGTCCCTCTAGCCAATCAAAAGCATTGGTGACAACATATTGTCACGTGTCACGTGAAGCTTGACCAATGTTAGCTTGGCTAGGGGGGGGGACACACAGCAGGGCGGGAACGAAAACATACTCTCGAGACAATCAGGCATTATGACGTCATCACGCCCCAACAATACCATTTAGTGGACTAAATCTGTTGTGATGCCCCTTATATGGAGTGTTATGGGAGTGTCTGCTCTGCTCATACTGATCTTCTAGGTCAGTGGTTCTCAACCAGTGGTCTGGGGACCACCAGTGGTCTTTGAGGGGGTTCCAGGTGGTCCCCGGCCAAATGATGAAGAGAGGTGGAGAGGGTCCCCAGCTAAATAATGGAGAGTTGGTAACCAAATGGACCCTTATAGATCTATAACTCTTGAGAGTGTAAAATGAAACCAAATGGACCCTTATAGATCTATAACTCTTGACAGTGTAAAATGAAACCAAATGGACCCTTATAGATCTATAACTCTTGAGAGTGTAAAATGAAACCAAATGGACCCTTATAGATGTTTAACTCTTGAGAGTGTAAAATGAAACCAAATGGACCCTTATAGATGTTTAACTCTTGAGAGTGTAAAATGAAACCAAATGGACCCTTATAGATGTTTAACTCTTGAGAGTGTAAAATGAAACCAAATGGACCCTCACGGGTCCATTTGGTTTCATTTTACGCTCTCAAGAGTTAAATTATTGTTAAACATCTGCATTACTTAATTTACAAGAAGTAACACAATTATAGAATGTAGAAGAATTGTTATTTTGATCAACATTTGCCTGTTCTCTGTCCTAATGTTCTCTGTCCTAATGGAACTAACATCAACACATCATGGATAAGATCTCATCCAATGACAACAACATATATATACATTTATATATATATATATATATAGATATATATATATACTAGAGTTTCGGGGGGCTACGCCCCCCTCAACCCCAGCCGCGCACGGGGCCCAGCGTGGCCGTGTGTATATTGGGGGACCCAAGTCGCCGGAGTGAAACTGGGGAAAAGTTTTTTTGAAAAAGGAAAAAATTTGAAGAAATAATATTTGTTATGTTTCAGGGGGTCCACAGGGGGTCCGCGGACCCCCTGATGGTCCACTGACCCCCTGTGGAGTGTTGGGACGCGCGGGGACACCCCTGGAACATTGCGGACCATTTCGGTGTTTTTTTTTTTTTCATGAAGGTGGTTGCTTGTTTCTGGCGCAGGCTGTGCAAAACTGGCAACCCAGCGCATGCTGCCGCACGTTAAAGTGGCGTAGCGTCATGAGGGTCAGTGGGGCCGTGGCTCGGTCAGTGAAGACCCTGTAGTGCGGATGATATGTGGCATACAGGGGCAGATTGTAAATCCACAGAGGAAACATCCGTGGGCTACCATTGGTTCAGCGATGTGTGCGGTCGCCCTGCGGCCCCTCCTCCTCCACCAATGTGCAGTATTGAGAGCCCTGACGTCACAACAATTGGAGCGATGGGCACTGCACTGTGGTTGGTTAGGGTACACCTAGGGCCCAGGTAGAACCCAGTTAAAGCCTGCATGGGCAAACCCAGTTAGGACCCGCCTTGGTCCCACATAAACATGGCTAGTTGGGGCCCACCTAAGGGCCAGGTAGAAGCTACTTATAGCCTGCATGGGCATCGCAGTTGGGACTGAAGTGGATGCCGCTGACATTGCTGACATGGGGTCCATATGGTTTAGCCCACCTTGAAACCATATGGGAACTACGCTGGCATGCTGGCTGTAATGCAAACGCTGCATCATACCTGCAGTGTGTAGTTTGATGTTGTGTGTGTAGCAGATATACCTGCAGTGTGTAGATCAATGTCCATAGGAAAGTCAATGCCCAGCAGTGTTTTTTTTCCCCAGCAGAGTTTCTAGTGTCTCTGTGTCTCTCTGGAAGAGGTTGCACATGAACTCTGCAGCCGCACTGAGGCGCTCCAACCCAAACACTCTGACATTAAGCTGCTGCACACAACAAACATCAGCACCACGCTGCTGTTTGTCCAAAAGACACAATATCTCCTCTCCCACCGACGTCATGTGTTCATGTAGCGACAGCCGTACAGACTCCTTTTGACACATTTTACGTCGTTTATCCAGCTCTCACTGACTGTCCACATCGGGCTGTTATTTTCCTGCGATCAAGTCAACGATGTGAGAGATTAGCTATGACAGACGGACGGACAGGGGGTGAAACATAGTCTTGCGCCATGCCTTTCGGCCTGGCGGAGACAATAAAAAACCGAAAGTAAAGGAAATGGCCATTTCTGCAACAGAAGTAGTCAATAAACTATGCTATGAAAACATGGGCCACATTGGCAAAGAATGTAAGAAAGAGGCAATCATGTAGGAAATAGCCGATCTCCAAGCTTACAAAGCCTCTCAACGTGAGGCGTTTCGAGCTTGTAGATCGGCTATTTTCACAATATTTACTTGTGGAACGGAGTGAAACAGAATGGGGGGGTCCCAGATCAAGTACGTGTATTTGGGGGGGGGGGGGCGGCGTGAAAGGGTTGATAAACACTGCTCTAATCGGGGCGAAATTATCTGAAATTACTACATGACCATAATGCAGGCTAACATGCGTTGCACGGGGCGGTCCTGCCATTACGTTAGTTACTGTAGTTGCTGTGGAGCGACATAGTTCTCCAGAAGACACACACAAACATACACCATGTACAATGGACGAACTGAGCAGCAATATAGACATTCACCACACGAACGTGCATTGTTGACAAAGTGATTGCACAGCCGCTGCAGGCATGACAGCCAGGTTAGCGTTAGCGACATGGCAGCTATCACAGCGCCCTGTCCGTCGTGCTGCAACTGCGTGTGATGGCTACAGCAGTAACAGCAAGCTGTCTGCGATGCCATTGTCTGGAGACTGCTGTTAGCGTGACACGACCAATGAGAGTGAGCGCTGTAGTTGTTGCTAAGATACGGTGGCGTCTCTGCCCCATAGCTTGTAGATCTCTCACACATGATTGGCGTAGGCTGCGTTGCCAGGTCTGACTTTGTGTCTAAGCAATGGTCGGCTTATTTTTGCGCGCCTTTGGGCTCGTTTGCATTGTGCGCACGGCAGCGCTTGTTTAGCGTACGTCAGCGCGACGTGGCAACGGACGTGGCAACGTGAAAGGTGATTGGCTGGTGAAAAGAAACACCCGACGTTACACCAGAAATGGTGCCTGGAGAAAATGGTGACCAAAAAAAAAGTTTGGAAAAAAAGGAAAAAAACCCCGCAGCGGCTGGCTGGTGTTGTGGTGATGAGGTCGTGCGCACGGTAAACGGTACGAAGCGGGCTCCCCTTCCGTTTTGTCCGACATTTGGTGAGTAGAATTAATTATGTTGCGCGGTGGAAAGGGTGTAGTGAGCAGTGAGATGTCCCCTACGCGAGGCGTAAATTCAGCGCGGCCGGCGTGGCGAGTCAGTAGGCGACATGTGGTCTGGCGGTGCGTTGTTTAGTCGATAACAGAGCTGTGGGGTGTCATCACCGAGGGTGCGGAAGTTGCTCGCCATTTATATAGTTAGATATATATATAACATATACAACAACATATATAAGTCTTGAGTCTGAGAGTCTGAATGTCATCAAACGGTGGCTCTAACCCTAACCCTGAATAATAAATAATGGACCTGGATGTGAAAACAGTTGAAAACCACTCCACACACACACACACACACACACACACACACACACACACACACACACACACACACACACACACACACACACACACACACACACACACACACACACACACACACACTCTTCTGGGTCCAAGTGTGTGTTTTGCCAATAAGTGCAGTGCTGTGTCCCTCACTGTTTAACAGATCTGAGACACAAATAACTGTGTGTGTGTGTGTGTGCGTGTGCGTGTGCGTGTGCGTGTGTGTGTGTGTGTGTGTGTGTGTGTGTGTGTGTGCGTGTGTGTGTAGGTGACAGTAGACGGGCGGGCAGTCAGTCTTAACCTATGGGACACAGCGGGCCAGGAGGAGTACGACAGGTTGAGGACCCTGTCTTACCCTCAGACACACGTCTTCATCGTCTGCTTCAGCATCTCAAGCCCCGCCTCCTACGAGAACGTCAAGCACAAGTGGCACCCAGAGGTCAGGAGGTCAAGCACGCACATGCACGCACGCACTCACGCACACACACGGACGAACGCAAGAACGTGCACACACGCTCGAACACACACAGACACACGCACGCACGTGCGCACGCAGAGATCTTGTATTTCTATATTTCACCTTTATGTTTTTTTCTCTCAACGCGTCACATTGCACACGTTGTGATCTTGTAGATCTGCTATTTTCAAATAGTCTAGGTGTCACGCTCTGCTCCTCAGTCTCATGTTAGACTCATTAAAACACACGTCTCTGCTTCTGGTGACTGATATTGTCCTTCTAATGAATGTTAGACTCATTAAAACACACGTCTCTGCTTCTAGTGACTGATATTGTCCTTCTAATGAATGTTAGACTCATTAAAACACACGTCTCTGCTTCTAGTGTCTGATATTGTCCTTCTAATGAATGTTAGACTCATTAAAACACACGTCTCTGCTTCTAGTGACTGATATTGTCCTTCTAATGAATGTTAGACTCATTAAAACACACGTCTCTGCTTCTAGTGACTGATATTGTCCTTCTAATGAACGTTAGACTCATATCGCCCAAAAAGATAAAGAAAATCCATCTTTCATCGCCCCCCCGCCCACTTCGCCCGATCGCCGGCTCTCATAGACTTTCATTATATTTTGGGCGATGTTGCCCGGCATCGCCCGAGAGTTGCCCGCTGTTAAAACGCAGGGTTAGACTCATTAAAACACACGTCTCTGCTTCTAGTGACTGATATTGTCCTTCAAAATAAATTGTGTGTGTGTGTGTGTGTGTGTGTGTCTGTCTGTCTGTCTGTCTGTCTGTCTGTCTGTCTGTCTGTCTGTCTGTCTGTCTGTCTGTCTGTCTGTGGTCAGGTGTTCCATCACTGTCCAGGTGTACCAGTTCTCCTGGTAGGTACTAAGACAGACCTGAGGTCAGACACAGAGACTCAACGCAAGCTGAAAGAGCAGAACCAGAGTCCCGTCACCCACCAGCAGGGGGCAGCACTAGCCAAACAGATCCACGCCAGCAAATACCTGGAATGTTCCGCTCTCAACCAGGTAATAAATATCTGTTCTTTTATTAGTCATTGTTATCCTCCGAGGCCCTAACAGTTTATTTCAAACCGGATCTCCTCCCACAGTTTATTTTTCCCAATTTAGTGCCATATGTCATAATGAGCGGCTTCACCGGGAATTTTTCTCTCAGAAACCGTAAGGGCTAGAGTTACCAGACTGGGAGGTTCATGATTTAGTGCGAAATTATTAAAAGATATTATATTCCTGGAGTCCTGGCGACAGCGACCCGCGACTCGCTTCCGCGCAACCACACACTCTGCAATTGCCCTGAATTGCGACGCGTCTAGTTATTATAATTATTCTCTCTCTCTCAACCTAATAAATATCGGTTCTTTTATTAAGACATTATTCTATCCATTACGCTTTCAATTAATCGCATGGCCGAACCTCTTCTTGGCTTGAGATGACTTTAATTCTTCTCTTGAATGTGTCTCCAGTATCAAAGAGACTCCTTGTACAGTACATGTACAGTACATGTACAGTACATGTACAGTACATGTACAGAACATCAAAGAGACTCCTCACTCACAGCCATCTCAGAACGGAGCCGAGGATTTCATTCTTATTTTCCTTCTGGGAAATTGTCTGTGATTAAAGGGGAATTTTACCCCATGGTTTTCTTACCTTTTCTATGATGTTATGATATGCTAGGGTGAATGCTACAGTAGAGATTTACCTTTTCTATGATGTTATGATATCTTAGGGTGAATGCTACAGTAGAGATTTACCTTTTCTATGATGTTATGATATGCTAGGGTGAATGCTACAGTAGAGATTTACCTTTTCTATGATGTTATGATATGCTAGGGTGAATGCTACAGTAGAGATTTATCTTTTCTATGATGTTATGATATCTTAGGATGAATGCTACAGTAGAGATTTATCTTTTCTATGATGTTATGATATCTTAGGGTGAATGCTACAGTAGAGATTTATCTTTTCTATGATGTTATGATATGTTAGGGTGAATGTTACAGTAGAGATTTACCTTTTCTATGATGTTATGATATCTTAGGGTGAATGCTACAGTAGAGATTTATCTTTTCTATGATGTTATGATATGTTAGGGTGAATGTTACAGTAGAGATTTATCTTTTCTATGATGTTATGATATCTTAGGGTGAATGTTACAGTAGAGATTTATCTTTTCTATGATGTTATGATATGTTAGGGTGAATGCTACAGTAGAGATTTATCTTTTCTATGATGTTATGATATGTTAGGGTGAATGTTACAGTAGAGATTTATCTTTTCTATGATGTTATGATATCTTAGGGTGAATGCTACAGTAGAGATTTACCTTTTCTATGATGTTATGATATGTTAGGGTGAATGTTACAGTAGAGATTTATCTTTTCTATGATGTTATGATATGTTAGGGTGAATGTTACAGTAGAGATTTATCTTTTCTATGATGTTATGATATGTTAGGGTGAATGTTACAGTAGAGATTTACCTTTTCTATGATGTTATGATATCTTAGGATGAATGCTACAGTAGAGATTTACCTTTTCTATGATGTTATGATATCTTAGGATGAATGCTACAGTAGAGATTTACCTTTTCTATGATGTTATGATATCTTAGGGTGAATGCTACAGTAGAGATTTACCTTTTCTATGATGTTATGATATGTTAGGATGAATGCTACAGTAGAGATTTACCTTTTCTATGATGTTATGATATCTTAGGGTGAATGCTACAGTAGAGATTTACCTTTTCTATGATGTTATGATATGTTAGGGTGAATGCTACAGTAGAGATTTACCTTTTCTATGATGTTATGATATCTTAGGATGAATGCTACAGTAGAGATTTTGTGAAATCTAGGGAGACTTCCGGTGGGACGTTCAAGACAATCACGTTGCATAGTGTATGAACGTCAGATCTCAAAAAAAAGAAAAAAAAGCTATTGTGATTTAGCACAAGGACCATAGGCAGCGTTTTTAGTTCAGTCAGAAAACTCACCAATAATTTGAACCAATATTTTATTATGAATGTGAATACAAGTGTGGATATAACAGGAAGGTAAAGAAACATTATGTTAATGTGTTTCTGAACAGGAAGTAAAGAAACATTATGTTAATGTGTTTCTGAACAGGAAGTAAAGAAACATTATGTTAATGTGTTTCTGAACAGGAAGTAAAGAAACATTATGTTAATGTGTTTCTGAACAGGAAGTAAAGAAACATTATGTTAATGTGTTTCTGAACAGGAAGGTAAAGAAACATTATGTTAATGTGTTTCTGAACAGGAAGTAAAGAAACATTATGTTAATGTGTTTCTGAACAGGAAGTAAAGAAACATTATGTTAATGTGTTTCTGAACAGGAAGTAAAGAAACATTATGTTAATGTGTTTCTGAACAGGAAGTAAAGAAACATTATGTTAATGTGTTTCTGAACAGGAAGGTAAAGAAACATTATGTTAATGTGTTTCTGAACAGGAAGTAAAGAAACATTATGTTAATGTGTTTCTGAACAGGAAGGTAAAGAAACATTATGTTAATGTGTTTCTGAACAGGAAGTAAAGAAACATTATGTTAATGTGTTTCTGAACAGGAAGTAAAGAAACATTATGTTAATGTGTTTCTGAACAGGAAGTAAAGAAACATTATGTTAATGTGTTTCTGAACAGGAAGTAAAGAAACATTATGTTAATGTGTTTCTGAACAGGAAGTAAAGAAACATTATGTTAATGTGTTTCTGAACAGGAAGGGATCAAAGACGTGTTCAGTGACGCGGTGCGGGCGGTCCTCAGCCCCCCGGCCCCCCCCGCCAAGAAACCCTGTGTCCTCCTCTAGACGCTCCATGGTTCCAATCCTACACCGGTCTCTGTGTGTGTGTGTGTGTGTGTGTGTGTGATTGTGTGTGTGTGTGTGTGTGTGTGTGTGTGTGTGTGTGTGTGTGTGTGTGTGTGTGTGTGTGTGTGTGTGTGTGTGTGTGTGTGTGTGTGTGTGTGTGTGTGTGTGTGTGTGTGTGTGTGTGTGTGTGTGTGTGTGTGTTACTACATGTGTGATGGCCAAATGTCCCTCCCCATCTATCTATATATCTCAGTGGTTCTCAAACGTTTTCATGTCAAGGACCCCCAAATGGACACTTATTAGCCCACGGACCCCCATTTGAAATGATAAGCCAGGGACCCCCATAAGAGAAGATTTTTACGGCTCTATAGCGGTGATTCTCAACCATTTTAATTTCAAGGACCCCCAGTTTGACATGCATTAGGGCTACAGACCCCCATTTAATGGCATTTATATCTCTGGGACCCCAATTCATATTGTAAAATCAATGTTAAGTTCCCCCTGGAACTCCCTCAAGTATCCCTGGGGGTCCCCGGACCCCACTTTGAGAACCAACGATCTATCTAACATAATGAGTTCTGTTATCATCCCCAGGAATTACATTGAGGGCAGCCCCCCCCCCCCCCCCCTCTATTATTGCCCCAAAAATAAATGTCATGTCACTGTCAATGTCACTCAGTGTGCACCAACTACACTTGTTAGAAGTGGTCATGTGATGTAACCCAGTGGTTCTCAAAGTGAGATCCAGGGACCCCCAGGGGTCCTTGGGGGTGTTCCAGGGGGTCCCCAGCTAAATTAGTTAAAAAGTATTTTAGATGTTTTATTATTATTAGTATTATTATTTTATAATATTAGGATATTACAGGGTAACGGCTCAACCAAACCTTTAGCAAAGTGTCATTGACATCGCTATTTCCTCTTCCTGTCGCTGACTTCCTGTCGCTGACTTCCTGTCCATCAACACAGGACCAGATTGGGTTCATCCACACATGTACGTCAGTTGTCGTACGGAAGTCGGAAGTCCCGTCCACTCTCATGTTAAGTCCACTCCCATGTTAAGTCCACTCCCATGTTAAGTCCACTCCCATGTTAAGTCCACTCCCATGTTAAGTCCACTCCCATGTTAAGTCCACTCCCATGTTAAGTCCACTCCCATGTTAAGTCCACTCTCATGTTAAGTCCACTCCCATGTTAAGTCCACTCCCATGTTAAGTCCACTCCCATGTTAAGTCCACTCCCATGTTAAGTCCACTCTCATGTTAAGTCCACTCCCATGTTAAGTCCACTCCCATGTTAAGTCCACTCTCATGTTAAGTCCACTCTCATGTTAAGTCCACTCTCATGTTAAGTCCACTCCCATGTTAAGTCCACTCTCATGTTAAGTCCACTCCCATGTTAAGTCCACTCCCATGTTAAGTCCACTCTCATGTTAAGTCCACTCTCATGTTAAGTCCACTCCCATGTTAAGTCCACTCCCATGTTAAGTCCACTCTCATGTTAAGTCCACTCCCATGTTAAGTCCACTCTCATGTTAAGTCCACTCCCATGTTAAGTCCACTCTCATGTTAAGTCCACTCCCATGTTAAGTCCACTCTCATGTTAAGTCCACTCTCATGTTAAGTCCACTCTCATGTTAAGTCCACTCCCATGTTAAGTCCACTCTCATGTTAAGTCCACTCCCATGTTAAGTCCACTCCCATGTTAAGTCCACTCTCATGTTAAGTCCACTCTCATGTTAAGTCCACTCCCATGTTAAGTCCACTCTCATGTTAAGTCCACTCCCATGTTAAGTCCACTCCCATGTTAAGTCCACTCCCATGTTAAGTCCACTCCCATGTTAAGTCCACTCCCATGTTAAGTCCACTCTCATGTTAAGTCCACTCTCATGTTAAGTCCACTCTCATGTTAAGTCCACTCCCATGTTAAGTCCACTCCCATGTTAAGTCCACTCCCATGTTAAGTCCACTCCCATGTTAAGTCCACTCTCATGTTAAGTCCACTCTCATGTTAAGTCCACTCTCATGTTAAGTCCACTCCCATGTTAAGTCCACTCTCATGTTAAGTCCACTCCCATGTTAAGTCCACTCTCATGTTAAGTCCACTCCCATGTTAAGTCCACTCCCATGTTAAGTCCACTCTCATGTTAAGTCCACTCCCATGTTAAGTCCACTCCCATGTTAAGTCCACTCCCATGTTAAGTCCACTCCCATGTTAAGTCCACTCCCATGTTAAGTCCACTCCCATGTTAAGTCCACTCCCATGTTAAGTCCACTCCCATGTTAAGTCCACTCCCATGTTAAGTCCACTCCCATGTTAAAGGGGAAATCCACCCATTTTCAATATTTAACTATGTCATTAATATAGCATAAAGGAGTTGTGTCGAAATAAGAAAAAAGTTCCCCCCTTTCTGTATTGCCTTGAACTGGAAGATTGATTTTGGGTTTAACATGGCAAATTACAACACGATGAGTCATCATGTTGTAATTTGCAATGTTAAACCCAAAATCAATCCTCCAGTTCAAGGCAACACAGAAAGGGGGGAACTTTTTTCTTATTTCCACACAACTCCTTTATGCTATATTAATGACATAGTTAAATATTGAAAATGGGTGGATTTCCCCTTTAAGTCCACTCCCATGTTAAGTCCACTCCCATGTTAAGTCCACTCCCATGCTAAGTCCACTCCCATGTTAAGTCCACTCCCATGTTAAGTCCACTCCCATGTTAAGTCCACTCTCATGTTAAGTCCACTCCCATGTTAAGTCCACTCCCATGTTAAGTCCACTCCCATGTTAAGTCCACTCCCATGTTAAGTCCACTCCCATGTTAAGTCCACTCCCATGCTAAGTCCACTCCCATGTTAAGTCCACTCCCATGTTAAGTCCACTCCCATGTTAAGTCCACTCCCATGTTAAGTCCACTCTCATGTTAAGTCCACTCC
This sequence comes from Gymnoscopelus microlampas, assembly GCF_963454915.1. Taxonomy (NCBI): domain Eukaryota; kingdom Metazoa; phylum Chordata; class Actinopteri; order Myctophiformes; family Myctophidae; genus Gymnoscopelus; species Gymnoscopelus microlampas. The sequence continues at coordinate 54,809,022 of NC_139949.1, read as the reverse complement.
CATGTTAAGTCCACTCCCATGTTAAGTCCACTCCCATGTTAAGACCACTCCCATGTTAAGTCCACTCCCATGTTAAGTCCACTCTCATGTTAAGTCCACTCCCATGTTAAGTCCACTCCCATGTTAAGTCCGCTCCCATGTTAAGTCCACTCCCATGTTAAGTCCACTCCCATGTTAAGTCCACTCCCATGTTAAGTCCACTCCCATGTTAAGACCACTCCCATGTTAAGTCCACTCCCATGTTAAGTCCACTCCCATGTTAAGTCCGGTCCCATGTTAAGTCCGGTCCCATGTTAAGTCCACTCCCATGTTAAGTCCGGTCCCATGTTAAGTCCGGTCCCATGTTAAGTCCACTCCCATGTTAAGTCCACTCCCATGTTAAGTCCGGTCCCATGTTAAGTCCACTCCCATGTTAAGTCCGGTCCCATGTTAAGTCCACTCCCATGTTAAGTCCGGTCCCATGTTAAGTCCGGTCCCATGTTAAGTCCACTCCCATGTTAAGTCCGGTCCCATGTTAAGTCCGGTCCCATGTTAAGTCCACTCTCATGTTAAGTCCACTCTCATGTTAAGTCCACTCTCATGTTAAGTCCACTCCCATGTTAAGTCCACTCTCATGTTAAGTCCACTCCCATGTTAAGTCCGGTCCCATGTTAAGTCCACTCTCATGTTAAGTCCACTCTCATGTTAAGTCCACTCCCATGATAAGTCCACTCTCATGTTAAGTCCACTCCCATGTTAAGTCCGGTCCCATGTTAAGTCCACTCTCATGTTAAGTCCACTCTCATGTTAAGTCCACTCTCATGTTAAGTCCACTCCCATGTTAAGTCCACTCTCATGTTAAGTCCACTCCCATGTTAAGTCCACTCCCATGTTAAGTCCACTCCCATGTTAAGTCCACTCCCATGTTAAGTCCGGTCCCATGTTAAGTCCACTCCCATGTTAAGTCCACTCCCATGTTAAGTCCACTCTCATGTTAAGTCCGGTCCGATGCGCGTCTGAAGTGCATATCCGGGTTCCGCTTTTCATTGAGTAACGGAACCGAAACAAGGGCTGGCAACCCTAGCGTCAACTTGACGTACATGTGTGGAGGATGCACCCACTGACTGATTGTTGACAAACATTCATGAACCTTTGTGCATATTATACTATGTCATGTATGTGTCATGTATGTGTCATGTATGTGCATACTATACTATGTCAAAAGCAGTAGTTCTCACAGTGGGGTACGAGGACCCCCCTCGGGGGCCCTGAATGGGTTCCAGGGGGTCCCCAGCTAAATGAAGTTTATATCGCTCAAAATGACTCATTTAATAATTTGTCTTTTCAAAAACAGAACATTTAGAAGGCGTTAAATGGTCGACACAGGATGTAGTGGAAGGTCTTTATTTTAGAAATGGAATGTTAATGTTATTGAAAAGTCAAATTACGGCTAACGAAAGCTACTGTACACACACACACACACACACACACACACACACACACACACTCACTGTTCTTGTCATGGCAGAACTTTTTTATGATTCTTTTTTTAATTTATCAAATCTTTAATGTTTGTTTGTTTTTGTTTATTATAACGAGATTTAATAATATTATAATATGTGCCTTTTTGTATTTCTGTGCTTTAATAATACATTCCTGTGAAAATAAATGTGTACCACATACACACAATTATCATTTAAAGTGTTTATTTGTACCACATTACACACAATTATCATTTAAAGTGTTTATTTGTACCACATTACACACAATGATCATTTAAAGTGTTTATTTGTACCACATTACACACAATTATCATTTTCATGGTTTTAAAGAAGAGAAGTTGACCCCATGGGCCACAGGTTGACCTTTTGGGCCAGGACTTTCTATTTCTTCTTCCGGCTACTTCGATGAAAAATAAAAAAATAAATCATTTTTTTAAGTCGGAAATAATGAATTTAACTTGAAGGTTAAGGATGATTTTATTTTAATATAGTACATGAATAGTATAACTGTCTGTGAAATATAACCCATTTATTTCACAAAGTAATGTATTGTCAAATTACCAATATTTGTACAAAGTTTAGTCTGGGAGTCTTCGGCTTGGATCCTGGACAACAGCGGCGCGGCCACTGAGTTCTCTATTCAAATCAACAGCCAATGAAGAAAAGGGTGCGGGATGACAGCAGCCGGGTTAAAACTATTCCAGAACCTGGTGGTGGAACTCTTGATACTGCGGTAGGTCCCCTTGCCCGGCCGCGGACGTTGTAGGGTTCTGAACAGTTTGTGACTAGGGTGGTGCTTGTCCTTGATGATGCGCTTGGCTTTGACCACGCACCGCATTTTGTACAGATCCTGGAGCGCTGGGAGCTCGCTTCCCATTATTCGCTCTGCCGATCGCACTACTCGCTGTAGGTTGATCTTCTCTCGGGCAGTGCAGTTCCCATACCAGGCCGTGACACAGCCTGTTAGGACGCCTTCTACCGAACTGTTGTAATACAGCTTGAGGATGCGCTGTCCTACTCCGAGCTTCTTCAGGCGTCGGAGCCAGTACAGTCGCTGCTGAGCCTTTTTCTTCACGTGTGTGGTGTGCGTCTCCCATTTTAGGTCCTCCTCGATGTGTACTCCGAGGAACTTGAACTCGCTGACCCTTTCCACTGCAGCACCGTCGATGTGGATGGGTGCATGGTCTCTCCGCGGCCTCCTGAAGTCCACGATCAGTTCTTTGGTCTTGTCGACGTTGAGAGCGAGGTTGTTCTCCCGGCACCAGAGAGTTGATCTCCTCTCTGTAGTCAGACTCGTCGTCGTTGACGATTCGGCCTATCACTGTCGTGTCGTCCGCGTACTTTATGTTGGTGTTGGAGACATGTGTTGCTGTGCAGTCATATGTGTACAGGGAGTAGAGGAGAGGGCTCAGCACGCATCCCTGGGGTGCTCCGGTGTTAAGGGTCAGGGGGTCAGATGTGATGCTGCCCATTCTCACCACCTGATGTCGGTTGGACAAGAAGTCCTGTACATTCTAATTGGTTGCTATGACTGCCTATGAATTTCATGGGCCAGGGTAGGTCAACCTGGCCTAGCGGGGATCTGCCCTGTTGCGCGCAGCAGAACAACGGGTGAAAGCAATTAACTTAAACGAGTAAACATTTGGATCATTGTTGACAAACTAATAGAAACTATAACAGAACATGGATGTTGTTTGCAAAAGGATTATTTAGTTACTGTCCATCAGAGCTGTGAGGTCACAGCTTCTCTCTACTTTTGTGTGATACTGATAGCCTAAAGGTTTTATTTGTTTGCAGCACACTGCGCTGCCACTGACAATGCACCCGATCTACTATCAATCACAATACAGCTGTTATGCAGTTCACTTGTTCTTCTACTATACTGGGTAATTCTACTAAAACACCTCTCTCTGTCAAAAGCATTATTTGATCCACAGCATTTTGTGTAGTGTAGGAATATATTTATATATATATGTAAATATATGGTAATGATGTAGGAATATATTTACATGTATGCAAATATATGGTAATGATGTAGAATATATTTACATGTATGTAAATAAATGGTAATGATGTAGGCATTAGCCTGAAATTGTTAAGACACAAATACACAAGCCTCACCGTTTTGTTTCAAAAATGTTCTTTTTATTGGATACTTGTCTGTCCATAATATCAAATATAATAACAGATTGTAACCATACAGTCAGCTGTACAAACACTCACACACATAAACATATGTTTACTATGCAAGATGAATCTCCAACTTGTTGCTTTTAAACTGTCCTTTAAACACATACAGTTAACTTATAAATATACTCATTCATTCATTCATTCATTGAACTTCACCCATTTTCAACCTATGTTCATATAATTGGTCCTCACTAATGCTCATTATAATATTATATTATATCTTATCTTCATATGATAGGCTCTATTCACAGCAGCCATATTATGAAGACCTTCACAGGTGTTACCAATGATACTAATGAAGGCTCTGTTCCATTCTGGTCAAACAGAGTCAGGGTGTTAATATTGTGCATGTTGGCTCACTGGAAACACCAGTGGGTTTACAGTTGGGGTCCAGGGACCCTCATGGGCTTCCACATGGCCCCTTATTGGTTCCATTTGTACACTCTCAGAGTTATGGGGGTCGTGGAAATCACTGTGCTACACTAAAATGAACAGAGCCTTCATTAGTATCATTGGCAACACCTGTGAATGTCTTCATAATATGGCTTCTGTGAATAGAGCCTATTGGTCCTCACTAATGCTCATTATAATATAATATTATATCTTATCTTCATATAATTGGTCCTCACTAATAATGCTCATTATAATATCATGCTGTCCGGCAGAAACAAACTCTTTTACATTTGTTCCCCCATAAATCAGGGCCATTGAAACCCTTTACGTCTGTGTGTTGATTAAAACCTCCATCCTCATTGTGAGCTTGGAGATCCATTCAGCTGTTCTTATCAATGATGAACAAAACCTCCTGTTAGGGTACCCTAACCCTAACCCTAACCTCCTAACTCCACTTTATGTTTTGTTTTTGTCATTTCCTGAAAAATTAACATTTTGGAGTTATCTGGTTTCTGCCGGACAGCAGAGATATCTTATCTTCACTAATGCTTATAAATAAGATTATAATGAATTCGTGAGGACCAATTCTATGAAGATAAGATTGAAAATGGGTGAAATTCTCCTTTAAGTAATGCATTCATTCAGTCAGATTGTCTTTAGAACGGAATAACAGAATGTTTACCATTTACTGGCAGTGGTTCTCAATGTGAGGTCAGGGGACCCCCAGGGGTCCTTTCAGGGGCGGGGGGGGGGCAGTACAACAACTTTATACCTCTTACGTGAAAATAGCAGATCTACAAGCTCACAACACATCGTGATGCAAATAGACCTGTATTTGGGTTCAATCATTTGGCTAGAACCCCCTGGAACCCCTTCAAGGAACCCTGGGGGGTCTCCAGGGGCCTGGGGGGTCCCCAGACCCCACTTTGAGAAGCGGTGAGGGAGTGAGTCTGACAGCATGGAATGTGTCACACCTCTGCAGACAGGCAGGGGGCAGTGTTGTGCTTTCAGTCAACACAAACACACACTGGGTACAAACAGATATGTCCGTTCGCGACGGAACGAACGGCCGGAAGTCCCATCCACTCCCATGTTAAAAAAAAAACGGAAACGAAACGCGTCCGTCTTTCCGTTTTTTTTTTAACATGGGAGTGGATGGGACTTCCGGCCGTTCGTTCCGTCGCGAACGGACATGTCTGTTTGTACCCACTGCAGTCCAGTGTGTGTGTGTGTGTGTGTGTGTGTGTGTGTGTGTGTGTGTGTGTGTGTGTGTGTGTGTGTGTGTGTGTGTGTGTGTGTGTGTGTGTGTGTGGGGGGGGGTCAGTATCTCTTGTCCTCGGGGGGCGTGGCCACCAGTACTTCCTGGTTGTTGAAGTCCCAGAATGCCGTGAGGTGAAACGCCATGTTGGAGCCGACTACCAAGTATTCTAACAGAGCAAACACAGTGTAGACTACACACACACACACACACACGCACACGCGCACACGCACACGCACACGCACACGCACAAGCACGCACACACAGAAAAAAGGAAAAGAAAAGAAAGTCAGTCAGACAGACAGACATTTTAATTGAAGAAATAGAGGTCTAATATTAACACAAAAATAAACTTCTATCATTTAAACATACTTAGACTATAGGGTTTCACCCCAGACAGTGTTTAAGTTGATTAAAACAGATATTTGATATTAAGTGTTAATATCACCACCAAAGTAAACTAAACGCTTTAACACATTGATGCATTCTTTCTTTTTTTTATTCCACAAGGGGCGCCCTAACACAGCTTTGGAACGATCGATCGTCACTGAGAGAAGAAGTATGTGGATGTGACGTCATCACATAAAACACATCCATTCATCCCGGCGATGGGATTTTCAGAAAAACAGCTGTAACTCAGTTTCTTTTTTTTTGCATTGAAAAACACTAGTTTTCAGCCGAAGCCCCAACATGACGGATCGCGGTTGGAACGTTGTCGTTCCTATGGATACACAGATCCCTCCGCTAGCCCAAAGGGACTATCTGTTTAGTTTTTTGGGGACAAAATGTCGCTTCCACAGCGTTTCAAATATGGGATTGAGGTAATTAAGCTAGCAAGGGGATAGAAAACTATGTTTAATATCTTGGCAATCAATGTGTTAAGTAAAGATAAGTAAAGTGTTCTGGCCCTTTAAGGACACTCACTTCCTGGTTCACAGAACTTGTTGTGTCGTCTGAAGAAATATCCTGCTGCTAGGCAACAAGACACGTTAAACAGGAAGAGACGCAGCTTCCAGCGGTATGATGTCACTTCCTGTGAGAGAGAGAGAGAGAGAGAGAGAGAGAGAGAGAGAGAGAGAGAGAGAGAGAGAGAGAGAGAGAGAGAGAGAGAGACACTGATATCAGGACAGCAGAGACACTGATGTCAGGACAGCAGAGACACTGATGTCAGGACAGCAGAGACACTGATGTCAGGACAGCAGAGACACTGATGTCAGGACAGCAGAGACACTGATGTCAGGACAGCAGAGTCACTGATGTCAGGACAGCAGAGACACTGATGTCAGGACAGCAGAGTCACTGATGTCAGGACAGCAGAGACACTGATGTCAGGACAGCAGAGTCACTGATGTCAGGACAGCAGAGTCACTGATGTCAGGACAGCAGAGTCACTGATGTCAGGACAGCAGAGTCACTGATGTCAGGACAGCAGAGACACTGATGTCAGGACAGCAGAGTCACTGATGTCAGGACAGCAGAGACACTGATGTCAGGACAGCAGAGTCACTGATGTCAGGACAGCAGAGACACTGATGTCAGGACAGCAGAGTCACTGATGTCGGGACAGCAGAGTCACTGATGTCGGGACAGCAGAGTCACTGATGTCGGGACAGCAGAGACACTGATGTCGGGACAGCAGAGACACTGATGTCGGGACAGCAGAGTCACTGATGTCGGGACAGCAGAGTCACTGATGTCGGGACAGCAGAGTCACTGATGTCGGGACAGCAGAGTCACTGATGTCGGGACAGCAGAGACACTGATGTCGGGACAGCAGAGTCACTGATGTCGGGACAGCAGAGTCACTGATGTCGGGACAGCAGAGTCACTGATGTCGGGACAGCAGAGTCACTGATGTCGGGACAGCAGAGTCACTGATGTCGGGACAGCAGAGTCACTGATGTCGGGACAGCAGAGTCACTGATGTCGGGACAGCAGAGTCACTGATGTCGGGACAGCAGAGACACTGATGTCAGGACAGCAGAGTCACTGCCCATCTTCTGAAAACCCACCTCTTCAGGAAACACTATCCTTCCTCTTCACCTTGTCTGCTTGTTGTTAACTAGTTGTATGAACTCTTGTTTTATTGTTGTATTGGATCTCGTTTAGTCGATACACTTATTAGTTTTAGCTCTTGCTCATTTGGTTTTCCTTTTTGTCTCATCTGTTTAAGAAAGTAGGTAGCTGATATATTGCACTTTTACCTCAGCGCTAGGTATACTCTTGGTTGCTTGTTTTTGCAGAAAATGCACTTCAGACTTCTGGTGATTAGTGGTGTTCTTGCCTACATATGTTGAATGCACTTATTGTAAGACGCTTTGGATAAAAGCGTCTGATAAATGACTGTAATGTAATGTTGTCTATACATGATGATGTATGTACATGTATGTTGCATATTTTTAATATTTTTTAGGTTATGGCTGCTGTGTTGGTCAGGTCTCTCTTGTAAAATAGATTTCTGATCTCAGTGACACTAAAATATACTGTGTGTGTATATAATATATAATAATAATAATAATAGAGTATTTTTACCTCAGTATGTAGAGAGTACTTTTGGATAGAGTACCACAGTCTGCATGTAAACATCATGTGGAGCACAGAACCGCCGATAAACACGATGAAGGAGTTCTTATGGACACCTATAGACACAGAGACAGGTGCAGTCAGTATGTAATGTGTCCTCCAGGAAGCACCCTGAATGTCTCTATGTAATGTGTCCTCTAGAAGCATCCTGAATGTCTCTATGTAGTGTGTCCTCTAGAAGCATCCTGAATGTCTCTATGTAGTGTGTCCTCTAGAAGCATCCTGAATGTCTCTATGTAGTGTGTCCTCTAGAAGCATCCTGAATGTCTTTATGTAGTGTGTCCTCAAGAAGCACCCTGAATGTCTCTATGTAGTGTGTCCTCTAGAAGCATCCTGAATGTCTCTATGTAGTGTGTCCTCTAGAAGCATCCTGAATGTCTCTATGTAGTGTGTCCTCTAGAAGCATCCTGAATGTCTCTATGTAATGTGTCCTCTAGAAGCATCCTGAATGTCTCTATGTAGTGTGTCCTCTAGAAGCACCCTGAATGTCTCTATGTAGTGTGTCCTCTAGAAGCACCCTGAATGTCTCTATGTAGTGTGTCCTCAAGAAGCACCCTGAATGTCTCTATGTAGTGTGTCCTCTAGAAGCACCCTGAATGTCTCTATGTAGTGTGTCCTCTAGAAGCACCCTGACTGTCTCTATGTAGTGTGTCCTCTAGAAGCATCCTGAATGTCTCTATGTAGTGTGTCCTCTAGAAGCACCCTGAATGTCTCTATGTAGTGTGTCCTCTAGAAGCACCCTGAATGTCTCTATGTAGTGTGTCCTCTAGAAGCACCCTGAATGTCTCTATGTAGTGTGTCCTCAAGAAGCACCCTGAATGTCTCTATGTAGTGTGTCCTCTAGAAGCACCCTGAATGTCTCTATGTAGTGTGTCCTCTAGAAGCACCCTGAATGTCTCTATGTAATGTGTCCTCTAGAAGCACCCTGAATGTCTCTATGTAGTGTGTCCTCTAGAAGCACCCTGAATGTCTCTATGTAGTGTGTCCTCTAGAAGCATCCTGAATGTCTCTATGTAGTGTGTCCTCTAGAAGCACCCTGAATGTCTCTATGTAGTGTGTCCTCTAGAAGCATCCTGAATGTCTCTATGTAGTGTGTCCTCAAGAAGCACCCTGAATGTCTCTATGTAATGTGTCCTCAAGAAGCACCCTGAATGTCTTTATGTAGTGTGTCCTCAAGAAGCACCCTGAATGTCTCTATGTAGTGTGTCCTCTATAAGCACCCTGGATGCCTCTATGTAGTGTGTCCTCAAGAAGCACCCTGAATGTCTTTATGTAGTGTGTCCTCAAGAAGCACCCTGAATGTCTCTATGTAGTGTGTCCTCTAGAAGCACCCTGAATGTCTCTATGTAGTGTGTCCTCTAGAAGCACCCTGGATGTCTCTATGTAGTGTGTCCTCTAGAAGCATCCTGAATGTCTCTATGTAGTGTGTCCTCAAGAAGCATCCTGAATGTCTCTATGTAGTGTGTCCTCTATAAGCACCCTGGATGCCTCTATGTAGTGTGTCCTCAAGAAGCACCCTGAATGTCTTTATGTAGTGTGTCCTCAAGAAGCACCCTGAATGTCTCTATGTAGTGTGTCCTCTAGAAGCACCCTGAATGTCTCTATGTAGTGTGTCCTCTAGAAGCACCCTGGATGTCTCTATGTAGTGTGTCCTCTAGAAGCACCCTGAATGTCTCTATGTAGTGTGTCCTCTAGAAGCACCCTGAATGTCTCTATGTAGTGTGTCCTCTAGAAGCACCCTGGATGTCTCTATGTAGTGTGTCCTCAAGAAGCACCCTGAATGTCTCTATGTAGTGTGTCCTCTAGAAGCACCCTGAATGTCTCTATGTAGTGTGTCCTCAAGAAGCACCCTGGATGTCTCTATGTAATGTGTCCTCTAGAAGCACCCTGAATGTCTCTATGTAGTGTGTCCTCTAGAAGCACCCTGAATGTCTCTATGTAGTGTGTCCTCTAGAAGCACCCTGAATGTCTCTATGTAGTGTGTCCTCAAGAAGCACCCTGAATGTCTCTATGCTTCTTGAGGACGCACCTGTTTCATGTAACACTGTGTATTTGCATCTGATTTTAAATCTCTGTGTTGTTATCCATGGGGAACATAGGGATGACCCCATTGTAATGTGATTCAAATGTTTGTTATCAGGGCGTCCTAGAAAAAGAGAGCTTGCTCTCAATGGGTTTCCCTGAATAACTAAAGGAAAAAGAAAAGAAAGAAAGAAAGATGATAAAACGTAGGACACTGTGGTATACTGCTTCAAGCTTGGAGATCCATTGTCAGCTGTTCTTATCAATGAAGGACAAAACCTCCTAACTCCACTTTATTTGTTTTATGACCCTCAGTAATAGATTACTTACTGTAAGTCTCAGTAGAGGATACATAGGTGAGTAGAAGTAATCCAGTATTCTCAGACAGACTACACACACACACCACAGCGGTCAGTAATCTGCTGCTCAGGCTGCTGCTGCGTCTCCAGTAGAGCATGCAGTAACAGGCAGTGAGCAGGTAGCGGGGGGCGCTGTGGAGCCCGATGCACGTCCTCCATATGTAACGCTCTGGAACCAGGCTGATAGACGCACTGATGGAGGGCAGGTAGTTAGATACCTGCAATACACACATACAGTATGCACACGTACACGTACACGCACACACACACACACACACACACACACACACACACACACACACACACACACACACACACACACACACACACACACACAGGTAGTTAGATACCTGCAATACACACATACACATATGACGATCAACTGTCGTTCTCTGCAAACATGGCATCAGTGACACGGTCCTGCAGATTCCTCCTCTACAACATCAGGAGGATTCGCCCCTTCCTCACGGAGAAGGCAGCCCAGGTGCTCATCCAGGCTTTTGTCATCTCCCGCCTGGACTACTGCAACTCCCTCCTTGTGCCATCAGACCTCTGGAGCTTGTTCAGAAAGCTGAAGCTCGTCTGGTGTTCAACCTCCCCAAGTTCTCCCACACAACTATCCTTCTCCGTTCTCTACACTGGCTCCCCGTAGCGGCTCGCATCCAGTTTAAAACCCTGGTGCTAGCCTATAGGGCAGTGAAAGGAACAGCTCCTTCTTACCTCCGGGCTATGGTCGATGCTTACACCCCTGCCCGACCACTTCGGTCTGCCACCTCGGGGCGACTGATTGCCTCGTCACTCAAGGGTCCTTCTGGTTGATCTACACGGTCACAACTTTTTTCTGTTCTGGCCCCACAGAACAGAAAAAGAACTTCCCACTGATGTCAGGACAGCAGAGTCACTGATGTCAGGACAGCAGAGTCACTGATGTCAGGACAGCAGAGTCACTGATGTCAGGACAGCAGAGTCACTGATGTCAGGACAGCAGAGTCACCGATGTCAGGACAGCAGAGTCACCGATGTCAGGACAGCAGAGACACCGATGTCAGGACAGCAGAGACACCGATGTCAGGACAGCAGAGTCACCGATGTCAGGACAGCAGAGTCACCGATGTCAGGACAGCAGAGACACCGATGTCAGGACAGCAGAGACACCGATGTCAGGACAGCAGAGACACCGATGTCAGGACAGCAGAGACACCGATGTCAGGACAGCAGAGACACCGATGTCAGGACAGCAGAGTCACCGATGTCAGGACAGCAGAGACACCGATGTCAGGACAGCAGAGACACCGATGTCAGGACAGCAGAGTCACCGATGTCAGGACAGCAGAGACACCGATGTCAGGACAGCAGAGACACCGATGTCAGGACAGCAGAGACACCGATGTCAGGACAGCAGTGTCACTGATGTCAGGACAGCAGAGACACTGATGTCAGGACAGCAGAGTCACTGATGTCAGGACAGCAGAGACACTGATGTCAGGACAGCAGAGACACTGATGTCAGGACAGCAGAGTCACTGATGTCAGGACAGCAGAGTCACTGATGTCAGGGCAGCAGAGACACTGATGTCAGGACAGCAGAGTCACTGATGTCAGGACAGCAGAGTCACTGATGTCAGGACATTAGAGACACTGATGTCAGGACAGCAGAGTCACTGCCCATCTTTCACCGCAGGCTGAAAACCCACCTCTTCAGGAAACAGTATCCTTCCTCTCTGCCTTGTCTGCTTGTTGTTAACTCTTGTTTTATTGTTGTATTATTTTATTGTTTTATTGGATCTTGTTTAGTCGATACACTTATTTGTTTTAGCTCCTGCTCATTTGATTTTGCTATTTTGTCTCATCTGTTTAAGGAAATAGGTAGCTGATATATTGCACTTTTACCTTAGCGCTAGGTATACTCTTAGTTGCTTGTTCTGGCAGAAAATGCACTTCAGACTTCTGGTGATTAGTAGTTTAGTTCCCTACCTATGTTGAATGTACTTATTGTAAGTCTCTTTGGATAAAAGCGTCTGCTAAATGACTGTAATGTAATGTAATGGTAGTGGTGAAGTACCTGGCAGTGAGTATAAGTACTCTCATGGTAGTGCCATAGAGTAGATTTACCTGACAGTGAGTATAAGTACTCTCATGGTAGTGGTAGAGTAGAGACAGAACCAGACAGATGATCAGTCCAGTCAGGGCCAGCAGAACGGTTCCTACGGCCAGGTGTGTGAACGGGACCCTGATGAGAGGGCGGTCCCTCTCTACGCCGATGTACACGCCCTGTACCATCTGTAAATATATACAAAACATACATGTACACGCCCTGTACCATCTGTAAATATATACAAAACATACATGTACACGCCCTGTACCATCTGTAAATATATATATACATATATATATATATATATATATATATATATATATATGTATATGTATATGTATATACCTTAAGGCCAGGTTAGCTCATTCATTAGCCTGTTTAGTGTGTGACATGGTGTCTAATGTTGGTTTTGAACCATAAACACAGCCAACAGTCATAGAAACATGTGAATCCTTACTCTCCTTCAAAACAACTGTTTACTGTACATATTTCTCTTTTTGACTACTACCCATTTATATCATGTTTATATGATGTTTATATGATGTTTATATGATGATTTGCATAGTATTGTATATCTGTCTGTCATCAAATGTTTTGATGAATTGAGTACAGAGGACCCCAATGGAAACAAGCCATTATAGTGCTTTCATGGTTTAAAATCCTCTTAACAGACCTTGTAGGCCTATGGAACTGTATGAAATGTGCTTGTCTTTACAATAATAATAATAATAATAACGATAATAATAAAGTATTCAATTTTTCACTCTTCATACCAGTAACCTGTAAACTGATTGTATGACATTCTATAGTAGTTGTGTATATCTGTCTGTCTCTTATATGTCATCATGATTTGTGTGCGTGGGGAACCCATTTGAAACAAGCTGCAGTGCTTTAATGAGTCTTCCAGTTTAGTAGACCTTGTATTGTGAATTTGTACTTCCATGTACTGTTGTTCTCATGTCTTACTAAATAAAGTACATCAATCAATCAATCAAAATCAATCAATCAATCAATGATGCACAGATAACTAGTAAGTTAATTGCTGTTCTTACCTTTAAACTTCACATCGACAGCTCCATGTCAGCTATTCTACTTTACATTAATATCATATCATATATTTATATATAATATACTATATATATATATATAGAGGCTCAAGTGTTAGATGAGCTACTAGCTGTTTAGCTGTTAAGCTGTCAGTGAAATAGTTCCTGTCTGACTATCAGGTAAATATTATAAATTCATCTAAATGTCAGTATTATATTATATTATATATATGTATCCTCTATGATCCAGACAGGATGTTATTGTTTACATGTATCTTAAATAAATTCTAAATAAAATAAAACTAAACGGTTCGGATGCATTGAGCTGCTGACGTCATCAACCCGGAAGAACAATATTCTCGACCTGGGAGGAAGTAGAAAGATGTGTGTGGTTTCCATTGGCTGCTCAGCACTTACATCCGGTCTAAGGCCCGCCCTACCATATCCGGCCATTTGCACGTCCACTTACATGAGCAAACTGAGACCGTTTCCGTTTCCGCTTCAAAGCGGAAATGCAAACTGTAAAGCCAAATGAACCAATCAGGAGCACGCTTCAACCGGTGTTCGGCGTTGCCAAGTCTGCTCGTTATAAGCATAAGAGACTTCGTTTTTCTGTAAATAATTCTATATTAGATGTATTTTTATTCTATCTTATACGTTCAAAACGCATTCAGTACTTTTACATGAACCACTTCAGACCTGCTTTATATATTTAGGCCATTTGAAAATAGCAGATCTACAAGCTCACAATGCGACGCATTTCCGCATAATTAGTACTTTTGTTGTTTTAAGTACATTTTGATACCAATACTTTTGTACTTTTACTCAAGTATTTGTTTTATTCCGGACTTTTACTTGTAACAGAGTATTTCTACATTGAAGTATTGGTACTTTTACTGAAGTAAAAAACAAAATGTGAGTAGTTTAATAACATTACGTCCATACTGAACGTCCTGACGTCATCACGTCGTCGAGTAGAAGAACGTAACGGCACGTAACGTAACATAACATAGCATAACGTTACGTGTTGACGTCACGCTCCTCTGGCTGATAGACATTAGCATCGTGGCTAAATGTGACACATTATTATTATTATTGATATTATTATTAATACATTATATTACTCTCTGATTACTGATACTCTATTACTCTAGAGGACAGGAGTCACAGCAGGAGGTGAGTTTAAACACATTAAAACTATAAGAGAATAAAACAGGGAAACATTATTAACATGTTTTACTGTTTACGTCGTAGGAGCTTAGCTTAGCTTAGCTTAGTTTAGCCTAGCCTAGCCTAGCGGCGCGAGCCACGCTGTTTCCATGAGTATTATTATTATTATTATTATTCTTATTCTTATTAGTGACATTAAAGTAAAGTAATAAGTGAGACTTAGCGTCAGGATACAGAGTTAAAGGGACTTTATTAACACGATGTTTAACGTGTTGTTCTGAATGCTAACGTTAGCCTAGCGGCTGACATCTAATCTGATGTATGCTGCGTAGTAGGACGGTGTCGCTCGTCGAGGGGAAAAAAACAACAGATCTACAAGTTATCAACCTGTAGCTATAGATCTGTTTTATGTATGAAAACCTGTAGCTATATATCTGTTTTATGTATGACAACCTGTAGTTATAGATCTGTTTTATGTATGACAACCTGTAGTTATAGATCTGTTTTATGTATGACAACCTGTAGCTATAGATCTGTTTTATGTATGACAACCTGTAGTTATAGATCTGTTTTATGTATGAAAACCTGTAGCTATAGATCTGTTTTATGTATGACAACCTGTAGTTATAGATCTGTTTTATGTATGAAAACCTGTAGTTATAGATCTGTTTTATGTATGACAACCTGTAGTTATAGATCTGTTTTATGTATGAAAACCTGTAGCTATAGATCTGTTTTATGTATGACAACCTGTAGTTATAGATCTGTTTTATGTATGAAAACCTGTAGCTATAGATCTGTTTTATGTATGACAACCTGTAGTTATAGATCTGTTTTATGTATGACAACCTGTAGTTATAGATCTGTTTTATGTATGACAACCTGTAGTTATAGATCTGTTTTATGTATGACAACCTGTAGCTATAGATCTGTTTTATGTATGACAACCTGTAGTTATAGATCTGTTTTATGTATGAAAACCTGTAGCTATAGATCTGTTTTATGTATGACAACCTGTAGTTATAGATCTGTTTTATGTATGAAAACCTGTAGCTATAGATCTGTTTTATGTATGACAACCTGTAGTTATAGATCTGTTTTATGTATGAAAACCTGTAGCTATAGATCTGTTTTATGTATGACAACCTGTAGTTATAGATCTGTTTTATGTATGAAAACCTGTAGCTATAGATCTGTTTTATGTATGACAACCTGTAGTTATAGATCTGTTTTATGTATGACAACCTATATACGACCTGTAGCTATAGATCTGTTGGTTCTGAAGGTAACATCATCACAGTTGCATCACAGTTTAAGGATGTTTATGTGTGTTTATATAAGTTTAAACACACGCATGTTTAAGTGTTTAAACTTATATACACTTATACACACATTATAAACACTCTTAAACTGTGTTTAAACTTATATAAACACATATTATATATAGTCTTCATTTAACTTATATTGTCATAATAGCTGTAGAATACAACTCTCGTAGACGTATTTATGATTCTGACGTTTTGTAGGGTTCCCCCCCCATGGACACAGGGACTTTCAGCACTATACCCCGTAGACACTCCAAACAAATGTTAACTGTCTCTACGGGGTAGTAGTTTAATGTAGTAATCCATATATTTCAATAAAGAAGTGTTTTAATGCCGTCTGTGGCCGATTCTGTGGGAAGTTCCCAATGGGCGGTAGTGAGGGGGCGCATCTGGTGAAACCCGGAATTACACTAACTGTAAACGGGAAGTAAACGAGGGTGAAAAAAATGGCGTTCGGCCACAGACGGCATTAAAACACTTCTTTATTGAAAGATATGGATTATTACATTAAACTAATGCCCCATAACGACAGTTAACATTTGGGGCGTGGGGGTAAACACCTTTTATTTTCAATTTTTACATGTTTGGCGTGTCTACGGGGCATAGTGCTGAAAGTCCATGTGTCCATGGGGGGTGAACCCTACAACTCTAGTATATTGAAAACGTCAGAATCATAAATACGTCTACGAGAGTTGTATTCTACAGCTATCTTCATAATGTGTGTCAGTTAGTCTTCATTTAACTCATGTGTATATGTCATGGTTGTCAGTCTGTCAGTCATTTAACTCATATATGTGTCATGGTTGTCAGTCTGTCAGTCATTTAACTCATATATATGTCATGGTTGTCAGTCATTTAACTCATATATATGTCATGGTTGTCAGTCTGTCAGTCATTTAACTCATATATATGTCATGGTTGTCAGTCTGTCAGTCATTTAACTCATATATATGTCATGGTTGTCAGTCATTTAACTCATATATGTGTCATGGTTGTCAGTCTGTCAGTCATTTAACTCATATATATGTCATGGTTGTCAGTCATTTAACTCATATATATGTCATGGTTGTCAGTCATTTAACTCATATATATGTCATGGTTGTCAGTCTGTCAGTCATTTAACTCATATATATGTCATGGTTGTCAGTCATTTAACTCATATATATGTCATGGTTGTCAGTCTGTCAGTCATTTAACTCATATATATGTCATGGTTGTCAGTCATTTAACTCATATATATGTCATGGTTGTCAGTCATTTAACTCATATATATGTCATGGTTGTCAGTCATTTAACTCATATACATGTCATGGTTGTCAGTCTGTCAGTCATTTAACTCATATACATGTCATGGTTGTCAGTCTGTCAGTCATTTAACTCATATATGTGTCATGGTTGTCAGTCTGTCAGTCATTTAACTCATATATATGTCATGGTTGTCAGTCTGTCAGTCATTTAACTCATATATATGTCATGGTTGTCAGTCTGTCAGTCAGTCATTTAACTCATATATATGTCATGGTTGTCAGTCTGTCAGTCATTTAACTCATATATATGTGTCATGGTTGTCAGTCTGTCAGTCATTTAACTCATATATATGTCATGGTTGTCAGTCATTTAACTCATATACATGTCATGGTTGTCAGTCTGTCAGTCATTTAACTCATATATATGTCATGGTTGTCAGTCATTTAACTCATATATATGTCATGGTTGTCAGTCTGTCAGTCATTTAACTCATATATATGTCATGGTTGTCAGTCATTTAACTCATATATGTGTCATGGTTGTCAGTCTGTCAGTCATTTAACTCATATATATGTCATGGTTGTCAGTCTGTCAGTCATCTAACTCATATATATGTCATGGTTGTCAGTCATTTAACTCATATATGTGTCATGGTTGTCAGTCTGTCAGTCATTTAACTCATATACATGTCATGGTTGTCAGTCTGTCAGTCATCTAACTCATATATATGTCATGGTTGTCAGTCATTTAACTCATATATGTGTCATGGTTGTCAGTCTGTCCTGCTAACAGGACATCATGTTCAACAAGTCGACGTTTGGAGCTCCGTTTGGAGGAACCACCGGTGGCTTTGGAGCGACCTCTACCTTTGGACAGCAGAGTAAGTTACTCTGGTGTTATTACCAGTTACCACTAATGACATCTAATGTATATACATGGACAGCAGAGTAAGTTACTCTGGTATTATTACCAGTTACCACTAATGACATCTAATGTATATACATGGACAGCAGAGTAAGTTACTCTGGTGTTATTACCAGTTACCACTAATGACATCTAATGTATACACGAATCCACGGAGCGCTGCCCTGTAGGTCAGTGGTTCTCAAACTTTTTCATGTCAAGGACCCCCAGGGGTACTTGAGGGGGTTCCAGGGGGTCCCCAGCTAAATGATGGATAGGAACCAAATGGACCCTTATGGGTCTGTAACTCTGAGAGTGTACAAATGGAACCAAATGGACCCTAACGGGTCCATTTGGTTCCATTTGTACACTCTTAGAGTTACATTAACATTGATTTTACAATATGAATTGGGGTCCCAGAGATATAAATGCCATTAAATGGGGGTCCGTAGCCTCTAATGCATGTCAAACTGGGGGGTCCTTGAAATTAAAATGGTTGAGAATCACTGCTAGAGAGCCGTAAAAACCTTCTCTTATTGGGGTCCCTGGCTTATCTTTTCAAATAGGGGTCCGCAGGGTAATAAGTGTCAAGTAGGGGGTCCTTGACATGAAAAAGTTTGAGAACCACTGATGTAGGTGACGCTGCCATTGCTGTGGTGTCAGACTGGGTCAGCTGCTGCTGCGCGGTGTCAGTCAGCTGCTGTCACTGACTTTACAAAGATGTACAGAGAACTGGGATGAACCTGTGTAGTTTATGATGAACCTGTGTAGTTTATGATGAACCTGTGTAGTTTATGATGAACCTGTGTAGTTTATGGTGAACCTGTGTAGTTTATGATGAACCTGTGTAGTTTATGGTGAACCTGTGTAGTTTATGATGAACCTGTGTAGTTTATGATGAACCTGTGTAGTTTATGATGAACCTGTGTAGTTTATGGTGAACCTGTGTAGTTTATGATGAACCTGTGTAGTTTATGATGAACCTGTGTAGTTTATGATGAACCTGTGTAGTTTATGGTGAACCTGTGTAGTTTATGATGAACCTGTGTAGTTTATGATGAACCTGTAGTTTATGATGAACCTGTGTAGTTTATGATGAACCTGTGTAGTTTATGATGAACCTGTGTAGTTTATGGTGAACCTGTGTAGTTTATGATGAACCTGTGTAGTTAATGATGAACCTGTGTAGTTTATGATGAACCTGTGTAGTTTATGGTGAACCTGTGTAGTTTATGATGAACCTTTGTAGTTTATGATGAACCTGTGTAGTTTATGATGAACCTGTGTAGTTTATGGTGAACCTGTGTAGTTTATGATGAACCTGTGTAGTTTATGATGAACCTGTGTAGTTTATGATGAACCTGTGTAGTTTATGATGAACCTGTGTAGTTTATGGTGAACCTGTGTAGTTTATGATGAACCTGTGTAGTTTATGATGAACCTGTGTAGTTTATGGTGAACCTGTGTAGTTTATGATGAACCTGTGTAGTTTATGATGAACCTGTGTAGTTTATGGTGAACCTGTGTAGTTTATGGTGAACCTGTGTAGTTTATGGTGAACCTGTGTAGTTTATGATGAACCTGTGTAGTTTATGGTGAACCTGTGTAGTTTATGGTGAACCTGTGTAGTTTATGATGAACCTGTGTAGTTTATGATGAACCTGTGTAGTTTATGATGAACCTGTGTAGTTTATGGTGAACCTGTGTAGTTTATGTGTAGTTTATGATGAACCTGTGTAGTTTATGTGTAGTTTATGATGAACCTGTGTAGTTTATGATGAACCTGTGTAGTTTATGGTGAACCTGTGTAGTTTATGATGAACCTGTGTAGTTTATGTGTAGTTTATGATGAACCTGTGTAGTTTATGATGAACCTGTGTAGTTTATGGTGAACCTGTGTAGTTTATGGTGAACCTGTGTAGTTTATGATGAACCTGTGTAGTTTATGGTGAACCTGTGTAGTTTATGGTGAACCTGTGTAGAACCTGTGTAGTTTATGGTGAACCTGTGTAGTTTATGGTGAACCTGTGTAGAACCTGTGTAGTTTATGGTGAACCTGTGTAGTTTATGATGAACCTGTGTAGAACCTGTGTAGTTTATGGTGAACCTGTGTAGTTTATGATGAACCTGTGTAGTTTATGATGAACCTGTGTAGTTTATGGTGAACCTGTGTAGTTTATGGTGAACCTGTGTAGTTTATGATGAACCTGTGTAGTTTATGGTGAACCTGTGTAGTTTATGATGAACCTGTGTAGTTTATGGTGAACCTGTGTAGTTTATGGTGAACCTGTGTAGTTTATGGTGAACCTGTGTAGTTTATGGTGAACCTGTGTAGTTTATGATGAACCTGTGTAGTTTATGGTGAACCTGTGTAGTTTATGGTGAACCTGTGTAGTTTATGATGAACCTGTGTAGTTTATGGTGAACCTGTGTAGTTTATGGTGAACCTGTGTAGTTTATGGTGAACCTGTGTAGTTTATGATGAACCTGTGTAGTTTATGGTGAACCTGTGTAGTTTATGATGAACCTGTGTAGTTTATGATGAACCTGTGTAGTTTATGGTGAACCTGTGTAGTTTATGGTGAACCTGTGTAGTTTATGATGAACCTGTGTAGTTTATGGTGAACCTGTGTAGTTTATGGTGAACCTGTGTAGTTTATGATGAACCTGTGTAGTTTATGGTGAACCTGTGTAGTTTATGATGAACCTGTGTAGTTTATGGTGAACCTGTGTAGTTTATGATGAACCTGTGTAGTTTATGGTGAACCTGTGTAGTTTATGATGAACCTGTGTAGTTTATGGCTGCTCCAACAGCCCAGCAGGTTAAAGAGTGAAGAGACAGACGGACAGAACCGTAGCAGCAGCTGACCGAGTCTGACACCGCAGCAATGGTGGCGCCACCTACAGGGCAGCGCTCTGTGGATTCGTGTATACATGGTCGACCGGGGGCCACGTGCGGCCCCTCACCTTTACTTAACGCGGCCCACAGATTAATATTGTAATTCTGGTATATTGATTTCAGCTGTTACAAGCATGATGCACACATGACCTGCATTCATTACTTCAGTCTATATTATTAGTTGAATGACTTCATGTCCATACAATCTGAAATTAAATGAAACATTTACTTTGGGGGATTCCAATTCCAAAATATTCAAAAAAATATTCAGGATTCAATTTCAAAAATAGCACAAATAGCTGATCTACAAGCTCAGTCAAAACGCATCGTGTTTTGAGCTTGTAGATCAGCTATTTTTGCTACTTTTGTGTGACATACTAGAATGACGAAGTACTGCATTCATTTACGAAAATGAATGACGAAAATGTATGATATTGGTTGATGTGTGTATCTGATGTGTTATTGTATATGAAAATTGGTTGATGTGTGTTTGATGTGTGTTATTGTATATGAATATTGGTTGATGTGTGTGTTTGATGTGTTTTTCCAGGCGCTGGTGGCTTTGGAACCACTGGAGGGTTTGGCAGTTCAGCGTTCGGAGCGACCAGCAACACTGGAGGTCTGTTTGGAGCCACACAGAATAAACCTGGTGGGTTCATCTTCTTCTTCTTCTAATTAACTAGAACACACAGAATAAACCTGGTGGGTTCATCTTCTTCTTCTTCTTCTAATTAACTAGAACACACAGAATAAACCTGGTGGGTTCATCTTCTTCTTCTTCTAATTAACTAGAACACACAGAATAAACCTGGTGGGTTCATCTTCTTCTTCTTCTTCTTCTTCTTCTTCTAATTAACTAGAACACACAGAATAAACCTGGTGGGTTCATCTTCTTCTTCTAATTAACTAGAACACACAGAATAAACCTGGTGGGTTCATCTTCTTCTTCTTCTTCTAATTAACTAGAACACACAGAATAAACCTGGTGGGTTCATCTTCTTCTTCTTCTTCTTCTTCTTCTTCTTCTTCTAATTAACTAGAACACACAGAATAAACCTGGTGGGTTCATCTTCTTCTTCTTCTTCTAATTAACTAGAACACACAGAATAAACCTGGTGGGTTCATCTTCTTCTTCTTCTTCTAATTAACTAGAACACACAGAATAAACCTGGTGGGTTCATCTTCTTCTTCTTCTTCTAATTAACTAGAACACACAGAATAAACCTGGTGGGTTCATCTTCTTCTTCTTCTTCTTCTAATTAACTAGAACACACAGAATAAACCTGGTGGGTTCATCTTCTTCTTCTTCTAATTAACTAGAACACACAGAATAAACCTGGTGGGTTCATCTTCTTCTTCTTCTTCTTCTAATTAACTAGAACACACAGAATAAACCTGGTGGGTTCATCTTCTTCTTCTTCTTCTTCTAATTAACTAGAACACACAGAATAAACCTGGTGGGTTCATCTTCTTCTTCTTCTAATTAACTAGAACACACAGAATAAACCTGGTGGGTTCATCTAGGCGGTCTGTTTGTGTAGTAACACAGTGGCCCTCATTTATCAACGCAGCGTATAAACCGGCGTATATTTCTCCATATATTCGGCCGTACACCAACGTGGAAGTCACATTTATCAACGCATCCTACACAGCCGATCCCAGCGTACACTTGGTCCCAGCGTTGATAAATGTCACGGCTGAAACCGAGCGTCATTTAAATAACACGCCCTTAAATATTCTCAAACCGCCCCGATTTTACGACATGAAGATTGAAGAACCAGAATACGACCAAAGAAGACATCATGAAAAGCCAATAAGAAAGAGTTTCCCTCGCTCGACACACACGCACACGCCCCTCCCTCTCTCTCTGTCTCTCTCTCACACTCACACACACACACACACACCCACACACACACACACACACACACACACACACACACACACACACACACACACACACACACACACACACACACACACACACACACACACACACACACACACACACACACACACACACGCACACACACACGCCCCTCCCTCTCTCTCTGTCTCTCTCTCACACTCACACACACACACACACACACACACACACACGCACACGCCCCTCCCTCTGTCTCTCTCTCACACACACACACACACACACACACACACACACACACACACACACACACACACACACACACACACACACACACACACACACACCCCTCCCTCTCTCTCTAGGCTTGTAGCCTACATGAATGACATATTATGATACCAATTACATCGCCATGAATGGAATACGTTTGTATATGTATTTACCCCAGTGTGTTTTCCTCCTAGGCGGTCTGTTTGGCTCCAGTACGTTCAGTCAGCCGGTCACCAGTCAGGCCACCAGCACAGGCTTTGGTTTTGGAGGAACCACAGGGACCAGCAGCTCTCTGTTTGGAAGCACCAACACAGGGACCACCGGAGGACTGTTCTCCCAGCAGAGCAATGCCTTCGGTTCAGCTAAACCTGCTGCCTTTGGAAGTATGTCACATACGCAACTTACATACTTTATTGTTTTTTATGTTAATTATATGTATTGTAATCTCGGCATCATTGTAAATGAGGGTCTCCCTCAATTGATCTCTCCGAGAATATTAAATAAAGGTTGAATGAATGAAAAATACAGAGTCTTCATTACAATAACAATATCTATTATATTATGATGATAAACTTCATTAGTACCATGGTACTCAGAATAGGCTGATGTATCAGATAAGTGCAGAGCTGTGAGACACAGGCTGTAGAGAATGAACCCACACTGACATCACTGTCAGATCATGATAAAAACTTTAAATCATTATGATGGGTTTTTAGCACCAGTAGCGGGTGGGGTCTGTTTAGTGTAATAGTGTGTATATAATGTGTGTAATCGTGTGTATATAATGTGTAATAATGTGTGTTAACAGACTTTGGGACCAGCACCAGTAGCGGGGGGGGTCTGTTTGGGAACACCAACACCACAGCCAACCCGTTCGGTGGAGCCACAGCCTCTCTGTTTGGGGGCTCTGGGTTCACGGCGGCCCAGCAGCAGCCTGGCACCACCCTCAAGTTCAACGTGAGTATGAACCAGGCGTAGCCGCGGCCATTTTGTTCTGCCACAGATAGAAAACCCCATAGAGATATCCGAAAATATTCCAAATCCCATTCAATCCGGAAAAGTGTCATTTTAAGATTTCTTTGGGCTGTTCAAGAACAGCAGATCTACAAGCTCACTCGCGGCAACGAGTGAGCTTGTAGATCTGCTGTTTTAATCTACGAGCTCACTCGCGGCACAGAGTGCCGTGCTATGAGCTTGTAGATCTGCTATTTTTGGAAAATCTTGGATAGTTTTGGACGTTACTGCACATGCGTGGCCACGTACGTGCGTGCGCATGCATGCACAGTAGAGTCCGACCGATAGGGATTTTTGTGACCGATAACCGATTTGAGAGGAGGTTTGGATTATATCGGTCACCGATAACCGATATGCAACCGATAGTGAATTTTATTAGCTGGAATGAAAATAGGCCTTTTCTTTCTTTTTTTTTTTACATTTACTCAAGTACAGTACTGTACTTAGGAACATTTAAGTAATATTTTGAGGTATTTTTTTTTAAATTATTATTATTAGTAAAGTATTGGAAAGTATTTCCAATTTTCAACACTTTTACTTCTACTCCACTACATCTCAGAGGCAAATATTATACTTTTACTCCACTACAATTATTTGAAAACTTTAGTTACTAGTTACTTTGTAGATTAAATCTAGAATATTATAAACAAAACACACATTAACCACTTCAGCCCTATATACATTTCTGCCATTTGAAAATAGCAGATTTACAAGCTTGTAGATCTGCTATTTTCCAAAGATTTGTATACATTTGAAATCTTGTTGAACAGGACATTCTGCATAATGAGTAGTACTTTCTACTTTGTACTTTAAGTCAGAGTCCTGCAATCGTTTGACGGGTGAAACGGGTGTAAAATATACTGACGGGCGGTTCTGAAATAAACGCGGGTAGGTAACGTTTTATTGTAAAAATCAGAGAGCCCTGTCTCCGCCAAAACAACGTCACTTGTCTACAACAAGTTACACAGCACAACGGCATGGAGCACACTGGTCAGTTATCTTAACTCACAAAACACATTGAACATCCAGTTAAACCTTCAAATTAAAACCATCTGAGACGTAAACAATGACACATGCTTACTGCGTATGTGGCTAAAGCTCGCTCCTCCGTCTACACTTGTACACTGAATGTATAGCTCTATTGTTGAAGGCTCCTATGCTATCTATCCTTTTCAACACACTTTTAAATTGAGTGACTGTCTGTAGGCTATTTACATTTTACTCTGCATGTAATCATGGGTAAACGGGCAGACAACAGGTCCATTATTTGACGGGCGGACGCGGGCGGTTCTGGTTCGTATTTTGAAAGAATCACGGCCAGGGTGACGGGTGGGTCTACTCTGCAGATCTGATTATTGACGGGCAGCGTGGGTTCTCAACATTGGACCCGTGCAGGACTCTGCTTTAAGTACATTTTGATACCAAAACTTTTGTTCTTTTACTTTACAGATTTTTACTTGTAACAGAGTATTTCTGTATTACAGTATTGATACTTTTACTTAATACGCAAACCCGCTATGGAGACAATTAATGAATTAACACTACAGCTGTGGTGGTGTTGTTTTTGTTTGAGGCGTAACAAACTAAGCCAAAATGACGACGCTAAAATAGAAGTGAGTATAGCCTCACCTCAGCCTATCATTATTGTTATAGGACAATCCACAATTATTTATACTGGCATGTTTTGGGCTGAACCAGTCATCAGATTGAACTAATTTACCGTCGCATCTGGGAAAAGTATCCGCTGGTTGAAGCTGCTTTGGTCGACGCTGTTGTGTAGAGTATAGAGTATGGTAGGCCTACTGAAAGTAGCAGATCTACAAGCCCAGCGCGCTCTGCTGGACAAAATATATCATTACACCAGCAACGTGCTTTTTGAGCAAACCTTATTTTTTTTCATATCGGTCTTTTTTTTTTCATATCGGTGTGAAATTTCACTGATACGATATGATCCGATATAACCAAATAAGGCCATATCGGGGTCGGACTCTAATGCACAGCCACAAACGTTTGTGGTTGCTGGCGACCAGGTTGCCAAATCATGTGCGTGAAACAAGCACGTGCATCCCCAAAATGATACTTTGGGTGCTCATATCCCCGGACGGGTATGGTCTAGGAAATGATATGAAATACAACAGAAGGAGACAAATAATCCACTGAAGTTTTCAAGTTTCCAAACTTTTTGAGAGGAGTTTATATTTATAAGAGAAACTGGTAGAATTTAGAACAAGTGCTTCTCAAAACACAGATCTGCTATTCTGGGCGGTTTCAGATGAGGAGGGTTGGGGGATTAGAAGACATTTGTAGAATGGTCCTCAGGTCTTAAATCACTGCATCATTATAAAGACAGGTTTATTTATAAAGGTCGTAGGTCAAACAGGATATTAACTCATTCACTGCCTGAATTATTTCTGGCCGCGTTTGCCCACTGCCAAGATTTTTCATTGAAAAAAAAAAAGTACTCAGGAGCCGAGATACAGAGTTTTTAAGTTAACAAGGAAGTGGATGGGAGTCTAGATCTTCGAAAAACCATATCTCCTTGGTCTTTGGGTCAAATAAAAAAAAAAAGAAATGTATGTTTTGTTTTTTTTAAGTCGTTTTAGTCGTTCTAGGCAGGGAATGAGTTAACAACAATACCCCCCCCCGCTCCCCCCCCCCCCCCCCCCCACAGCCTCCAACAGGAAGTGACACCATGGTGAAAGGGGGCGTGACCACCAGCATCAACACCAAACACCAATGTATCACTGCTATGAAGGAGTACGAGAACAAGTCCCTGGAGGTACACACTATGTACTACACACACACACACACACACACACACACACACACACACACACACACACACACACACACACACACACACACACACACACACACACAGTTTAACAATGTATTCATGTCCACACACAGGGAAAGCATACAGGGAGGGACAAACAGTAAATAGGCCTGTGACAAACAGCCAAAAAGGGCTTTAGTTTTTGAGATACCCCTCCTGGAGGTAGGACCAAACACAACATGTTGTTTCCTCATCTCTAAGGCCTCTCATACATGAAATGGATTGTTGTATAAAAATATTTTACTGCAAAAGTGGTGAAATTGATATATAAAGTTATACACCCCAAACTAAAAATAAAGCCTGTCCGTCTGGGGGTTGAGGCATATAAACTCATGTAGATTCACAATGGAAGCTCTGATAGGTTTAAACTTGGCATAAATGAAGTCAGGACATCCCTCTACATTCTACAAAAGACTGAATGTCAATATCTGAATGTAAATAGGAGATACAGTCATTTGAACACATACTTACAATAGGCGGAAATGTAAATATGTAGAATGTTTTCTTTACTTTGTAGTGAATCGGACATGGATTGTCATAGCAAGACATATGATGTCTTGTTGGAAAGGTGTGGTTCTACTGAATCCAGCAATACCAATTGTGTAAAAGTAGATTTAATACTCATGGAGTTATGTCACTAAATGTATATGGTGTCCCAAATGGGGAAATCATGAGACAGTCCTAATGAAATCTACAGTATCACACAGATTAGTTTTATTTTCAATTCACTTATCAAGGGTGGAAAAATATGAACAAATTCACTTGAGTAGAAGTCCTTAAAATGTATTAAATGTCCCAAACCTGAGAAAACTAGACATTTTATGCAACTTCAACAATAGTGCAGAAAGAAATGCAGGCCTACAGTACAACTAACAACTATTTAGCAAACCTGGCTGAGGGAGTTTGGTCTATGAAACACAGGATAAGATGTAGATTTCCTTTGTGCAGGCACATACGTCTTGTCGTCTTGGTGATGAATGGTGGATATAATGGAGCTGGGGTTAGGTTGTAATTTGGGACGCATCATCAGGGGTGTTGACACTATAAACCCTCGCCAAAGGTGGCCGGTTACAGTGTGATCAGCCCTGAGCTTGCGTCATTCCCAATTAGTCATGAGATCTTGCCACACAACCTCTGCACCCCACCTCCACTTGGCGGACCTCAGTGTTCCAGCCGCGATGTTGTGCTTCAACAGCAAGCTCGGCAAAGCGTAGGTGTTTTTGCTCATAAGCCTCATCCACTGAGGCCTCCCAGAGTACTATGAGTTCAATGATGAACACCTTTTTTAGAGAAGGGGACCAGAGCACCAAGTCAGATGGTTGTAGCGATATCTGGAGGAAACGCAAGCTGTCGGCCAATATCAGCCAGCATCTTCCAGTCACAGGCTAAGCGTAGCTGGCCTCGCTCAGATGGTATGGAGCCGCTCCTGATTACCTTAGCCCCCTCACGGACAGCTCGTTTGTACTCCAGGATGGACATAGAGCCTAACAATAGTGAAAGTAGTACACCGTACAAATTCTGTGTATCTTTTTATTTTACTGGAATGGAGTGTGATGTACAAACATTCAATCCAAATCTTTGTATCATCTGTGGTACATATTTAGAAAAAGGAAAGAAACAAGATCCATATGTCAAAAAGCCCACAGCAATACATACAAAATGTTGCTCAACAGAGAGATGATGATGTTCATAAAACTATCTCCATGTATAATAATATACTTTCTTTCCAAATAAAGGTAGTATATCTTATCATGTATCATGTCGAGCAAACTACTCCAGTAAGTAACAATAATGAGCAGTTGCAAATGTTGAGAGTGAGAGCATACCTGCAGCAGTCTCATCAAGAAGGTTTCATTTGTGGGAAGGCCAGTAGAAGACCAAAACATCTGACAGCCATTATAACTGGTACAGGCAAAAGTACCAGAGACAAGGTCCTTCGTGCAGCATCAGAAAGGTTGATTAAGTTGTACATCATCGGTCTCGTACCCCAATGTCTTTGTGTATGATGCCAAATATCATAAAGGCTGCCATAAACACTACATCTCTAAACAAAATATAGCAGCTGCCAGGTGAAAAAAATAACCTAGTTTACCTAGTTTATGAAGGAGCCCATGTAGGCAATACAATGCCACCGGGGGCAGTCTGTTTGGAGCCAAATACTGTAGTATAACCTGTAACCAAATATGTTAAATGATATAAACTCTACATAATTGAATTACTTTCTGTTATGAGGATAGCATCAAATGGGTGGAGCTAGTTTCCCTCTGCCAGGTTTGCTAAATAATTTGTTAGTGAATTTGTTAATATTTTCCACCCTTGATAAGTGAATTGAAAATCAAACTTCAGTAGGACTGTTTCATGATTTCCCCATTTGGGACACCATATACATTTAGTGACATAACTCCATGAGTATTACATCTACTTTTACACAATTGGTATTGCTGGATTCAGTAGAACCACACCTTTCCAACAAGACATCATATGTCTTGCTATGACAATCCATGTCAGAGTCACTACAAAGTAAAGAAAACATTCTACATATGTACATTTCCGCCTATTGTAGGTATGTGTTCAAATGACTGTATCTCCTATTTACATTCAGATATTGACATTCAGTCTTTTGTAGAATGTAGAGGGATGTCCTGACTTCAAGTATGCCAAGTTTTAAACCTATCAGAGCTTCCATTGTGAATCTACATGAGTTTATATGCCTCAACCCCCAGACGGACAGGCTTTATTTTTAGTTTGGGGTGTATAACTTTATATATCAATTTCACCACTTTTGCAGTAAAATATTTTTATACAACACATGTATGGGAGGCCTTAGAGATGAGAAAAAACTATGTTGTGTTTTGTCCTAACTCCGGGAGGGGTATCAACATTTTTTGGGGCCATTGTCACTAGCCTAAAAGGTTACATTCACAAACACTGTACTGTGACAGTTCAACTTGTACTGTAACAGTTCAACTTGTACTGTGACAGTTCAACTTGTACTGTGACAGTTCAACTTGTACTGTGACAGTTCAACTTGTACTGTGACAGTTCAACTTGTACTGTGACAGTTCAACTTGTACTGTGACAGTACAACTTGTACTGTGACAGTTCAACTTGTACTGTGACAGTTCAACTTGTACTGTGACAGTTCAACTTGTACTGTAACAGTTCAACTTGTACTGTGACAGTTCAACTTGTACTGTGACAGTTCAACTTGTACTGTGACAGTTTGTTTTCCACTTTTGCCAACATTTCTTTCTTTTCTCTGTCAGTGAAAATGACTCGTTCAGCTGTGCGCATACCGTTTGGATTTCTTCTCTTTTCTTTGTTGATCTCCCTGTCTGTCTCTCTGCTGATCTCCCTGTCTGTCTCCCTGTCTGTCTCTCTGCTGATCTCCCTGTCTGTCTCCCTGTCTGTCTCTCTGCTGATCTCCCTGTCTGTCTGTCTCTCTGTAGGAGTTACGGTTAGAGGACTACCAGGCCGGTAGGAAAGGAGGCCCGTCTAACCCTCTTGGAGCAGCGGTAGGACAGACAGGCGGTCTGTTCGGGGCAGCAGCTCCTGCTGCTCCCGCTGCGGCCACCGGGCTGTTTGGAGCCTCTGCTACCAACACCGGCTTCTCCTTCGGACAGCAGAAGACCAGCTTTGGAACCAGTGAGTCTCTGTCTGTCTGTCTGTCTGTCTGTCTGTTAGAGATGTACCCATAGCATTGAATCCAATAGAGAACAGAAGTTCCTCACGTCACTCGTTCATCCCCTGGGTCGTAGAAGTAATCTGGCCCTAACCCTTTACATGTCTATGGACTAAACCTAAACCTAACCCTTTACATGTCTATGGACTGAACCTAAACCTAACCCTTTATATGTCTATGGACTAAACCTAAACCTAACCCTTTACATGTCTATGGACTGAACCTAAACCTAACCCTTTATATGTCTATGGACTAAACCTAACCCTTTATATGTCTATGGACTAAACCTAACCCTTTATATGTCTATGTACTAAACCTAAACCTAACCCTTTATATGTCTATGGACTAAACCTAACCCTTTATATGTGTATGGACTAAACCTAACCCTTTATATGTGTATGGACTAAACCTAAACCTAACCCTTTATATGTGTATGGACTAAACCTAACCCTTTATATGTCTATGGACTAAACCTAACCCTTTATATGTGTATGGACTAAACCTAACCCTTTATATGTCTATGGACTAAACCTAAACCTAACCCTTCATATGTCTATGGACTAAACCTAACCCTTTATATGTCTATGGACTAAACCTAACCCTTTATATGTCTATGGACTAAACCTAACCCTTTATATGTCTATGGACTAAACCTAACCCTTTATATGTCTATGGACTAAACCTAACCCTTTATATGTCTATGGACTAAACCTAACCCTTTATATGTCTATGGACTAAACCTAAACCTAACCCTTTATATGTCTATGGACTAACCCTTTATATGTCTATGGACTAAACCTAAACCTAACCCTTTATATGTCTATGGACTAAACCTAACCCTTTATATGTCTATGGACTAACCCTTTATATGTCTATGGACTAAACCTAAACCTAACCCTTTATATGTCTATGGACTAAACCTAACCCTTTATATGTCTATGTACTAAACCTAACCCTTTATATGTCTATGGACTAAACCTAACCCTTTATATGTCTATGGACTAAACCTAACCCTTTATATGTCTATGGACTAAACCTAACCCTTTATATGTCTATGGACTAAACCTAAACCTAACCCTTTATATGTCTATGGACTAAACCTAACCCTTTATATGTCTATGGACTAAACCTAAACCTAACCCTTTATATGTCTATGGACTAAACCTAACCCTTTATATGTCTATGTACTAACCCTAACCCTTTATATGTCTATGGACTAAACCCCTGGTGAATATATATAGCCTCTTGCGGGTCATCCCGGAGTCACAAGTGACGTTGTTGTTATAAATAGTGTAAATGCACATTCATGAAGGGCTTTAAAGAGCCTTCAGAAGGGATTCATACATAGAACCATAGTTACATACATAACTATGGTTTATATACATAGAACCATAGTTACATACATAACTATGGTTTTAGTGTTCAGGTGGTTTGGTAAATGTTAATGTGTGTTTTAGTGTTCAGGTGGTTTGGTAATATTTTTGCCGTTTTCAATACACGATAGTGCACTTGGTGATACAAGCGTGAAATTTGGCACAGATGTCCTTCATATGACTCTAATTGATAATCAACCTCTGGCCACGCAAAAATCCTAAGATTTCAAGATGGCCACCACCAGTTTTCAAAATGGCTGCAACTGGGCCAACACTTTGGACTATATCACTTTGCTGGGGCTGTAAATCTTTGATTTCCCTCTTATTTTAATATAGGAGAATATGTTCTGAAGGTATTTCTACCAAGTAAGATAAAAAAAATAATATTAGGTTCCAATATGGCGGCATATTTTCCAATATGGCTGCCGATAAATTGCATAAATGTACATTCACATGAGCTTGAAGCACATGTATTTGTATTAATTACCATACACAGAATCAATTTATAGCTCATTTTAAAGTGATTTGGTAGCTTTTTAATGACCTAGGGCAACTAAATACAAAAACCTAGATATATATATGGATATTTTCTCAAACAGGTGCTGACCTTTTTCTCTTTCCGTGGAAGGACAAAACTGTATGGCATCTGCTGAACGCATGAAAGAAGCAAAGACCTGATGACTTTGATCCAATAGCTGATGCATTTTCATGAAGGGGGATCCATCTGAGGTCCTTTGACAGCTTTTTCAAGCCAAGTCTTTGTGTCTGGGTTGCTCAGTCGGTAGAGCTTTCACCTTCGGATCACATGGTCATGGGTTCGATCAGGATCAGTGTATGAGTAGGTACGGTGAGTGTGGCGCTCCACCTCAGCAATACCAGGGGGTCTATAAGACCCCTGCGTTCTCAGCTGATACTGACAATAAGTGTCAGACTTATTTAATTTGAACAAGTGCAACTGCTATGACAACAACGTCAGTATCTGAGCTGCGAATCATGATGTGTCAGATGCTATCCTCTGCAGCTCTGCCTCAGATACTGACATTGTTGACATAACAGTTTCACTTGTTCAAAGACTTGGCTTGAATTAGCTGTGGATTGCCTTTGGAAGGAGGGAAGGATCTCAGATGGATCCCGTTCATGAAATTGCATCAGCTATTGAATCAAAGTCATCAGGTCTTTGCTTCTTTCATGCATTCAGGGGATGCCACACAGTTTCGTCCTTCCATGGAAAGGGAAAAAGGTCAGCATGTCAGACAACTTCTCCAAATTAGGTTCAACACCTGTTGCAATAAATGATAAACATATGCAAGTCATTGAGGAGTTCATAGTACTCATGTACGATAGAACTTCATAGAAGTAGTTCCTACAAGGAAGTGAATGCAAGTGAAGTGCATTGCAAGCAGGACATACATGGGGCCAGTGACTCTTGTGCAGTCCTGTTTGCCAAATTATGCCAGAAGCTGACACGATGTGGATGTGAAAAAGCATGTTCTGGACACTGCAAATGCTTTAAGTTTGGACTTATCTGCACACCCCTCTGTGGTTGCAGTTGCTAGTACACTGGCCTGTCACTTGCCCAGCCACCATTGTAAATGAAAATGTGTTTATAATGACTTGATAACAAAACAAAAAGTAAGCACTAAGCTTTACCAAGCTAATAAATCACTTTCAAATGTTCCATAAATGGATTCTGTGTATGATAATTAATACAAATACATGTACTACAAGCTCATGTGGATAAACCATAAGCAGATGCACATTTCTGCAATTTATCGGCAGCCATATTGGAAAATATGCCGCCATATTGGAACCTAATGTAATTTTTTATCTTACTTGGTAGGAATACCTCCAGAAAATATTCTCTTATATTAAAATAAGCCCCAGCAAAGCGATATAGTCCAACACATTGGCCCAGTTGCAGCCATTTTGAAAACTGGTGGTGGCCATCTTGAAATCTTAGGAATTCCGCGTGGCCAGAGGTTGATTATCAATTAGGGTCATATGAAGGTCATCTGTGCCAAATTTCGCGCTTGTATCACCAAGTGCACTATGGTATCAAAATTCCGCCCTGCTATAATGTATGTTTACTTTTTGTGTTCAGGTGCAGGAGGTTTTGGTGCCACCGGGGGCAGTCTGTTTGGAGGCCAGACACAGGGTCAGCCACAGACAGGAAGTCTGTTCAAGCCTTTTGGTCAAGCCGCTGCCGCTGCCCCCACCGCCGGGTTCAGCTTCGGCAACACCAACACCATGGGACAGGCTAACACCAGCAGTATGGTGAGACAGCTGTCTGTCTGTCTGTCTGTCTGTCTGTCTGTCTGTCTGTCTGTAACACCATGGGACAGGCTAACACCAGCAGTATGGTGAGACAGCTGTCTGTCTGTCTGTCTGTCTGTCTGTCTGTCTGTCTGTCTGTCTGTCTGTAACACCATGGGACAGGCTAACACATACATGGGCAACATGCGGCCCTCACCTTCACTTAACCATGCTGTGTGTGTGTGTGTGTGTTTTATGTAATGTGTGTGTGTGTGTGTGTGTCTCATAGGGTTTGTTTGGTAACACAGCAGCAGCCTCTCAGACGGGTGGTGTGTGTGTGTGTGTGTGTGTGTGTGTGTATGTTATGTAACAATGTGTGTGTGTCAGGGGTCGCGCTAGGATTTTAATCTGTCGGTCCCAATGTCCGGAAGGATTCAAATTTATCGGACATCTGACAAAAATAACGGTCATAATTATTTGTATGCATTAATGACAAGCAGGTGCGTAAACACAGCCTAACACTTAGGCAGCATTATATTTTGGATTGAGCTATTTGAACATGAACCATCATAATATACACATTTTATATAGCAGGGTCATCTTACACAAATACATTAATTACCTACATTACCATTTGCGCATGCTGCGTGCGTAATGGTTTCTCAATAATCAATTGCGTTTGTATGCATTTTCTAATTAAAGGTCACTGCACAAAATTGGGCATTTCAGATGAATCCTTCATAACGTGGCTCAGCTGACCTGTTAGGGT
Organism: Gymnoscopelus microlampas; assembly: GCF_963454915.1. Lineage (NCBI taxonomy): Eukaryota > Metazoa > Chordata > Actinopteri > Myctophiformes > Myctophidae > Gymnoscopelus > Gymnoscopelus microlampas. The sequence continues at coordinate 54,773,993 of NC_139949.1, read as the reverse complement.
AATACATTATAGACCACTACTCACTCACAGGAGGTTATAATGTATAGTTAGACAGTGGATGCCGTCCGTGCGTCTAGTTGGGACAGCCGTGGGAAAGTTGATGAGTTGTGAGAATCTTGTGGTCTCCTCATAGAGCTATTCAGTTCAAAGTGGTAACGTTTTAACGTGTCCACCTCATAGAGTTAAAAATAGGTCCACGATTATGATTAACGTTGTTTCACCTGGATGCCATAGTTGCAGTAGCCTATAGCTGTATATCTGTGGAGAGTATTTACGCATCTGTGTTAGATTTCATCTTCAACCTGCACTGTTGTTATGTTACTGAATAAGACAACTTTGTCGGTTCAACAACACATGTTTATTCCCGGCTTACTCGCCGCTGCGACTTGCACGTTCCACCAACACACAACAAGTGAGGACCCTCCCCTTCCGGTCTGACTTTCAGTATAATAGTTCCCCAATACCTCACAGTGCACCACATTTTACACTGGTCATAGTTCACAGGAAATGTATTAACTTAACAGTTAAACTGTAGGGCAACTTGCCAACTTTACTCACAATGCCCTTGTAGTAGCCTAGTATCTGTGACATATTCTAACTCGTAATGATACAACTTGTGTGTGACTGACTGTTAAATACACAACTTTATATAATGTAACTTGTAACCGGACCGCGGACTGCCGAGACCGCTGGCTACGCAGCAGCAGCAACAACTAGCTCTCTTCTTTTTCCTGTTGTACCTTCACAATAAAGTGTCTCCCATTTACCGCCCAATGCAGCACATTTTACACTGGTTATTAGTAACAGGAAATATGTGTAACCTAACAGCGTGTGACAAACTCTTTTCTTTCTACCTCTCTCTCTCTCTCTCACAGAAACACACGCACGCTGTTAAGAGAGAGAGAGAGAAAGAAAGAGAGAGAGAGAGCGCTTGCAAAGCAGAGGATTTGAAATGTGCCTAATGTTGCGGTGATAATTAATGAACAGCCGTGTCATTATCAACCGGTCAGGATGTCTGGAGAGATTTATTTTTTCCGGTCTTTGTCATAAAAAAACGGTCAAAACCGGCAATTATCGGACTAACGCGACCTCTGGTGTGTGTGTGTTAACCATGCTGTGTGTGTGTGTGTGTGTGTGTGTGTGTGTGTGTGTGTGTGTGTGTTAACCATGCTGTGTGTGTGTGTATCTCTCATAGGGGTTGTTTGGTAACACAGCAGCAGCCTCTCAGGCGGGTGGGATGTTTGGAGCCACGGCTCAGACCACGACCACAGGCTTCGGTACGGCCAGCAGTCTGTTCGGTCAGACCAACACCGGCTTTGGAGCCGTCGGCACGCAGGTCTGTAGCCCCGCCTTAAGCTTCATGATGTAGCCCCGCCTTAAGCTTCATGATGCCTCCTGGGCAGGTCTGTAGCCCCGCCTTAAGCTTCATGATGCCTCCTGGGCAGGTCTGTAGCCCCGCCTTAAGCTTCATGATGCCTCCTGGGCAGGTCTGTAGCCCCGCCTTAAGCTTCATGATGCCTCCTGGGCAGGTCTGTAGCCCCGCCTTAAGCTTCATGATGCCTCCTGGGCAGGTCTGAATGGACTGGCTCCTATTTATATTTTTGACCTCCTGTCTCCCCACCAACCCACCCGTAATCTCAGATCAGCACACAAACTTTTACTAGACCCCCCCCCAGACAAACCTTGTGACAGAAGGTGACAGGTCATTCGCTGCCAGGGCTCCATTTCTGTGGAACCAACTCCCCCTGCATATTAGACAGGCCACCTCGGTGCCCACTTTTAAAAATCTTTTAAAAACTCATTACTATAGAATGGCCTTCAGCCAGAATGAATAGTCACCTAGTTCTCTGGTTTCACTCTTATTTTTGGTCTTATTATTTTTGTATGGTTTCCTTTGTTTTTAAATGTTCCATCATTGTATTGCCTTATATATTTGTATTGTATTGCCTTATATATTTCCAGTGTATGTATTGTAATTGTATTGTTAAGCACTTTGTAAACCTGTTTTTGAAAAGTGCTATATAGATAAAGTTTATTATTAAAGTTTATTATTATGACACATGACATCAACCTCACTGTGTGTGTGTGTGTGTGTGTGTGTGTGTGTGTGTGTGTGTGTGTGTGTGTGTGTGTGTGTGTGTGTGTGTGTGTGTGTGTGTGTGTGTGTGTGTGTGTGTGTGTGTGTGTGTGTGTGTGTGTGTGTGTGTGTGTGTGTGTGTGTGTGTGTGTGTGTGCGTGCGCGTGTGTGTGTGTGCGCTGCAGCCCAGTCTGTTTGGTAACAAGGCGGGGGGTTTCGGGACGACCACCACCAGCGCCCCGTCCTTCGGAACGGGAACAGGACTGTTTGGAAACAAGCCGGCGTTGACCCTGGGGACCGGAGCCAACACCTCTACGTTTGGTACGTTTAATGATAGTTACACCTCTATGATGGAGCCAACACCTCTACGTTTGGTACGTTTAATGATAGAGTTACACCTCTATGATGGAGCCAACACCTCTACGTTTGGTACGTTTAATGATAGAGTTACACCTCTATGATGGAGCCAACACCTCTACGTTTGGTACGTTTACACCGTCCTCCTCTAGGGGGCAGCAGTGGTTCAGGGGTAGAGTGGCCGGTATGTTGGATCCCGGGTTCCCCCAGAGTTGGTGTTGAAGTGTCCTTGAGCAAGACACTGAACCCCTCATTGCTGGCCTAAAGTTTATTCTAATGCATTGTGAATCATATTGGGTTGACAGACACTAACCTAAAGTTTATTCTAATGCATTGTGAATCATATTGGGTTGACAGACACTAACCTAAAGTTTATTCTAATGCATTGTGAATCATATTGGGTTGACAGACACTAACCTAAAGTTTATTCTAATGCCTTCTGAATCATATTGGGTTGACAGACACTAACCTAAAGTTTATTCTAATGCCTTCTGAATCATATTGGGTTGACAGACACTAATCTAAAGTTTATTCTAATACATTGTGAATCATATTGGGTTGACAGACACTAATCTAAAGTTTATTCTAATGCATTGTGAATCATATTGGGTTGACAGACACTAATCTAAAGTTTATTCTAATACATTGTGAATCATATTGGGTTGACAGACACTAACGGTTGCCCGACTGCCCGTGGCAAGTAAATAAAACGTTTGTTCAAGTAGAGTTTGCTTTCATGTTGCCCGACGGGAAAGTCCATTTGGTCTTCATTAAATATTATAGGCTATTTATGAAGAAAAAACAGCAGTTGCACTCATTCTGTTTCTTCAAAGTGACTGTCCCCACACAGTGACTGTCCCCACTCAGTGACTGTCCCCACACAGTGACTGTCCCCACTCAGTGACTGTCCCCACTCAGTGACTGTCCCCACACAGTGACTGTCCCCACTCAGCAGTTATCCATTGGATTTAATATGATTTGTTTCTACATTAAAGCACAAATTGTACCTATCAGTGGGCAAGTAGAACTTGACCTGTACCTGTGCCCTTTGTCAGTCCCTGTTTATATGACAGGAGAGAGAAGATAAGATCATGTTTTACATGTTTAATTACCATGTCCAGAAAACAATATATCTGGTCTAATATTTGCTATTGTCCTTATAGATAATATGCCAGCATGGATGTCAGGCTTTAGTAACAGGGAAATAACATGTTCTATGTCAATGCTTTAATATCTGAAGAATACTGGACAACTGTATATTAAAGCTTAACACTGATGTTCCCCCTAAAATATACCTCAAAAACAAAACAAATAAAAATAATAAATCTACAAGCTCACTAAGCTGATTTTTTTGGGTATTTTTTTACTGTATGATGTTGTGCATAATGATGTGTAATATCTGTAGGTTTTGGACCCAATCCAGCAGGGGGCAGTCTGTTTGGAAACAAGCCTGCTGCTGGAGGACTGGGAACTGGACTGGGAGCTGGCTTTGGAACAGGTACACACACACACACACACACACACACACACACACACACACACACACACACACACACACACACACACACACACACACACAGGTTGGACAAATTCGCAATCGTTGTTTTTATTGGCTGAATTATTTTGGACGATATTTATCATTTTATTTTGCAAAATAAATTAATCCTGTGGATTCACTCTCACGTTCCTCCCTGGTGTCAGTCTGGACTTCAGCCAATAGGGAGCCAGGATGAGAAATCATAAAATGATTTTGATGCTTTTCACTGTTTGTGAAGTCCATACTGACACCGGGGAGGAACGTGAGAGTCTGGACAATGTGCCAGGCTAGTGTTTGGCCACATCGTTGCTGCTTCTCTGCTCCTCCTACATTAGTCCTAAAAGAACGTCCTATGAAAGAGAAATGTGTTACTGTGAGAGAGTGAGACAGGTTCCATGTCAGTGAGAGAGTGAGACAGGTTCCATGTCAGTGAGAGAGTGAGACAGGTTTCATGTCAGTGAGGCGAACGGGCTTCTACCAGGCTGTTGAAGGCACAAGGGGGGCGGGGCTGGCGGGCTAAGTTAGTGCAGTGAGTGTGGCAGTTGCGGCAAACGCAGTCCCCACAACATCATTTACGATTCTGTGCCTATCGGTACATAACTCGGACGGCGCTGAGTCGCGCCTCCGTCATGGTCCAAAACTATACGCTTCCCCTTTTGCCTTCAACAGCCTGGTAGAAGACTGAGCGTCAGTGAGAGAGTGAGACAGGTTCCATGTCAGTGAGAGAGTGAGACAGGTTTCATGTCAGTGAGACAGACAGTGTAATGTGTTACATCGTGTTACAGCCCTAAGTATACTTCGTCGTACGACAGGGTCGTTAGCCGAAAATAGCAGATCTACAAGTAACCATGTGTTGTGTTGTAACAGTGGGGGCGGGGCAAGGCTCACTATTTGGCAACAACCAGAACAAACTGGGCAGCACACTGGGAACCACAGGGATGTTCGGGAGCTCAGGATTCAGCAGTGGAACCAGCAACCTGGGCTTTGGAGCGCCTCAACAGCCTGTTGGTAAGAACCTGCTCTTCTTCCACTATAGATGTATGAATACCATCCATCCATCCATGTAAAGAAACAGCAGTAATTCTGTTGGGGGGGGGGGGGGGGGGGGCTCTTAACTCATTCACTGCCAAGAACCACTTATGACGACTTTTCCACTTTTAGTTCTTTCTTTTTGGGGGGGGGGTGAGTGGCGCTGTGAATGATCCAAGCACCACCAAAGAAGAGTACACCCAGAAATCACATGATCACAACAAAAAAAGATGTAGTCACCTTTCATGTTAAATGATTTATAAAAGTCATATTATCTGCTGGCCGTGCAGCAGTAATTAGGCCCCCCAGGAAAGTCTAGATTCCACGGAGAGCAAGTCTTGATTCCGCGGCTTATCGTTAATATTCGGCGGGCATTAAAAAACAACCTGAAATGACCAGTTATCAAGCAAAAATAGATTAAGTTTTAATAATCAAGTAAATTCCATAATGAAATAGATACAATGAATTGTTATACCATGCTAAAACAGTAAAATACTGTGGAACATAGTCATTGAGTCAATGTTACTGGTTATAAATAGAAGTGGTCCGATCAGGCCCATAGCAATCACCGATCCAATCATTTTTTCATTTTTTATTATTTTTGTATTCATGCATTTTTACCATTTATTTTGTAGAAATACAAGACAATATGTCTCAAAACACTGGCTTACACTTGACTTATTGGTGACTAAAGAAATATGAATTAAAGACATTAAGACAAATACTGACAATGACTCTGAACATTGGCTTGCAGTTATTGCACATAGCCAAATGCTATAATAATATTAGGCTTGTCATTCAGGATGGGAAATTAGTAACAGTGTGTATGTTTTGTGATGTCACAGCCCTCACAGACCCCGGGGCCACGGCCGTGCAGCAGGCGGTCCTCCAGCAGCAGATCAACGCTCTGACTTTCTCTCCGTTTGGAGACTCTCCTCTGTTTAGGAACCCCCTGACCTCTGACCTCAAGAAGAAAGAGGAGGTAACACACACACACACACACACACACACACACACACACACACACACACACACACACACACACACACACACACACACACACACACACACACACACACACACGAACATGGATTACAGTTCTCAGTCGCCAAGACTGATTTCAGTCATTTGGATTCCATGGAAGCCACAGCATGTCTTCTATGGGAGCATCAAAAATAGCCGATCTACAAGCTCTCAATGCGTCTGCAACGCATTGAGAGCCCTAATTGACAACCAAATAAACAAAAACAAAAGCAAATTATTCTCCTGCTTTGTCGACTTCAAAAAAGCATTCGATTCAATTTGGCATGAGGGTCTGATGTACAAACTATTGGAAAGTGGCATATGGGGGAAAACCTATGACATCATAAAATCAATGTACACAAACAACAAATGCGCAGTTAAAATAGGCGAAAAGCACACAGACTTTTTTCCCCCAAAGCCGAGGAGTTAGACAGGGATGCAGCCTGAGTCCAACACTCTTCAACATATATATCAACGAGTTAGCAAAAACGTTAGAACAGTCTACAGCTCCAGGCATCCCCTTGGCAAACACAGAAATCAAATGCTTACTTTTCGCAGATGACCTGCTGCTGCTGTCTCCAACCAAGGAAGGACTACAGCAGCAACTTGATCTCCTACACAAATTCTCGCAGACATGGGCCCTGACAGTGAACCTAACTAAGACTAAAATCATGATATTTCAAAAAAGATCCAGCCGCCAAAACCATCAATTTTTCCTAAATACGATCCCACTAGAACAAACAAAAAACTATACCTACCTTGGCCTAAACATCAGCAGCACAGGGAACTACAACCAAGCTGTAAAGGACCTGAGAGACAAGGCAAGAAGGGCATTCTATGCTATCAAAAGAAACATCAAAATAGACATCCCAATTAAAACCTGGCTTAAAATACTGGACTCTGTGATAGAACCAATTTCCCTCTATGGTTGTGAGATCTGGGGACCATTAGCAAACCATGACCTTGAAAAATGGGATAAACACCAAACCGAGACCCTACACACAGAATTCTGCAAATCCATTCTCCGTACCCAGCGAAAAACACCAAATAATGCATGCAGGGCAGAACTAGGACGATACCCACTCATAATCAAAATAAAAAAGAGAGCACTTAAGTTCTACAACCACCTAAAAGAAAGCGACCTAAATGCACTCCATAACAAAGCACTCACACACAGCGAAACTCTAGAGAGATGCCCCCTCAGCCAGCTGGCCATGGAACTCCGGGCACAAACACAAACAGAGCCACGAGATAGAAAACCCATCGGACCAAACAAAATTATAAAACAGCAAAAGGAAAACTACCTGACACATTGGAAAGAAGCAACACAAAAGCAGAGTAAACTAGAATGCTATCTGGCCCTAAACAGAGAATACACAGTGGCAGAATACCTGAGCACCGTGACCGACCCAAAACAAAGAAAAATCTTAACTAGATACAGACTCAGTGAGCACAGTCTTGCGATCGAGAAAGGTCGTCACAGGCAGACCTGTATCCCGAGAGAAGACAGACTATGCACCCACTGCACACAAAAGGAAGTGGAAACCGAGCTACACTTCCTAACCGTCTGTCCATTGTACCAAGACATCAGAGACACATACTTCCCACAGATTACAACCACACACAGAGACTTTGAAAACATGACCAACGACAAAAAACTCCCATATCTGCTGGGCGAAGTACAACAATGTGCAAACACAGCAGCAAGATTCGTGAGTTGTTGTGATAGGAGAAGGATATCGAACGGAACACAACCACCCTAAAGACTAATCATTGTGTATATTCCTGCACTATACCTGCACCCAGTGATCTTGGTACATAGAAATTGATCTATTGAAGATTCTGACTTTCAAATGTACATTTTTTGTTTTGATTGTATTGCTGTATTGTTGTATTGTGCTTTTTGCTTTGGCAATGTAAACGTATGTTTTCTCATGCCAATAAAGCCCTTTGAATTGAATTGAATTGAGAGCTTGTAGAAAGGCTATTTTCGGTTATTTTAAGATTAGAGCATTTGAAGTGGTCAATAGCAATATTATGTTCAGAAGCATCTTCCATAATATCTTATATATATATATTTAATATAAAAGCAACGGTCAAAGCCTGAATCTGTGAATTTGTGTTTTTGAACCATAGAACAGCAGGACCAACATTACTAAAGCATCCTAATTTTACATATTGTGTTCATCGTTTAGGAATCGGTGCTAGTGTGTGTGTGGGGGGGGGGGGGAATCCTTTCACACTGTTTCACAAATCGCAGGTTTTCAGTCGTGAGATAAAGATTTGCTTTAATCCATGCACAAATTATTTTATTTGGATCTGCACAAAAAGCGCAATACATGATAGATCCAAACATTGATCAGAAGAAGGTCACATTATACGGGCAAACCAGATACAACTGCTGCACATGCTTAACACACAGAGGAGAAAAGATAACGAATTGATGACATACTATATACAGAAATTCAACAGTTGTGTTTTTGTTTTGTTTTTTGTCACTCAAGGGTAAATGAAACATGGCCTTCTCCAGATAGACAGACTGCCCATAATAGCTGAGACAGAACAGTATTTAGCCAACTTTTTTGCATTTGTCTTTTGCAATCCTCCCAAGGCCATAATACGTTCCACCAAAGGCTGATATTTCATACGTTTGGATGTAAAACAAATGTCCATATACAAATCAAATGGGCAGCCTATTTCGAAGATAGTAAAGTTTTTTCTCATTTCATTAATGAACACAATATCTGGGGTATTTGGAATATCTTGCAGTGAATTGACATGTGTGTCATTGTGATCAAACCAGTCTAGTTTCACAGTGCTGTGTTTATACATTTTTGTTGTCCTTTCCTGTACTTCTCTGATTCTGTCTGAGACCAGATCCACCAGACGATCATGTCTGGCAATGTACAGTCCTTTATAGTGGCTGCAGACATTTAAGATGTGTGCGACTGTCTCTTTGTCATGTGGTACTGGGTGTAGAATACAGTGTGGGTCATGTTGTGATGGATACCAGGTTGTACTGGCTGGTACTGGGTGTAGAATACAGTGTGGGTATCCATCATGTTCTGATGGATACCAGGTTGCCAAGTTAAACCTGGTCGGCAGCACTTGTAGACGTGCTTTAATGGTGAAGATTAGAATGTCCTCACCAACAGTGTTATTGGAGTGGACAGAATGGGACAGTGAGTGATTTGCAAAAGGAATAAAAGCCAGTTTCCCCTGTAGCTTCAGACTGGTGCTGTGCTGTGCACTGTGAGATCCATTCACTGTATCTTCAGACTCTTTATCGCAGATTTGATAGGCTCTATGCACAGCAGCCATATTGGACAGAAATTGGGCCCCTTCCTTGCTTCCTTCACAGGTGTTACCAATGACACTAATGAAGGCTCTGTTCCATTTAGTGTAGCACAGTGGTTCTCAGACTTTTTAATTTCAAGGATCCCCATAACTCTGAGAGTGTACAAATGGAACCAAATTTGGTTCCATTTGTACACTCTCAGAGTTACACCCTCTCAAGGAACCATGAGGGTCCCTGGACAACACTTTGAGACCCACTAGTGGTGTTTCTAGTGAGCCAACATGCACAACATCAGCACCCTGACTCTGTTTGACCAGAATGGAACAGAGCCTTCATTAGTATCATTGGTAACACCTGTGAAGGAAGTAAGAAGAGGCCCAATTTTTTCTCCAAAATGGCTGCTGTGCATAGAGGCTATTGACAGCTCAACACCGTCCTGCTGGTAGATGGCGCGTACATAGACGAGCGGATCTGTGACGATGTGGTTATTGATCGCCACAGCTGTTCCATCGGGCGCCGCCCACTTCAGCTGTAATCCCGAACGATGGCACAGGTCGTTTAAGTCCATCCAATCGGACCGCCCACACCAAAGCCTGTCGCTTTAATGTCCAGTTTTCCATTTCCCTTCGTCCTGAATCCAAGGAATTGCGGCTCATTCTCCATGGCGGGTGGTACTTTGCGGCGCTGCATATGTTGAATGAGTTATTCCCTGACCGTAGGATCATCATTGTTGAGCATGTTGATGAGGCTGGTTCTGGTAGCGGTGTAAACCCATTCTATGTTCGGTACGCCCAAACCACCCTCCCTGATGGGCTGAAAGAGGATGGAGCGGGTGGAGTGGGTATTAAGTCTGAACCAGCCCCTCACCAGACGCACTGTCTTGTTGTTCAGTTTGCAAACAGCAATCTGGTAACATCCATATTAGTAACCTTTCTTCCCTGCATTGACGGCGGCAGTTACGATGATACGATACGATAATACTTTATTGTCAGTTCACACTGAAATTTGTCTTGCGACCCAGCAGCCATGTATGCAACAATAAACAGTTCGCACATTTGACATGACACAAGAAAAACAAAACACAATACAAAATACATACATAAAGACATACAAAGACAAGAGCAATGTCCACCTCTCAGCCTAGCCTTGGCCTATAACTCCTGATTAAGCCTCAGTGTCGTCTGATGGACAAAGGACCTCTTCAGTTTGACCTTATTGTATGTAGGAACACCGTATCTCCTTCCTGAAGGCAGCAACCTATATTCTCCATACAAAGCATGGCTAGTGTTTGAAGTGATATTCCTTGCCAACCTTATCATACTGTCATTATACGTACTGTAGATGTATAGAGCCTCTGAAGTGGCTGTCCAACAATCTTTGAACAAATGTTCACTTGCTGCAGCAGTTGTGACTTTAAGGCTACAGACAGACATCCATACCAGGTGGTACTACAGTACTGAAGAACACTCATTATAACAGAAGTGAAAAACAAAAGAAGAATCTGTCTACTAGCACCAAAAGATCTCAAACGGCGAAGGAAATAGACTCTTTGCTTTGTCTTCTTACCCACTGATTCAATCTGTTCTTTCCATGACAGAAGGTGGTCAATTACTACTCCTAGGTATATATACGAACATACCTGGTTGATCTGTTCACTATGAATAGTTATGGGGGATCTGTGTATCTCTAGTGGGGCACCAAAAACAATCTCTCCTGTCTTTTTTGTGTTAATGATAAGAGCGTTGTTATCGCTCCACTCCACCACCTTATTTACTCTGTGTTGGTGCAGTCCAGGATCACTGGAACTATCCAAAAGGGAAATCAAAACTGTATCGTCAGAGTACTTTAGAATGTATTGGTCTGGTTTGTCAGTGCGACATTCAGACAGACATTCCTCAGTACGACAGCTGTCAGTATAAAGGGTGAAAAGTACAGCTGAGCTTACACAACCCTGGGGAGCACCAACATTAGTAGTTAATGCTGCGGAGAGGGTTCTGTTCACTTTCACCCTCTGTACTCTGTTAGTAAGGAAGGAAGCATACCAGTGAATTAAGTATGGATTCAGTTCCAACTGTACCAGTTGGAACTGGGTGTGTTTTAAGGTGTTTTGTGCGGAGAACCAGCGTTTGCTCCTGCCACCATCTTGGAAAGCACACACACACACACACACACACACACACACACACACACACACACACACACACACACACACACATAGTTGTTATCTTTCTTATTGCGGTGCTCTAATAAAAACATCTCTTGTTGCTCCTCCCTCGACCAGCGGCTGAAGCCAACCAATCCAGCGGCCCAGAAAGCTCTGACCACGCCCACCCACTACAAGCTGACCCCACGGCCGGCCACCAGGGTCCGCCCCAAAGCTCTGTCATCAGGCTCCGCCTCCAAGTCACAGCTCTTCGACGGATTGGACGACGACGAGCCGTCAATCACCAACGGAGCCTTCGTACCCAGGTTGATCATTATCATAAAACCTTGAAATATAGAGACTGTCCTGATATACCTTTATGCAAATATACCTTTATGCAAATACCCTTATGCAAATAATATAGAGACTGTCCTGAATACCTTTATGTAAATATAGAGACTGTCCTGAATACCTTTATGCAAATAATATAGAGACTGTCCTGAATACCTTTATGCAAATATACCTTTATGCAAATAAAATATAGAGACTGTCCTGAATACCTTAATGCAAATAAAATATAGAGACTGTCCTGAATACCTTTATGCAAATATAAACCTGTCTGTCTGCCTGCCTGTCTGTCTGTCTGTCTGTCTTTCAGGAAGAGCATAAAGAAGTTGGTTTTAAAGAACGTCAGCAGCAGTTTCTACAGTGAACCAATCAACGTAGAGTCTGACGACCTGGCCACGCCCACTGATTACCCTAGCAACGGACACGCCAGGTACACACACTCGCACACGCACGCACTCACGCACATGCACACGCACACGCTTACATGCACTCACGCACACGCACTCTCACACTCACTCACACACTCACACACTCTCTCACACACACACACTCACTCACTCACTCACTCACTCACTCACTCACACACACACACACACACACACACACACACACACACACACACACACACACACACACACACACACACACACACACACACACACACACACACACACACACACTCTACAAGTCTTCATTTTGTCGACTAAATGATAAACTGTTCCACGGATCTTGTTTAGTCGATACACTTTTTGTATTAGCTCCTGCTCATTTGATTTTGCTATTTTGTCTCATCTGTTTAAGACAGTAGGTAGCTGATATATTACACTTTTACCTTAACGCTAGGTATACTCTTGGTTGCTTGTTTTTGCAGAAAATGCACTTAGGACTTCTGGTGATTAGTAGTGTTCTTGCCTACCTATGTTGAATGCACTTATTGTAAGTCTCTTTGGATAAAAGCGTCTGCTAAATGACTGTAATGTAATGTAATGTAATGTAATGTAATGTAATGTAATGTAATGTCTGCTAAATGACTGTAATGTAATGTACGTCTACCTTTTTTCACTGATGAAAACTATATACAAACTAAAGCTATGATGAACTAATTCTATGACTAAAATACTGACTGTTTGGTCAACAAATAAAACTAGGCTAAAACATTAGTGGACAAATATAGGGACTAGAAGAGATCCAGTAGAACTAAGACTAGTGGAGAAGAGATCCAGTAGAACTAAGACTAGTGGAGAAGAGATCCAGTAGAACTAAGACTAGTGGAGAAGAGATCCAGTAGAACTAAGACTAGTGGAGAAGAGATCCAGTAGAACTAAGACTAGTGGAGAAGAGATCCAGTAGAACTAAGACTAGTGGAGAAGAGATCCAGTAGAACTAAGACTAGTGCAGAAGAGATCCAGTAGAACTAAGACTAGTGGAGAAGAGATCCAGTAGAACTAAGACTAGTGCAGAAGAGATCCAGTAGAACTAAGACTAGTGCAGAAGAGATCCAGTAGAACTAAGACTAGTGGAGAAGAGATCCAGTAGAACTAAGACTAGTGGAGAAGAGATCCAGTAGAACTAAGACTAGTGGAGAAGAGATCCAGTAGAACTAAGACTAGTGGAGAAGAGATCCAGTAGAACTAAGACTAGAGGAGAAGAGATCCAGTAGAACTAAGACTAGTGGAGAAGAGATCCAGTAGAACTAAGACTAGTGGAGAAGAGATCCAGTAGAACTAAGACTAGTGGAGAAGAGATCCAGTAGAACTAAGACTAGTGCAGAAGAGATCCAGTATAACTAAGACTAGTGGAGAAGAGATCCAGTAGAACTAAGGCTAGTGCAGAAGAGATCCAGTAGAACTAAGACTAGTGCAGAAGAGATCCAGTAGAACTAAGACTAGTGGAGAAGAGATCCAGTAGAACTAAGACTAGTGGAGAAGAGACCCAGTAGAACTAAGACTAGTGGAGAAGAGATCCAGTAGAACTAAGACTAGTGGAGAAGAGATCCAGTAGAACTAAGACTAGTGGAGAAGAGATCCAGTAGGACTAAGACTAGTGGAGAAGAGATCCAGTAGGACTAAGACTAGTGCAGAAGAGATCCAGTAGAACTAAGACTAGTGGAGAAGAGATCCAGTAGAACTAAGACTAGTGGAGAAGAGATCCAGTAGAACTAAGACTAGTGGAGAAGAGATCCAGTAGGACTAAGACTAGTGGAGAAGAGATCCAGTAGAACTAAGACTAGTGGAGAAGAGATCCAGTAGAACTAAGACTAGTGGAGAAGAGATCCAGTAGAACTAAGACTAGTGCAGAAGAGATCCAGTAGAACTAAGACTAGTGGAGAAGAGATCCAGTAGAACTAAGACTAGTGGAGAAGAGATCCAGTAGAACTAAGACTAGTGGAGAAGAGATCCAGTAGAACTAAGACTAGTGGAGAAGAGATCCAGTAGAACTAAGACTAGTGGAGAAGAGATCCAGTAGAACTAAGACTAGTGGAGAAGAGATCCAGTAGAACTAAGACTAGTGGAGAAGAGATCCAGTAGGACTAAGACTAGTGGAGAAGAGATCCAGTAGAACTAAGACTAGTGGAGAAGAGATCCAGTAGAACTAAGACTAGTGCAGAAGAGATCCAGTAGAACTAAGACTAGTGGAGAAGAGATCCAGTAGAACTAAGACTAGTGCAGAAGAGATCCAGTAGAACTAAGACTAGTGGAGAAGAGATCCAGTAGGACTAAGACTAGTGCAGAAGAGATCCAGTAGAACTAAGACTAGTGGAGAAGAGATCCAGTAGAACTAAGACTAGTGCAGAAGAGATCCAGTAGAACTAAGACTAGTGGAGATGAGATCCAGTAGAACTAAGACTAGTGGAGAAGAGATCCAGTAGAACTAAGACTAGTGCAGAAGAGATCCAGTAGAACTAAGACTAGTGGAGATGAGATCCAGTAGAACTAAGACTAGTGGAGAAGAGATCCAGTAGAACTAAGACTAGTGCAGAAGAGATCCAGTAGAACTAAGACTAGTGGAGATGAGATCCAGTAGAACTAAGACTAGTGGAGATGAGATCCAGTAGAACTAAGACTAGTGGAGAAGAGATCCAGTAGAACTAAGACTAGTGGAGAAGAGATCCAGTAGAACTAAGACTAGTGGAGATGAGATCCAGTAGAACTAAGACTAGTGGAGATGAGATCCAGTAGAACTAAGACTAGTGGAGAAGAGATCCAGTAGGACTTACAGTTAAAGATGAATCATACATAGGTGCGTCACAGTGTCATGCACCAAATAATATCTGATTCATAAGCTTGTAGATCTGCTATTTTTCGGCTTCAGGCTTCCGGTTAAAAATGGCAAAATAATAAATATATATATAAATGTCATTTTCAAAATGTCTGTAAAGGTTGATGTCCTCACAACTATAGTAATATAAACCTGTGTGTGTGTTTAGCCCCCAGGAGGAGGAAGAGGAGGTGTCAGGAGGAGTAGAGGAAGACCCTGAGGTCACCCAGTTCTACGTCAACCCCATCGCCAAGCCCGTTCCCCACGGCCGGGCCCATGACATGCAAGACACCATCACTGACTTCAACATGCATAAGGTACATGACTTCAACATGCATAAGGTACATGACTTCAACATGCATAAGGTACATGACTTCAACATGCATAAGGTACATGACTTCAACATGCATAAGGTACATGACCAGAGATGCTCATAGGCCTGGGTCTCTGACGCACCGTATTGAAAAAGGACGCATTCATGGCACCGTCGTTGCGTCCAAGGGAGGCACTAAAATTGTCACCAACAACAGGAGAGAAAAGAAAAAAATCGCGGTAAAAAATGTTTTTACGAATATTTTACAAATCCATGGGAGACCACCATTTTGCATGGCCACATCCTACTTTATCCTACTTTATAAACGATAAAATCCACGTAGAAATAGTCTTAGAAAGACGATACAAATGATAATAATGACCGAATTCTTTGGGTAACGATTTTGCGTGTAACACACACACACACACAAGGGCCGTCTGTTGCGCGTACGTTTTAGCAGCAGCAGCAGCACAGCCCCTCCCCTCCCCACTGTTACTCAGAGAGAGAGCGTGAGACAACATGAGGAGCTGGTTGAGACCTGGTCTCAAACGTGTTAAAACGACTTGGATAGACCACTGTCTGGAATAATAACTGATTATCATACATACAGGTCTACTAGCCTACTAACCTTTGTTGCTATTGTCATCTTAAATTGACCAGCCAAAGTAAAATCGACGATTTTAGAGTGTTCTCCAACTTGCTTGGAGATCAGAGTGATGTGGTGGCTGCGTTTAACGCATGTTGCCAATCAGCTGTGTAACATTAGCAG
Organism: Gymnoscopelus microlampas; assembly: GCF_963454915.1. Lineage (NCBI taxonomy): Eukaryota > Metazoa > Chordata > Actinopteri > Myctophiformes > Myctophidae > Gymnoscopelus > Gymnoscopelus microlampas. The sequence continues at coordinate 54,757,841 of NC_139949.1, read as the reverse complement.
GTCAACGATGGCTCGTTGAGCCGACCCGGATTTGACCACACAGGCAATCAAAAGCACTAATTAATGGCAGCTGTAAGTAACCGGTTGTCTATCGTCTGTGTCTTGTGTATGTTTAATAGCCACCTGAATGTTTTCTGTAGCCTAGAGATATCATCCTACTATAATCCTACTATAATTCTAGTAACCTCTGTAGTGGTGGTGAAGACACCCGGTTCTCCTCACTGGCTGGACCAATTGCTCTGATTTTGCACACAGCCATTGACCATTACCATCTGAACACAACTGTGAAGCCCGTTTTTCAATTTCATCAAATCTCAGCTTCTTATTAGCGTTTTTCTGTCAAACACTGTCGCCATGGTTACGGGGCTGCCCAGCTATGGGACGAACTGCCTCCCGGGTTGCCAGATCATGTGCGCATATCCCCCCACGGCTGCGCTGCGCCGACCGGGTATGGTCTAGTATCAAGTAATTCCCTGAAGAGGGTAGACCCTCTCCCTCATGCTAAACTTAAAGTGACTTATAAGGTTCCACTTCTCCTCAAAAAGACAACTTTATTTTCCTTTCTCAATGACAAGCTTAATATTATTATAGCATTTTGGCTATGTGCAACAACTGCAAGCCAATGTTCATAGGCATTGTCAGTATTTGTCTTCATTATTTCTTGAATTCCTATTTCTTTAGTTGCCAATATTTCCACTGTAAGCCAGTGTTTTCAGTCTATTATTGCTACACAAAAAATACATTTTACATTCATAAATAATACAAAATAAAATAATAATAATGATTAAAAGGTTCTATGATTAAATGTATTCTATTGGTCAAAGGTATGTTAAATCCACCTGTTGCCCACTACTAGTATTTCTTACCATAAGGTGTGCTAATACTACAGATTCATATAGATTTGAAAAAAAATATTTATGATTTTTTAATATATGTATATATATTTGTATTATCGGTATCGGTCTTGAGAAGCAGGAACGGGTCCGCACTGAACATGCATAAGGTAACATAACATGTTTAATGTTGTTGTCTGTACAGAGGAGCAGTGAGGAGGTGATAACATGTTTAATGTTGTTGTCTGTACAGAGGAGCAGTGAGGAGGTGGCAGGAGGAGCAGAGGAGTCCGAACACGAGGAGAGAGAGGAGACACAGGAGAACCAAGCTGCTCCTCATCCTGCAGGTTAGATTACAGTTATGATTATTAAAATGGTAACATACGTACTGTGTACTGTCACAGTTATTACATCATCTAATCATCACAGTTATTTGAGATAATCAATGTGTTATCTTGAGCCCTACTTATAGTGTGTGTGTGTGTGTGTGTGTGTGTGTGTGTGTGTGTGTGTGTGTGTGTGTGTGTGTGTGTGTGTGTGTGTGTGTGTGTGTGTGTGTGTGTGTGTGTGTGTGTGTGTGTGTGTGTGTGTGTGTGTGTGCAGGCGTCATATTAAGTCGTGTTGGCTACTACACCATTCCCTCTGTGGAGGAGTTAGCAGAGCTGCTGGACGAGAACGGACAGTGTCTGGTCGACAACTTTACCATTGGACGCAAAGGTAAAACACCTCCTCTATACCAGTGGTTCTCAAACTTTTTCATGTCAAGGACCCCCAAATTGACACTTATTAGCCCGCGGACCCCCATTTGAAAAGATATGCCAGGGACCCCCATGAGAGAAGATTTTTACGGCTCTAGCAGTGATTCTCAACCATTTTAATTTCAAGGACCCCCAGTTTGACATGCGTTAGGGCTACAGACCCCCATTTAATGGCATTTATACCTCTGGGACCCCAATTTATTTGTAAAATCTATTATATGTCAATTTAACTCTGAGAGTGTACAAATGGAACCAAATGGACCCGTTAGGGTCCATTTGGTTCCATTTGTACACTCTCAGAGTTACATACCCATAAGGGTCCATTTGGTGCCTAATCTATCATTTAGCTGGGGACCCCCTGGAACTCCTTCCACTTTGAGAACCATGGCTCTCTACCACCTCCTCTATATCACCTCTATGATGTATAGATTTAGATATAGATATATGTGTTGTGATTTAGTGGTGATAGGTCAGTTTTGACGCAGTCTTCTGATTAGGGATGTTAAACGACTCATATTTTGCAATTCGACGTGTCAAGGGCAATAATAGAATGTGTCCATCCATGTGTCTGCACGGGAGCGTTTGGTAACCTCAGTGAGATGCTCGCCCTGAATCACCGTCGCCTTGGATCAAATCCGGCGGCTGCTGCCAGGTTCTCCTACATGTAACCTCAGTAAAGAAAGGTTCTCCTACATGTAACCTCAGTAAAGAAAGGTTCTCTACATGTAACCTCAGTAAAGAAAGGTTCTCCTACATGTAACCTCAGTAAAGAAAGGTTCTCCTACATGTGACCTCAGTAAAGAAAGGTTCTCCTACATGTAACCTCAGTAAAGAAAGGTTCTCCTACATGTGACCTCAGTAAAGAAAGGTTCTCCTACATGTAACCTCAGTAAAGAAAGGTTCTCTACATGTAACCTCAGTAAAGAAAGGTTCTCTACATGTAACCTCAGTAAAGAAAGGTTCTCCTACATGTGACCTCAGTAAAGAAAGGTTCTCCTACATGTGACCTCAGTAAAGAAAGGTTCTCCTACATGTAACCTCAGTAAAGAAAGGTTCTCCTACATGTAACCTCAGTAAAGAAAGGTTCTCTACATGTAACCTCAGTAAAGAAAGGTTCTCTACATGTAACCTCAGTAAAGAAAGGTTCTCTACATGTAACCTCAGTAAAGAAAGGTTCTCTACATGTAACCTCAGTAAAGAAAGGTTCTCTACATGTAACCTCAGTAAAGAAAGGTTCTCTACATGTAACCTCAGTAAAGAAAGGTTCTCTACATGTAACCTCAGTAAAGAAAGGTTCTCTACATGTAACCTCAGTAAAGAAAGGTTCTCCTACATGTAACCTCAGTAAAGAAAGGTTCTCTACATGTAACCTCAGTAAAGAAAGGTTCTCCTACATGTGACCTCAGTAAAGAAAGGTTCTCTACATGTAACCTCAGTAAAGAAAGGTTCTCTACATGTAACCTCAGTAAAGAAAGGTTCTCTACATGTAACCTCAGTAAAGAAAGGTTCTCTACATGTAACCTCAGTAAAGAAAGGTTCTCCTACATGTGACCTCAGTAAAGAAAGGTTCTCCTACATGTGACCTCAGTAAAGAAAGGTTCTCCTACATGTAACCTCAGTAAAGAAAGGTTCTCCTACATGTAACCTCAGTAAAGAAAGGTACTCCTACATGTAACCTCAGTAAAGAAAGGTTCTCTACATGTAACCTCAGTAAAGAAAGGTTCTCTACATGTAACCTCAGTAAAGAAAGGTTATCCTACATGTGACCTCAGTAAAGAAAGGTTCTCCTACATGTAACCTCAGTAAAGAAATGTTCTCCTACATGTAACCTCAGTAAAGAAAGGTTCTCTACATGTAACCTCAGTAAAGAAAGGTTCTCCTACATGTAACCTCAGTAAAGAAAGGTTCTCCTACATGTAACCTCAGTAAAGAAATGTTCTCCTACATGTAACCTCAGTAAAGAAAGGTTCTCTACATGTAACCTCAGTAAAGAAAGGTTCTCCTACATGTAACCTCAGTAAAGAAAGGTTCTCCTACATGTAACCTCAGTAAAGAAAGGTTCTCTACATGTAACCTCAGTAAAGAAAGGTTCTCTACATGTAACCTCAGTAAAGAAAGGTTCTCTACATGTAACCTCAGTAAAGAAAGGTTCTCTACATGTAACCTCAGTAAAGAAAGGTTCTCCTACATGTAACCTCAGTAAAGAAAGGTTCTCTACATGTAACCTCAGTAAAGTGTGTTTTGGGGCGATGGTTCCTGTTACCTCAGCCTATGTTGGTTCTGTCTCTCGTGGCGCTGTCATTGTTTGGCGACAGAGCACGGTGTCTTCTCACAGAAGCCTTTCCCCTCCACAACGCTGATAGTAGGTTAATATCTCAGGCTATCATCTTAGCTGTCAATTCAGTGATCTTTTCTGCTACCGATCTACTTTTTTTTCCACATCCCTACTTCTGATTGGCTGTTGCAGGGTGATTTAGTGGTGATAGGTCAGTTCTAATGCAGTCTTCTGATTGGCTGTTGCAGGGTACGGGTCGGTGTACTTCCCAGGAACGCTGAACGTGGTCGGTCTGAACCTGGACGACATCGTTCACTTCCGGCGGAAAGAAGTCATCGTCTATCCCGACGACACCCACAAACCACCACAGGGGGAGGGGCTCAACAGGTGAGACCACACCCACAAACCACCACAGGGGGAGGGGCTCAACCGGTGAGACCACACCCACACATGATGACATGGAGGAAAGGGCTAAAAGTCAGAGGTTCAGTGTCTTGCTCAAGGACACTTTGTTTCACACTGTTTCACTAATGGACCCTTCGCTAAGCCCCGCCCACTCCACTCTGTGACTGGTGGTGCGAAGTTTACACTCCCTGGCCTGGCAGCGCCTGGCAAGCTCTGGTATGCTCTGGTATTGACTTGCATGTTAAATGATGGCTTTTCTCCTTAAAAAATAATCGATCATTTCAGGAGCAAGAGCTTCAAAATGTCTTCTAAATCTAGTCAACAAGGCCTGTAGTAGGCTGTGCACTGGACAAATGTGCATGACATTATTTCAATAAACTAAAAACATGGGAAATGTTAGAGGGAGTAATAGCCCCATGGATACACAACGGTCGACTGTCACGACCGTCATGGATGCACTTCAACCTGGTGTTTGCACTTTCTCCATTTACGGTCCGTACATCTACAGAAACGTTCATATTTCAAATTAAGTGCTTATCCAATGGCCACGGATGTTACATTTATGTACAGGCTCTCAGAAGTACCTGTGTCATCCGTATCGTTCAGTAAAAAGCATTTCAATCAGATCGGTGGCCATTTTCTCCATATGCTTTCAACTAAGCGACCCTACCTAATTTTAACATCCGTGGCCATGGGGTAAGCACTTTATATTTGAAATCTGAACGTTTATATAGATGTACGGACCGTAAATGGAGAAAGTGCAAACACCAGGTTGAAGTTGATCCATGACTGTAACAGGAATTTTCATGTACCGTAAGGTGGTTAGTAGTAGTAGTTAATAAATAGACGAACAAATGAATTAATATACGAATCCGAAACAGGCAGCGCTGTGATTCTGAATTTTGTTACGATTACGGTGATTAGTATTATTGACACCACCTGGGCGAGTGAGTCGTGTAACTTTCCCGACGTTAAGCTGTGTATGTGTTCAACAACACAGCCATGACGCCTTGCAGTTTAAGCGCAGATTTCAGCTTGGGAAATAGATACCCTCCAACAGGTTTGGGTACGTGGTTCATAGTCACCATTGCGTTATCGTGGTATTCCTATTCTTGCTATTATGTTGCAAATGATTGTGTGTGTGTGTGTGTGTGTGTGTGTGTGTGTGTGTGTGCGGGCGAAATAACATTGACAGCTTATGGCAGGTGACGAAAGCTTGCCAGACCTATGCCAGGCTAACAACGGTTGCTAAGCTGGCATTGGACAATCGCTTTTAGGGTGTGGTTTAGAGAAGGGTCCATTGGGCTTAGCAACACGTTTCATGTGACATGTCTCTCTCTCTCTCTGTGTAGACGTGCTGAGGTCACTCTAGACGGGGTGTGGCCTGTAGATAGACCATGTGACATGTCTCTCTCTCTCTCTGTAGACGTGCTGAGGTCACTGTAGACGGGGTGTGGCCTGTAGATAGACCATGTGACATGTCTCTCTCTCTGTAGACGTGCTGAGGTCACTCTAGACGGGGTGTGGCCTGTAGATAGACCATGTGACATGTCTCTCTCTCTCTCTCTCTCTGTGTAGACGTGCTGAGGTCACTGTAGACGGGGTGTGGCCTGTAGATAGACCATGTGACATGTCTCTCTCTCTGTAGACGTGCTGAGGTCACTCTAGACGGGGTGTGGCCTGTAGATAGACCATGTGACATGTCTCTCTCTCTCTCTCTCTCTGTGTAGACGTGCTGAGGTCACTCTAGACGGGGTGTGGCCTGTGGACAAGACGTCCTGCAGTGACATCAGGTCTCCAGAGCGTCTGTCCAACATGGACTACCAGGCCAGGCTGGAGACGGCCTGCAGGAAGCAGGGAGCTCGCTTCCTGGAGTACCGACCGGAGACAGGCTCCTGGGTGTTTGAGGTGAGACACGCACTACACAACCTGTCTGTCTGTGACGCTCCCATTAAAACACTCCACTCCAGTTTTTAATTTGACCCAAAGACCAAGGAGATAGGATTTTTCGAAGATTTAGACTCCCATCCACTTCCTTGTTAACTTAAAACTTTAAAATTCTGTATCTCGGCTCCTGAGTACTTTTTTTTTTTCATTGTAAAAGTCTGGCAGTCTACTGTAGAAAAAAAAATGCTGGCAGCCAATGTGTTAAGTTATATCACCAGACGATCAAACAATACCATTTGAAACGCAAATGATTTTGGCTGAATTAACAACACTGGCTTTTGTGACGCGAGCGGCGAGCCTCTCTCTCTCACAGTGAGCGGCGAGCCTCTCTCTCTCACAGTGAGCGGCGAGCCTCTCTCTCTCACAGTGAGCGGCGAGCCTCTCTCTCTCACAGTGAGCGGCGAGCCTCTCTCTCTCACAGTGAGCGGCGAGCCTCTCTCTCTCACAGTGAGCGGCGAGCCTCTCTCTCTCACAGTGGTGTAAATGAGCCTCTCTCTCTCACAGTGGTGTAAATGAATGTCCTTCTTATCTTCATCATCCTACAGCGTCACACAAAAGCATGAAAAGTAGATCTACAAGCTCTATGAGGTTTCCACCCGACAGAGACAATATGATGTACTGTATAGTCCCTGTCACCTCCAACCCTAACCTTGGGGAGGGTGTAGACTACTAGAGACCACTTTCTTCTGTCGTTTTTGTCCGACCGTCTCTTCCTCCCCTCTCTCATCCTCCCCTCTCCTCCCCTCTCTCATCCTCCCCTCTCCTCCCCTCTCTCATTCTCCCCTCTCTTCCCCTCTCCTCTAGGCCAGTGGTTTTCAACCCTTTTCATATCAAGGTCCATTATTTATTCCACATTTAAGCCACAGATCCACCATTTGATGAGATTTAGACTCTCAGACCCAAAACTAGAATATGTTGTTATCGTTGGATAAGACTAAACAATGTGACTACTGTTTCCACCACTGCTCTCTGGAACCTGGTGATTAATCATTAACCCACAGGATGTATTAAAAAAGACAATGCCTACATAAAAGGGACACTTAGATGGAGTCTTTTGCAACATAATAGAGCTGTCCATGGAGGCTCTTCTTTACACTGATGGGATCAAAGACAAAGTGATTCAGACACGCAGCAAAATATTCTTCTTTTTTCTGAGCGGTGTGCGGACGAGAGGGTGTGTGTGTGTGTGTGTGTGTGTGTGTGTGTGTGTGTGTGTGTGTGTGTGTGTGTGTGTGTGTGTGTGTGTGTGTGTGTGTGTGTGTGTGTGTGTGTGTGTGTGTGTGGGGGCAACATTAGATAATAATAATACACTATATTTATACAGCACCTTTCATGACATAAATGCAGCTCAAAGTGCTTTACAGAGCAACTAAACATTTAAAATATAACATTTTAGATATGTGCCTTATGGGATCATACAGCTGTCTGTCTCTCTGCCTGTCTGTCTGTCTCTCTACACATGGTCATACAGCTGTCTGTCTCTGCCTGTCTGTCTCTCTCTCTACACATGGTCATACAGCTGTCTGTCTCTCTGCCTGTCTGTCTGTCTCTCTCTCTACACATGGTCATACAGCTGTCTGTCTCTCTGCCTGTCTGTCTGTCTCTCTCTCTACACATGGTCATACAGCTGTCTGTCTCTCTGCCTGTCTGTCTGTCTCTCTCTCTACACATGGTCATACAGCTGTCTGTCTCTCTGCCTGTCTGTCTGTCTCTCTCTCTACACATGGTCATACAGCTGTCTGTCTCTCTGCCTGTCTGTCTCTCTACACATGTTCATGCCAGCTATCTCTCTCTCTCTCTGCCTGTCTGTCTCTACACATGTTCATGCCAGCTGTCTGTCTCTCTGCCTGTCTGTCTCTCTACACATGTTCATGCCAGCTGTCTCTCTCTCTCTCTGCCTGTCTGTCTCTACACATGTTCATGCCAGCTGTCTCTCTCTCTCTCTCTGCCTGTCTGTCTCTCTACACATGTTCATGCCAGCTGTCTCTCTCTCTCTCTGCCTGTCTGTCTCTACACATGTTCATGCCAGCTGTCTCTCTCTCTCTCTCTCTGCCTGTCTGTCTCTACACATGTTCATGCCAGCTGTCTGTCTCTCTGCCTGTCTGTCTCTCTACACATGTTCATGCCAGCTGTCTGTCTCTCTGCCTGTCTGTCTCTCTACACATGTTCATGCCAGCTGTCTGTCTCTCTACACATGTTCATATTAGCTGTCTGTCTCTCTACACATGTTCATATTAGCTGTCTGTCTCTCTACACATGTTCATATTAGCTGTCTGTCTCTCTACACATGTTCATGCCAGCTGTCTGTCTCTCTACACATGGTCATACAGCTGTCTCTCTCTCTCTCTGCCTGTCTGTCTCTACACATGTTCATGCCAGCTGTCTGTCTCTCTCTCTCTCTCTGCCTGTCTGTCTCTCTACACATGTTCATGCCAGCTGTCTCTCTCTCTCTCTGCCTGTCTGTCTCTCTACACATGTTCATGCCAGCTGTCTCTCTCTCTCTCTGCCTGTCTGTCTCTCTACACATGTTCATGCCAGCTGTCTGTCTCTCTGCCTGTCTGTCTCTCTACACATGTTCATGCCAGCTGTCTGTCTCTCTGCCTGTCTGTCTCTCTACACATGTTCATGCCAGCTGTCTGTCTCTCTACACATGTTCATGCCAGCTGTCTCTCTCTCTCTCTCTGCCTGTCTGTCTCTACACATGTTCATGCCAGCTGTCTGTCTCTCTGCCTGTCTGTCTCTCTACACATGTTCATGCCAGCTGTCTGTCTCTCTGCCTGTCTGTCTCTCTACACATGTTCATGCCAGCTGTCTGTCTCTCTACACATGTTCATATTAGCTGTCTGTCTCTCTACACATGTTCATATTAGCTGTCTGTCTCTCTACACATGTTCATGCCAGCTGTCTGTCTCTCTACACATGGTCATACAGCTGTCTGTCTCTCTGCCTGTCTGTCTCTCCAGGTCAGTCATTTCTCTAAGTATGGACTTCAGGAGTCAGACGAGGAACAGGAAGTCCCGCCCAAAGCAGACCCCAAGAAACTGAAGACGATGACATCACTTCCTCCCTCCAAACTGCAGTTCCAGCAACACCAGCAGGTGGTGCCACAGGTACCTGTCTCACCTACTGTCTGTCTCCCCATTCCATGAATTTCACCCCCAAAGCCTCACCTACCCTGCAGGGGCATCAATTGGGTGAGCCAAGGTATGGCAGGTGATACCTGGGCTCAAGAAAAAAACAGATCATGAATAGTAGGCTAATGGAGGTGTAAGACCATTGTGTTTGTATTGTGTTATAGATATAATGGATAGTTTTCTATGCATTTAGGGGGTTTTGGGGGGTTGTGTCCGCCTGCCCAGGATAGGTGTCCCTTATTTTAATCTCTGGTAGTTGGAAACCCTGACCTTTCTATACCTTAGCTTTTGCTGAACTGACGCCGTGTGTGTGTGTGTGTGTGTGTGTGTGTGTGTGTGTGTGTGTGTGTGTGTGTGTGTGTGTGTGTGTGTGTGTGTGTGTGTGTGTGTGTGTGTGTGTGTGTGTGTGTGTGTGTGTGTGTGTGTGTGTGTGTGTGTTCAGGAAGTGTCCAGCGGTGTAGGGGCGGAGCTGGACAGCGACATGGCCGACATCACCGTGGCAACGCTGCCAGAGAGCATGCTGGGAAGTTCAGCGCTCGGCGGGGAGGAGGAGTCAGAGGAGGAGGAGTCAGAGGGCGGGAAAGCAGCCGCTCTCCACAGAGTGGCCGGTTCCATTCCATCAGAAACCCACGAGCAACTGTCTGCCTCCAGCCAGCTGGCCTTCACCTTAGGACACAACCCTCACACTCTGCAGGTATGGGATCTAAACCCTCTGCAGGTATGGGATCTAAACCCTCTGCAGGTATGGGATCTAAACACACTGCAGGTATGGGATCTAAACCCTCACACTCTGCAGGTATGGGATCTAAACCCTCACACTCTGCAGGTATGGGATCTAAACCCTCTGCAGGTATGGGATCTAAACCCTCTGCAGGTATGGGATCTAAACCCTCTGCAGTTATGGGATCTAAACCCTCTGCAGGTATGGGATCTAAACCCTCTGCAGGTATGGGATCTAAACCCTCTGCAGGTATGGGATCTAAACCTCTGCAGGTATGGGATCTAAACCCTCTGCAGTTATGGGATCTAAACCCTCTGCAGGTATGGGATCTAAACCCTCTGCATAGGGCTGGGCGATATGTCGATATGTATCGTCTGGACGGTAGAAAATGTCTATCGTTTAATAGGAAGCTCTATCGTTTATATCGCAATATATAGTATTAATATATATAATATTAATATTAATCCCAGAGCACCCGCGGGACGAGAGGGCAGCGAGCCCCTCCCCTCTCTCTCGCTCTGTCCCTCTCATAGAGTTAGGTCCCTTTCCGTCGGCTACGAGTATTTAAAGTGTGAGAGGACTTTGCCTTGTGAGACAAAAAAGTGTTACATTTTAGTTGAATGTTAATCTACATAAGCTAAATACTGGATATCAGTAAATATGCTTCTGGAGCCTTAAGTGAAAGACCTACTTATTTCACTGCTGTGAATTGTTTACACAAAAAGGTAATTATTTGTTTAATTTTATTTTTATTTATTGAACTTCAATTCAGAAAAAGCTTCTCTTCTTGAGCCATAAGTTAATGACTTATTAAGTTCAATGTTGGGTTGTTTACAATAATAAGCTATTTATATTCCAGCTAAATGTTTAAATATATACATGGGGGAAAAAAGTACTTGAAAGATACATGTTGGAAGCAATGAAGCAATTCATATCTTTTAGTCATCCTCTTCAGAATTAGTCATCCTTATTTATTAGAATTTAGTAAATAAAACAGTAAACAGTAAATAAATGGTATGCCATTTGGTAAGGTTCCATTACTTCCAATTAATTTTTATTAGTACACAGTGAATACTAAACTGAAGCTTGACTTAAAAAAAACATTTAAGATTTATTTTTATTTTTAAGAAATTTTAAAAATCGCTATCAAATCGCAATCGCAATATCAGTCAGAAAAATCGCAATTAGATTTTTCCCCAAAATCGTTCAGCCCTACAGTTTACGAAGTAGGCTACTGCTACATGTTTAATACATTTAATGGCAGATGTTATCATGACCAGACCAACACATATGTTTGCATGAATAGGCTACATGCTTGGAAAACAGGTTCTAAATAAAACAAATATTTAGTACCTACTACCTTTATTTGTTGAGTATATCATTTCAAACTGCATTTCCACATTGCAATTTTATGAAAAAGAAAATAATCTATGAACTAACTTTCAGATCATGAAGGCGTGTCTGCTGGCTGAGGATGAGGAAGATGACATGGAGACTGGAGTGATGATGAAGAGTCTGGTGGAGTCTTCCTCCTCTCCTCGCCTCATCCTGCCTGGAACCGCCAGGAGCAGGACGACAGGTACCTGTCTGTCTGTCTGTCTGACTGTCTGTCTGTCTGTCTGTCTGTCTGTCTGTCTGTCTCTGTGTTTGTCTCTGTCTGTCTGTCTCTGTGTTTGTCTCTGTCTGACTGTCTGTCTGTCTCTGTGTTTGTCTCTGTCTGTCTCTGTGTTTGTCTCTGTGTTTGTCTCTGTCTGTCTGTCTGTCTGTCTGTCTGTCTCATTCATTCATTCATTCATTCATTCATTCATTCAACCTTTATTTCATATTCTCAGAGATCATTGAGGGAGACCCTCATTTACAATGATGACAGATTACACACACATAAATAACACAAGAACAACAAAGAAAAACAATAGTTGACACAAACAGTTAAAACAGTTGCATACAGGTAATACACGGTTATTATGTAGATTCTGGAGCTGGAGCGGGTTATAATATGATTAGGTTTCAGACGTAGCATGGATGAGATATATGGAGGTAATTTTCCAACCAGTGCTTTGTAAATAAAAAGATGCCAATGACTATTGCGTCTCTCAGTCAGAGAAGACCAGCCCACCTTATCATATAAGGCACAGTGATGGGTGTTGTAGCTATCACCTGTAATAAATCTCAGAGCAGATTGGTAAACTCCATTCCAGAGGCTTGAGTGTGGAGGCGGCTGCATGACGGTAGATTATATCTCCGTAGTCCAGTACCGATAGAAATGTGGCTTCATTAATCCTTTTCCTACAGAGCATGGGGAATCTCTGTCCAACCCGATCGCCAGAGGAAACGTTCTCATTGAATGTTTTTCAAACTCCGTGCATAGACAACTGGAAAACCCGAAAATCCGTGCATAGCCGCCTCGCATCTCCCCCATTGTGACTAAACCATTTCAGAGGCGCGCAGTCTCAAGGGAACTGTCGCCACGTAAGGGACCACCGAGCGAGCTAAAGCGAGCGAGTTGCCGCCCCGAACGTTGCTGCGACGTTCCCTTGAGCCTACTCAGCGCCGTTTGAGTTAGTAGGCACAGAATGGTACATTTTGTTGTGAGGACTGCTCTACTTCCGGGTTTTTCCGGGTTGCAACTGGTTACGCCCACCGTGGGACTCGCCGTACATATGCACGGATTTTCAGGTTTTCTAGGCGACTATGCACGGAATGACGTGGACTGGATCTGTGCAATGTGTACTAATTCTCTGGCGATCAGGCTGCTCTGTCTGTCTCTAATAACCTCTACTGTCCTCTACTGTCCTCTACTGTCCTCTACTGTCCTCTACTGTCCTCTACTGTCCTCATAATGTCCTCTAATGTCCTCTAATGTCCTCTAATGTCCTCAGGTCTTCTTCAGACTCGTTTCTCGTCGTCTCTCTTCGCTGACCCCGTGACCTCCCCCTCCCCCCTTCCTCTGCTGAGCCAGCCCTCGCCGCGACCTTTCACCTCCCTGCAGCTGGCCCCGCCCAGTAGGACGGCGGAGCCGCCCGTCAGGACGGTGGGGGTCCGCAGACTAGGGGGTCCCGTTGCCCTCGGCGACAGCATCGCACTGGCAAAGGTACGCTTTATAAACCAACAGTACTATTTAAACCATTTAAAGCTTTATAAACCAACAGTACTATTTAAACCATTTAAAGCTTTATAAACCAACAGTACTATTTAAACCATTTAAAGGGTCTACACCATGAATTTTAACTTTTTCTTCATTTTTGTGTGTTTTTGGTCTCCCCCACCTCTCTTCTGTTCCAACAAATACCCGACTTCGAGCATTTTTTTTTTTTTTTTTTTTTTTTTTTTGTTCTTTATTTACCCAGGGTAGTAGCTGAGCACAAGTGCTCATTTTCAGCAACGCCCTGCACATAGAAACACACAGACAGACAGACACATTAAAACCTGGGAGCTGAATAGTACAACCACAGTCTTATACTGTTGGCCACTACGCAGCTCCACTGGAGCAGTTGGGGTTCAGTGCCTTGCTCAAGGGCACTTCAGTGGTGTTGGGGAAGTGGTGAACATTCACTTCCCCACCCAGACTTTTCCTGCCGGTCCGGGGATTCGAACCGGCAACCTTCCGGCAACGAGGGCGCTCCTCTAACCTTTAGGCCACCACTGCCCATGCATGCAGGCTTTCATAGGCTATCTGTGGTTTTTATGTAAATTGGTCTGAAAACAGTCTGTCAGATTTGTTCCCCCACCCTACGTCACGTCTGGGAACAATTCCTCCCGTTTTTCAGTTCCAACCCAAAAAAAAAAGTTTTTTTTTTTTTTTTTTTTTTTAATGTTTTCTTATTTTTTTTTTTTTACTTTTTCCACACCGAACCAGGACATAACATGCATACAAACTGGCTCAATAGCGCCCCGTGCCAAACAGGACAATGTGGTATTGCAGGTGAAAGTGCTTTATAAGCCAGAGAGAAGTTAGTTGGAATGAGTATATCTGAGGCTTGATTTAGGCTCAAACCTTTTGAAAAACGTTTGAGGGACATAAACAATGTGATATTAAATATATATTTTTTTTTTTAAATTCATGGTGTAGCTCCTTTAAAGCTTTGTAAACCAACAGTACTATTTAAACCATTTAAAGCTTTGTAGACCAACAGTACTATTTAAACCATTTAAAGCTTTATAACCCAACAGTATTATTTAAACCATTTAAAGCTTTATAAACCAACAGTACTATTTAAACCATTTAAAGCTTTACAAACCAACAGTACTATTTAAACCATTTAAAGCTTTATAAACCAACAGTACTATTTAAACCATTTAAAGCTTTATAAACCAACAGTACTATTTAAACCATTTAAAGCTTTATAAACCAACAGTACTATTTAAACCATTTAAAGCTTTATAAACCAACAGTACTATTTAAACCATTTAAAGCTTTATAAACCAACAGTACTATTTAAACCATTTAAAGCTTTATAAACCAACAGTACTATTTAAACCATTTAAAGCTTTATAAACCAACAGTACTATTTAAACCCTTTAAAGCTTTATAAACCAACAGTACTATTTAAACCATTTAAAGCTTTATAAACCAACAGTACTATTTAAACCATTTAAAGCTTTATAAACCAACAGTACTATTTAAACCATTTAAAGCTTTATAGACCAACAGTATTATTTAAACCATTTAAAGCTTTATAAACCAACAGTACTATTTAAACCATTTAAAGCTTTATAAACTAACAGTACTATTTAAACCATTCAAAGCTTTATAAACCAACAGTACTATTTAAACCATTTAAAGATTTATAAACCAACAGTACTATTTAAACCATTTAAAGATTTATAAACCAACAGTACTATTTAAAGGTAGGGTAAGTGATTTGCTTTGGTTAAAATAAGTGTTAAATAGCTCTATATTCTGATAGTACTCATTGCTATAGAGTGTTTGTTCAGTAAAAGGAGTCTTCTAGTCTCTCCAGCTCTTTATAAAACAGAAAATGCATTTTCGTTTCAGTTTCAGTTTCATTTCCAATTTGATCCAATTAGGAGAGAGAACTCAATCAGGATATAGATTACACAAGTGGAATTGGAAGTGATGACACTAATAAATGAGCAGACAAAATTTGAACTGGAACACTATACAAATGAAGCTTAAAAATGGGTACTTTCTCCTGATTGGCTGAGATTTTGACACATAGGGAGACATCTGTTACTGAAAAAACACTCTATAGCAATGATTACTATCAGAATATAGTGTTTTAACCTGTTAACAAAATACTTTTTGTTTTAACCAAAAAATATCACTTACCCTACCTTTAACCATTTAAAGGTTTATAAACCAACAGTACTATTTAAACCATTCAAAGCTTTATAAACCAACAGTACTATTTAAACCATTTAAAGATTATAAACTAACAGTACTATTTAAACCATTTAAAGCTTTATAAACCAACATTACTATTTAAACCATTCAAAGCTTTATAAACCAACAGTACTATTTAAACCATTCAAAGCTTTATAAACCAACAGTACTATTTAAACCATTCAAAGCTTTATAAACCAACAGTACTATTTAAACCATTTAAAGCTTTATAAACCAACAGTACTATTTAAACCATTTAAAGCTTTATAAACCAACAGTACTATTTAAACCATTCAAAGCTTTATAAACCAACAGTACTATTTAAACCATTCAAAGCTTTATAAACCAACAGTACTATTTAAACCATTTAAAGCTTTATAAACCAACAGTACTATTTAAACCATTTAAAGATTATAAACTAACAGTACTATTTAAACCATTTAAAGCTTTATAAACCAACAGTACTATTTAAACCATTTAAAGCTTTATAAACCAACAATACTATTTAAACCATTTAAAGATTATAAACTAACAGTACTATTTAAACCATTTAAAGCTTTATAAACCAACAGTACCATTTAAACCATTTAAAGATTATAAACTAACAGTACTATTTAAACCATTTAAAGCTTTATAAACCAACAGTACTATTTAAACCATTTAAAGCTTTATAAACCAACATTACTATTTAAACCATTCAAAGCTTTATAAACCAACAGTACTATTTAAACCATTCAAAGCTTTATAAACCAACAGTACTATTTAAACCATTCAAAGCTTTATAAACCAACAGTACTATTTAAACCATTTAAAGCTTTATAAACCAACAGTACTATTTAAACCATTTAAAGCTTTATAAACCAACAGTACTATTTAAACCATTCAAAGCTTTATAAACCAACAGTACTATTTAAACCATTCAAAGCTTTATAAACCAACAGTACTATTTAAACCATTTAAAGCTTTATAAACCAACAGTACTATTTAAACCATTTAAAGATTATAAACTAACAGTACTATTTAAACCATTTAAAGCTTTATAAACCAACAGTACTATTTAAACCATTTAAAGCTTTATAAACCAACAATACTATTTAAACCATTTAAAGATTATAAACTAACAGTACTATTTAAACCATTTAAAGCTTTATAAACCAACAGTACTATTTAAACCATTTAAAGATTATAAACTAACAGTACTATTTAAACCATTTAAAGCTTTGTAAACCAACAGTACTATTTAATCCATTTAAAGCTTTATAAACCAACAGTACTATTTAAACCATTTAAAGATTATAAACTAACAGTACTATTTAAACCATTTAAAGCTTTATAAACCAACAGTACTATTTAAACCATTTAAAGCTTTATAAACCAACAGTACTATTTAAACCATTTAAAGCTTTATAAACCAACAGTACTATTTAAACCATTTAAAGATTATAAACTAACAGTACTATTTAAACCATTCAAAGCAGGTCTCTTCATGTTATTATTCATATTAATAATAATAATATTCATATTATAGGGGTCAGGTCTGATGGATGCAGGTCTCTTCATGTTATTAATATTATTATAATTCATATGTAGGGGTCAGGTCTGATGGATGCAGGTCTCTTCATGTTATTAATAATAATATAATTCATATTATAGGGGTCAGGTCTTCATGTTATTAATATTATTATAATTCATATTATAGGGGTCAGGTCTTCATGTTATTAATATTATTATAATTCATATTATAGGGGTCAGGTCTTCATGTTATTAATATTAATATAATTCATATTATAGGGGTCAGGTCTTCATGTTATTAATAATAATATAATTCATATATTAGGGGTCAGGTCTGATGGATGCAGGTCTCTTCATGTTATTAATATTATTAATATTATTATAATTCATATTATAGGGGTCAGGTCTTCATGTTGTTAATATTATTATAATTCATATTATAGGGGTCAGGTCTGATGGATGCAGGTCTCTTCATGTTATTAATATTAATATAATTCATATATTAGGGGTCAGGTCTTCATGTTATTAATAATAATATAATTCATATGTAGGGGTCAGGTCCTCATGTTATTAATATTAATATAATTCATATATTAGGGGTCAGGTCTTCATGTTATTAATAATAATATAATTCATATGTAGGGGTCAGGTCTTCATGTTATTAATATTAATATAATACATATTATAGGGGTCAGGTCTGATGGATGCAGGTCTCTTCATGTTATTAATATTAATATAATTCATATATTAGGGGTCAGGTCTTCATGTTATTAATATTATTATAATTCATATTATAGGGTTCAGGTCTGATGGATGCAGGTCTCTTCATGTTATTAATATAAATATTATAATTCATATGTAGGGGTCAGGTCTGATGGATGCAGGTCTCTTCATGTTATTAATATTATTAATATTATTATAATTCATATTATAGGGGTCAGGTCTTCATGTTATTAATATTATTATAATTCATATTATAGGGGTCAGGTCTTCATGTTATTAATATTATTATAATTCATATTATAGGGGTCAGGTCTTCATGTTATTAATATTATTATAATTCATATTATAGGGGTCAGGTCTGATGGATGCAGGTCTCTTCATGTTATTAATATTATTAATATTATTATAATTCATATTGTAGGGGTCAGGTCTTCATGTTATTAATATTATTATAATTCATATTATAGGGGTCAGGTCTGATGGATGCAGGTCTCTTCATGTTATTAATATTATTAATATTATTATAATTCATATTGTAGGGGTCAGGTCTTCATGTTATTAATATTATTATAATTCATATGTAGGGGTCAGGTCTGATGGATGCAGGTCTCTTCATGGGGCGGTCCTTCAGGGTGGGCTGGGGTCCAGGCTGGGTTCTGACTCACAGTGGAGACCAGCTCAGTGGACCGTCAGCCAGCCGGGATTCAAACCAACAACCAGACACTACCTTCAGCTTAATGCCTACCAGGACTAAGACGTAAGAGTCTGTCTGTCTGTCTGTCTGTCTGTGTCTCTGTCTGTCTGTCTGTCTGTCTGTCTGTGTCTCTGTGTCTCTGTCTGTCTGTCTGTCTGTGTCTCTGTCTGCCTGCCTGCCTGTCTGTCTGTCTGTCTGTCTGTCTGTCTGTCTGTCTGTCTGTCTGTGTGTCGGTTTGTCTGTCTGTCTGTCTGTCTGTCTGTGTCTCTGTCTTCCTGTCTGTCTGTCTGTCTGTCTGTCTGTCTGTCTGTCTGTCTGTCTGTCTGTCTGTCTGTCTGTCTGTCTGCCTGTCTGTGTCTCTGTCTGCCTGTGTGTCTGCCTGTCTGTCTGTCTGTCTGTCTGTCTGCCTGTCTGTCTGTGTCTCTGTCTGCCTGTGTGTCTGCCTGTCTGTCTGTCTGTCTGTCTGTCTGTCTGTCTGTCTGTCTGTCTCCTGTCTGTCTCCTGTCTGTCTGTCTGTCTGTCTGTCTGTCTGTCTGTCTGTCTGTCTGTCTGTCTGTGTCTCTGTCTGTCTCCTGTCTGTCTGTCTGTCTGTCTGTCTGTCTGTCTGTCTGTCTGTCTGTCTGTCTGTCTGTCTGTCTCCTGTGTGTGTCTGTCTGTCTGTCTGTCTGTCTGTCGGTCTGTCGGTCTGTCTCCTGTGTGTCTGTCTGTCTGTCTGTCTGTCTGTCTGTCTGTCTGTCTGTCTGTCTGTCTGTCTGTCTGTCTGTCTGTCTGTCTGTCGGTCTGTCTCCTGTGTGTGTCTGTCTGTCTGTCTGTCTGTCTGTGTGTCGGTCTGTCTGTCTGTCTCCTGTGTGTCGGTCTGTCTGTCTGTCTGTCTGTCTCCTGTGTGTCTGTCTGTCTGTCTGTCTGTCTGTCTGTCTGTTGGTCGGTCAGTAATGTTATTTAGATGCCAGGACTGTGTTTGTGATGTTTGTGATGTTTTTCTTACCTTTTATTTGATATTATTATATCCTATACAGGGGTTGACACTAAGGTCTCATACTTGTCACGGTCTTGCCCACTTGCCCGAAAAGTAAATGGTCCTTTATAAAATGGCAAGCCACATTTTAATTACCATTCAATTTAACACTTTCTACTTGCAAATTTTGGGGCTGCACGATAAAAAAAATGTATATTTACCTCAAATATCTTGTAAATAGCTCAAATATAATAATATAAATATGACTATGGGTTCACACTGGTTATTTTATAGGCTTATATATTACATTCCACAGACCTGAAGTCAAGGGTTTATGTTGGACTTGACACGTGCTAAGCTAAGCTTTGACCGCTCAATAAACAAAGGGAGGCTTTACTTGGGAGTTGGGAGAGACAGATAATTATGTTGTTGCGTCCCCACTCAAAATGCACACCTGTCAACCTCTGTTATAGCAGGTGTTAGTGTCAACCTCTGTTATAACAGGTGTTAGTGTCAACCTCTGTTATAGCAGGTGTTAGTGTCAACCTCTGTTATAACAGGTATTAGTGTCAACCTCTGTTATAGCAGGTGTTTGTGTCAACCTCTGTTGTAACAGGTGTTAGTGTCAACCTCTGTTATAGCAGGTGTTAGTGTCAACCTCTGTTATAACAGGTGTTAGTGTCAACCTCTGTTATAACAGGTGTTAGTGTCAACCTCTGTTATAACAGGTGTTAGTGTCAACCTCTGTTATAACAGGTGTTAGTGTCAACCTCTGTTATAGCAGGTGTTAGTGTCAACCTCTGTTATAACAGGGTTAGTGTCAACCTCTGTTATAACAGGTGTTAGTGTCAACCTCTGTTATAGCAGGTGTTAGTGTCAACCTCTGTTATAACAGGGTTAGTGTCAACCTCTGTTATAACAGGTGTTAGTGTCAACCTCTGTTATAGCAGGTGTTAGTGTCAACCTCTGTTATAACAGGGTTAGTGTCAACCTCTGTTATAACAGGTGTTAGTGTCAACCTCTGTTATAACAGGTGTTAGTGTCAACCTCTGTTATAACAGGTGTTAGTGTCAACCTCTGTTATAGCAGGTGTTAGTGTCAACCTCTGTTATAACAGGTGTTAGTTTCAACCTCTGCTATAGCAGGGGTTTCATTGTCATTTCATTGAAGATACGCAAAACAACGTCATCTGTTTGTGTTAATTAAAATAAGAGTTTGAAAGAAAATGCTCAATTTAAAAAAACACACCCAGTGTGAAGTGAGCGGTGCTATTTAAAAACAAGGAAACCAGGAGACCTGGTTCTGCCAGACCCCTAGTGGTTGATATCTGAATGGCCGGACTTGGCATGACGTGTGTGCAGAGGAAAAGAGGGACCGACAGACCGACAAAGCCTCATATAGGCTGACCCCCTGGGTCTGGCAACAACAGTGGTCATCACAGTGATGAGGAGTGATGGAAGCTCACTTAAAAAAAAAGTATTTTTTTTTAAGTGAGTGGTGCTATGTATAGGTTATTAATTTCATCATGCGTCTCGCTAGCCAATCACAGCACTGAGCAAAGGGTCTGAATACCAATCAGCCAATCACAGTACAGCGAAAGACACATTTTCACGACGGAAAGACAAACTTTCACCACAGATGGATGGATGTGTCCTAAACCCACTTATAGGGGCGGCTACACCGCTCAAAAAAATACCCATAACCGAAAAAAAAAAAGATTATTGATAATTTAACAATTGATTAAATGTATTAGTTATCGATTAACCCTTACTCTATTGTAATTGTGTGTGTGTGTGTGTGTGTGTGTGTGTGTGTGTGTGTGTGTGTGTGTGTGTGTGTGTGTGTGTGTGTGTGTGTGTGTGTGTGTGTGTGTGTGTGTGTGTCAGGCTGTCAGACAGTGTGTATAAGGTGTGTGTGGAGCGGGTGGAGGGTTTGCTGAGGAGTGATGAGGAGGTGGATGAAGAGCGCCCCCTACAGATCAGCCTGTGTCACAGCGAGGTGGAGTTCCCTGACGGAGCGTCCTGCCCGCTGGTGCGTCCTCGCCAGGGGGTGGAGCTTCTGCACGACTACACCCAATGGATCAGCTCTCTGAGCCTCACACACAGCCACGGTACACACACACACACACACACACACACACACACACACACACACACACACACACACACACACACACACACAGCCACGGTACACACACATTTCAATTTCTTTATTTGAGTCCACATTTATAAAGTACATTACAGGGGCACAAATATTTTTCAGTTGCTTTTGATGTCCCGCACACTGGAAACAACATGTGTCCTAGTGCTTCAATACAAACAAGTTCAGAATATAAACAACAAATGCATATGAACTTATTCACAGTTAACATTGGTCATACACTTCAGTCTGCCATATTACCAACACCGGAGGAACATTATGGGTACAGGAAGCACCTTCTCCTCCAAATAGATCCACTGCCTCTAATGGAGGAGATTGAGCAGTATTTATCAAGCTGCTTTGCCTTACACTTTGACAACCCCATAATCCTCAAGCCCCTGACCACCAGCCTGTGGACATGGCCCAAGCTGCCAAATATAAAAACAATGAGCTGACACTTATAGCCTAGATGTATAATGGCTTGTACTAATGGCTGGTATTTTACTTGCTTAGTAAGGAAAGCTTCCTCTAAACTTGAATCAAAAGTACAGCCAACTTCCAATAGGAAAACCTCTCTGCTGTTCTCATCAATCACAATGACATCCGGTGTGTCTGCAGTTATATTTGTAAATACATGGGGGTCATTGCATTGAAACATCTCTGGTTTCACTCAAGAATGTTTGTAAAACACAACAGAGGAATCAAACGTGGGTGACACATCTTTTGTAATGTCAACAATTCTGTCATGTGGGACATGGACTCTATGGTCTGATACTGTCCATGGTGTAGGCAGTAAGAGTCATGTTTATTGGGATACCAGATGGACAGATTCAGTTTGGTTGGCAGCACTTGGAGGCGCGCCTTTACCGTGAAGATGAGAATATCCTCATCAATCGCTGCGTTTTTAAGAATTGAGTGGGACACGGAGTGATCAGCTGACTGCAGGCAAGCGAGCTTCCCTTGCAGCCGTAGTCCTGTCCATCGCTGTTTTCTCTGCTGCGCTCTCAGCGCTAGAAGGTGCGCGCGTCGATGGTGGGGAGTGCGCTTGATGTTCCGTCGCGGCTCACTGTTGCGCGCGCGTTGATTGATAGGTCAGTGAACACAGACTGAGAGACGCTCACCGTCTCGTCACACACACGCGCGTGGTTACATGTCGTCTTTCCAACGGTTACTAACCCTATACCTAACCCTAACCCTATACCTAACCCTAACCACATGCGGAAGCCACGTAGTCGGAGTCGCGGGATGTCGGAATTATGAGCGCAAACCCACACACACACACACACACACACACACACACATATTAGACACTGGAGTCCATACAAGCCAGGTGGACCAGCTTATGAACAAACACTATTTCTGAACTACTGTGAACCTCTGTAAAATACTAGACATAATATCACATGGTTTTCTGCTGTTGCTTTTCCATGTTTACACTGTTTATAGTTATACAAACAAGTAAGACGCGCGAACGCTGGAAGCGAACGCAGCTCGAAAATATTGTGTATTTACGGACTTTGTGTGTGTGTGTGTGTGTGTGGGTGTTTGTGTTTTGACTGTAGCTGCACTCTGGCGCACTCTGTCGGCCGCACCCAGGCAGTGCACTGCACACAGACACACACACACACACACACACACAAGCCGAGCAGACTTTCATAGTAAGCTCCACTTGGGCGGAGGCCTCCTTCCGCGTTCGCAATAACACACCTGTGATTGATATAAACTAATCTATGGAGTAGATTATAGTCTGTTTTATCACGTCTACTAAACAGAAACCAGCCAATCAGAATCAAGGAATCGGACTAGTCGTTTTAGAATCTATATTTGACTGTCTCTCTCTCTCTCTCTCTGTCTCTCTCTCTCTCTCTCTCTCTGTGTCTCTCTGTCTCTCTATCAGTGCTGTCCACGTGGTGTGACGTGTGGACCCTGGTAGAAGCCCTTTGGGGCCGCCTGAGACCCTCGGACCAGCAGTTGGACCCCGCTCCTCTCAGCCAATACCAGGAGCAGCTGGCCAGGAGGCGGAGCTTCTCTACCTGGCTGGCCAATGGCGCGCAGCGCAGGGTGGAGGAGGAGGAGGAGAAGAGCACGAGGGGCGGAGTCGAGATGATCTTCAGCCTCTTGACAGCCAATAAGATCAGTGAGGCGTGTCGCCTCGCTCAGAGCATAGGTAATTAATATACTCATTAATATTAATTAATACACTACACAGCCAATAGGATCAGAGCATAGGTAATTAATATACTCATTAATATTAATTAACACTACACAGCCATCAGAGAGGCGTGTGGTAAGGATCGGGCATTGGTGGAATGAGTAACACAGCTAAACGTGTGGGTAGCGCCCCCAAAATATTTACCAAAATCCCCCAATATGTTTCTGTTGGTAATCTCTGGTTTTGAGCGACCTGCCAGTCACACACCTGCTGAGAGCTGACAGACCTGAACATATAGGGTTCTGACACTTTGTTGAGTTTGTGTTGATGCTCCAAGCAGCAACACTGCCCCCCCATGGAAGGATAACACGTTAGTCCCTTCAGGATAAGACCCATGATGCAACAGGCCAAGTGAAGCTGCTGTTATGTTATGCAGATTATGCATTATTTGGTGTTAAACCTGGTATCATTTACAGGCAGGTGTGTGACTGGAACCTGAGCATGGGTTCTGCAACTTTGACATCTGTCTTTGGTACGTTGTGTAAATGTCTGGTTCCTCAGTGAAGAAAAGGCTCTTTGGTTGTTTTCTTCCTTTAACTTCACCAGTCTCACAGAACTTGGTTGGTTGATTACCAACGGAAGCATATTGGGGGGTTTTGGTTAGTTTTTCTGGGGGGCTCTACCCACATGTTAAGCTGTGTTGATCATTTCATGAATGCCTGATCCTTACAACTATACCTCATTGTTTTTATCGTTGACTAATCAACGATAAAAATGATATAAAACACAAAACCAATTGGTATTATTGAAGGGGAGAAATAATTGACCCAAGTTAAATTTCCAGTTTATTATAAGTATATATTAATTAATATTGTATTGTAGGAGACCATCGTCTGTCCCTCCTCCTGTCTCAGACCATGGGGTTAGACATATTAACATTAATAATGTATTGTGTCCATACAGGAGACCATCGTCTGTCCCTCCTCCTGTCTCAGACCATGGGGTTAGACATATTAACATTAATAATGTATTGTGTCCATACAGGAGACCATCGTCTGTCCCTCCTCCTGTCTCAGGCCATGGGGTTAGACATATTAACATTAATAATGTATTGTGTCCATACAGGAGACCATCGTCTGTCCCTCCTCCTGTCTCAGGCCATGGGAGGACAGACCAGCAGAGAACTGTTGACTCTACAGCTAGCTGACTGGAGCAGGATGCAGGCAGACAGCTTCCTGTCTGACCAACGACTCAGAATCTTCACCCTATTGGCTGGAAAAGCTGTACGTACCTGTCTGTCTGTCTGTCTGTCTGTCTGTCTGTCTGTCTGTCTGTCTGTCTGTCTGTCTGTCTGTCTGTGTCTGTCTGTCTGTGTCTTATTATTATATTTACGTCATTCTGTTTGTTTTAATTTGTGTTTGATTAGAGGTTGTAATATTTGAATATTCATTTTAAATTGTGTTCTTATCTTGCGTCCCTTATTTTTACTAAATACATATCTTCCATATTCCGTCTCCCTTTGAGAACGCTGAGAAAGCACTAGGCTGACTGTTAGTTGAAAACTGTTATGCCCCACACACACACACACGCGCGCGCGTACACACACGTACACACACGTACACACACATGCGCACACATACCTACTTGCAAGCCCAACTGTGTGTGTCATGTATTCGGTAACGGTACAGCCTTTGTCACATGAATGACACCAATCACATCGCTATGAATGGAATACGTTTGTATATTAACACATTGAGTGCCAATCGCGTGGATCTACGCAAAACTAAATAATTGCTGAAGTTATTGTTGAAGCAGTTTGTTTAAATGAGTGAAAGATTAAGACCTTTAACATTGCAAATAGGCTGTGTTAGCTTTTAATTGCTATGACGGCCTGTGTGTGTGTGTGTGTGTGTGTGTGTGTGTGTGTGTGTGTGTGTGTGTAGGTGTGGCAGTCTACAGAACACACAGTGTGTGTGTGCAGTGAACTGGATTGGAGGAGGAGTTTAGCCGTTCATCTGTGGTTCATGTTGCCTCCTACTGCCTCAGTGTCTGATGCCCTGACCAGCTACCAGACCGCCTTTATGGTAATGTAACATATATATACATATATACATATATATACATATTAATATATATAATATACAGCTACCAGACCGCCTTTATGGTAATAAATATAACATGGTATGGTAATAAATAATAACATACTAGACCATACCCGGTCGACGCATCCTTGGGGGGATATGCGCACATGATCTGGCAACCCGGGAGGCAGTTCGTCCCATAGCTGGGCAGCCCCGTAACCATGGCGACAGTGTTTGACACAAAAACGCTAATAAGAAGCTGAGATTTGATGAAATTGAAAAACGGGCTTCACAGTTAAGTTCAGATGGTAATGGGTTGTGTGCAAAATCAGAGCAATTGGTCCAGCCACTGAGGAGAACCGGGTAGCTTCACCTACTCACTCACTCACCACTACAGACGGACAGAGGTTACTAGAATTATAGTAGGATATATACATATATACATATTAATATATATAATGTACAGCTACCAGACTGCCTTTATGGTAATATACATATACACATATTAATTAGTGCTGTCAGGAGATTTTTTTAATCGCGATTAATCGCATGATTTGTGTAGTTAATCGCACGATTAATCGCAACACTTTTTTTGCGCTAAATTCAATGATGAAGTGAAAGAAAACGCTGTATTGTGTTGTAGCCAAAATGAAGGAACATATTAGCAGCTTCGCAGGGCTTTTATTTAACCAAGTGCAGCCACTCCAAATGATGTCTGCTTTAAACTTTACACAGTACAAATGATGTCTGCTTTATACTTTAGACAGTACAAATGATGTCTGCTTTAAACTTTACACAGTACAAATGATGTCTGCTTTATACTTTAGACACTACAAATGATGTCTGGTTTATACTTTAGACAGTCACTACAAATGATGTCTGCTTTAAACTTTAGACACTACAAATGATGTCTGCTTTATACTTTAGACACTACAAATGATGTCTGCTTTATACTTTACACACTACAAATGATGTCTGCTTTAAACTTTAGACACTACAAATGATGTCTGCTTTATACTTTAGACACTACAAATGATGTCTGCTTTATACTTTAGACACTACAAATGATGTCTGCTTTAAACTTTAGACACTACAAATGATGTCTGCTTTATACTTTAGACACTACAAATGATGTCTGCTTTAAACTTTAGACACTACAAATGATGTCTGGTTTATACTTTAGACAGTCACTACAAATGATGTCTGCTTTAAACTTTAGACACTACAAATGATGTCTGCTTTATACTTTAGACACTACAAATGATGTCTGCTTTATACTTTAGACAGTACAAATGATGTCTGCTTTATACTTTAGACACTACAAATGATGTCTGCTTTATACTTTAGACAGTCACTACAAATGATGTCTGCTTTATACTTTAGACACTACAAATGATGTCTGCTTTAAACTTTAGACAGTACAAATGATGTCTGCTTTATACTTTAGACAGTACAAATGATGTCTGCTTTATACTTTAGACACTACAAATGATGTCTGCTTTATACTTTAGACAGTACAAATGATGTCTGCTTTATACTTTAGACACTACAAATGATGTCTGCTTTATACTTTAGACACTACAAATGATGTCTGCTTTAAACTTTAGACACTACAAATGATGTCTGGTTTAAACTTTACACTGTACAAATGATGTCTGGTTTAAACTTTAGACACTACAAATGATGTCTGGTTTAAACTTTACACACTACAAATGATGTCTGCTTTAAACTTTAGACACTACAAATGATGTCTGCTTTATACTTTAGACACTACAAATGATGTCTGCTTTATACTTTAGACAGTACAAATGATGTCTGCTTTAAACTTTAGACAGTACAAATGATGTCTGCTTTAAACTTTAGACAGTACAAATGATGTCTGCTTTATACTTTAGACACTACAAATGATGTCTGCTTTATACTTTAGACACTACAAATGATGTCTGCTTTATACTTTAGACAGTACAAATGATGTCTGCTTTAAACTTTAGACAGTACAAATGATGTCTGCTTTATACTTTAGACAGTCAGAACCAAGAAACAGTGGGTCTCAGTGTCTCAGTGAGTGGACAGTAACATCGTCTGGTTTAGACAGTCAGAACCAAGAAACACTTTGTCTCAGTGAAACTAAAGTGAAGTTACTCTTTCAAACATAACTAAAACACATTTAAAAAATAACAGCATTTACTTTGCTGCAGGTTCTTTAGACTGTAGTCCATGTTTTATTCACTCCATTTGTTCTAATGTTTCTTTTATTTTATATTGTTTTATTAATATATGTTAAACCTTTCTCTCCACCAATCAGGGGACAGGTGAGGTGGGCAGGTACACCTGTGCGCCCCTCCCCCTCTACCAGGAAGAGTCAGACGATGACAAACGACCTCTGTACGACCTCTGCTTCCACCTGCTCAAACTCTACAGTGACAGGTAACTTTATTTAAACTCTACAGTGACAGGTAACTTTATTTAAACTCTACAGTGACAGGTAACTTTATTTAAACTAGGCTATATTGCGTATAGCCTAGTTGGTACAGGCAGCGTACGCGCTCCCTTCCTCCAGCATATGGCCTCTATTCTGATGTAGGGCTACAAGTAATTTGTAGCTTAAGCTCTTATTAACAGCTACTGTGGAATAGCTTGTTTTTGGTTTCTAACCTCTGTCTGCTGATTAGGCAGCTACGCGCTTCCCTCCAGCATATGGCCTCTATTTTGATTTAGAGCTACAAGCAGTTTGTAGCTCAGGCTCCTATTAACAGCTATCGTTTGTGAAGTTTCACATTTGAGATCCTCTCTCGGACTTCTTCATTGACATGTAAGCTGTCATCATGGAGTACAACTAGCAGCTTTCCACTGTGGGCTTTTGCTACCACTGAAATGGTGAATAATTTGTTTACAGTAGCCTAGCTGGTACGAGCAGCGTACACGCCCTCCCTCCAGCATATGGGCTTTTTGATGTAGCTGCAAGTAGTTTGTAGCTCAAACTCTTACTAGCAGCTATTGTGTATAGCTTTTGGTTATTAACCTCTGTCTGATCAACCTTTGTCGCCGGGATAGGCAGCGTTAGCGCTCTCCTCCCGCCATTATTGTGGACTTTACACTAGCGTGTTGGAGGTAACGTTTTGTCTTTGCTTATGCGGTTAAAGCAAGCATACAAATACTAATAATGCACTTTTCACTGAGATAGATCTCAAAAAGCGCTACAATAAGCATTACAAATAATGTTAAAATCACATGCTACTACATAGATAGCAGTGTCCAAACTTGATGGACGGCTATTACAAGCTGATTGGTTATAAGTAAGTAAACCTCTGCCGGTGGTACAGGTGGCGTGCACGCTCCCTTCCTCCACCATACAGTTTCTAAAGTCGAGCTAGCAGCAGCGTTCGCGCTGGCTCTGATTTTATAATCCACTTACGTTTGGGTGGATCTCAAGGTGCTACATAAGCATTTGCATTGAGAAAAATGGATGCTACATGGATGGCAGCGTCCAAGCTTTGGCTAGCGGCTATCATAAGCCTTTTGTGTTAAAATAAGCCTCGGCTGGTGGTACAGGTAGCGTACGCGCTCCCTCCCCCCACCATACAGGTTCAAGAGTCCAGTTAACAGCAGCGTTCCAGCTAACCGTGACGTTCGGCGCTCTGGTTATCTGAGAGTTGACAAGATTCTGCTGGAATTAAAGCCTCTGCTGGTGCAGGCAGCGTACGCGCTACCTCCCCCCAGCATACGGCCAATATAGTCTAGCAACCGAGTCTATAGAAATTCTTGGACGTCGGACAGCCAGAGGCGGGCCCCGGACTGGGATAGGAGTCAAGAAATATTTAAAAAAAATATATATATATTTTTTTTTTTGTGGGGGGCCCCTGAGGTTGGGGGCCCGTTTCAATTGAAACGGGTGAAACATAGGAAAGGCCGCCACTGCCTACCATAACATAGAGTTTGTTTCTCCAGACATTACCCTCTAGAGAGCCTGTAACGTAGAGTTTATAACATAGAGTTTGTTTCTCCAGACATTACCCTCTAGAGAGCCTGTAACGTAGAGTTTATAACATAGAGTTTGTTTCTCCAGACATTACCCTCTAGAGAGTCTGTAACGTAGAGTTTATAACATAGAGTTTGTTTCTCCAGACATTACCCTCTAGAGAGTCTGTAACGTAGAGTTTATAACATAGAGTTTATAACATAGAACTTGTTTCTCCAGACATTACCCTCTAGAGAGTCTGTTGGATCCTCTGTGTGTGACGTGGGAGAGGCTGGACTACCGTCTGAGCTGGAACCTGTGGGTGGCGCTAGAGTCCCTGTGCTACAGTCACCTGAGTGTCCACAAGCAGTGTCTGCTGCACAGCAGCTACGCCGCCCTGCTGGAGACACAGGGGTACTGGCACCTGGCGGTGCTGGTACTGCTGCACATACCTGACCACACGTATGTATTATTATTACTATTATGAATATTATACACATTCCTGACCACACGTATGTATTTATTATGAATATTATACACATTCCTGACCACACGTATGTATTTATTATTATTATTATGAATATTATACACATTCCTGACCACACGTATGTATTATTATTACTATTATGAATATTATACACATTCCTGACCACACGTATGTATTTATTATTATTATGAATATTATACACATTCCTGACCACACGTATGTATTTATTATGAATATTATACACATTCCTGACCACACGTATTTATTATTATTATTATACACATTCCTGACCACACGTATGTATTCAAATATTATATTGTGGGATCACTATTTATTATTATTCCCCCCGTTTTTGGATTGGTCAAGCTTCACGTGACATCACAAAATGTAATATAAATAGGTAAGACAGAACTAATCAGGAACAGGACTGTTTTCTAGTGTGATACTATCAACATTCTTAGCGATCCCACACTGTTTCTTCAGGAACAGTACTTTCTAGTTATTGTCTCCGCCAGGAGAGTTTGTTTTCACTTTCCACATGTCAAGCTAACATTGGTCAAGCCTCACGTGACACGTGACAATACGGTGAAATAGTGTGATCTGATTGGCTAGTGACGTATAGCGGCCTATAAATACATGTCACTTTGAAAGAGTCTGTGGCTCTTTCAAAGTGAGGTAAGACAGGAATAATCACGAAATGGCTGAGAAATGGCGGATACTGTAACAATTGGATAGGACACTTACACAGACAGGACATATAGGACACTTACACAGACAGGACGGATAGGACACTTACATAGACAGGACGGATAGGACACTTATACAGACAGGACGGATAGGACACAACACAAGTCTGCTGGCGGAGACTTGTGCTCCGAGGAGCACTTTTTCTAGTTATTATTGTATCCGCCAGGCCGAAAGGCATGGCGAGAGTATGTTTTGCACCCTGTCCGTCCGTCCGTCTGTGAGCAGCTAATCTCCGGCACCGTTGGCCGTGCGATTTCCGTGAAATTTGGCTAAGATTGGCATGTAAAGTCTGCAGGAGTGGCTTGATTTGAACAAAATGCCTCAAATCATTGCCATGAAACTCTGTAAACACATTTCCAGTATTCCAAGGAAGACATGCCACCCTTTTCACATTGTCCTGATATAGCGCCACCAGGAGGCAGATTGTTGCCAAACGCATGTTTTATATTATCCCTACAGATTTGGTCCAAACATCACATTATCTCTAGAGTCACGTGATCAAGACGGATCTGTCCGATAGTCCATCCTGATTGGCACGTTCCTAATATTGCTGGCCTACCTGACCTGGCGGAGACCTGTGCTCCGAGGAGCACTTTTTCTAGTCATTATTATACACATACCTGACCTAAAGACACTGAATATGACTGTTTCTACAGGCTGAGAGAGAGGGTTATTATTATTATTATAATAAATAAAGGTTTGTTTCTACAGGCTGAGAGAGAGGGTTATTATTATTATAATAAATAAAGGTTTGTTTCTACAGGCTGAGAGAGAGGGTTATTATTATTATTATAATAAATAAAGGTTTGTTTCTCCAGGCTGAGAGAGAGAGCCGTCAGAGAGATGCTGTGTCTTCACTGCACCGAGGAAGACGAGGATGACGACGAAGAGGAGGGCGGGGCCAGGGAACGTTTCCTGACGGAGAGGTTGCTGGTTCCAGTCCGTTGGCTGGAGGAGGCCAAGGCCATCCGGGCCCGAAGCCAGAACAGAGCGGACCGGGAGGCTCTGCACCTGTACCGCGCCGGGCTGTGGAACCAGTGTCACAAACTACTGATCCACAAGCTAGCTTCAGGTTAACTACTATATAAACTACTGATCCACAAGCTAGCTTCAGGTTAACTACTATATAAACTACTGATCCACAAGCTAGCTTCAGGTGAATAGACAGCAGTAACATGTTGCACTGTGACACGTTGTGATCTTGTAGATCATTTTCACATAGACACCAGTAACATGTTGTGAGCTTGTAGATCATTTTCACATAGACACCAGTAACATGTTGTGAGCTTGTAGATCATTTTCACATAGACAGCAGTAACATGTTGTGATCTTGTAGATCATTTTCACATAGACACCAGTAACATGTTGTGAGCTTGTAGATCATTTTCACATAGACACCAGTAACATGTTGTGATCTTGTAGATCATTTTCACATAGACACCAGTAACATGTTGTGATCTTGTAGATCATTTTCACATAGACACCAGTAACATGTTGTGATCTTGTAGATCATTTTCACATAGACAGCAGTAACATGTTGTGATCTTGTAGATCATTTTCACATAGACACCAGTAACATGTTGTGATCTTGTAGATCATTTTCACATAGACAGCAGTAACATGTTGTGATCTTGTAGATCATTTTCACATAGACACCAGTAACATGTTGTGATCTTGTAGATCATTTTCACATAGACACCAGTAACATGTTGTGAGCTTGTAGATCATTTTCACATAGACACCAGTAACATGTTGTGATCTTGTAGATCATTTTCACATAGACACCAGTAACATGTTGTGAGCTTGTAGATCATTTTCACATAGACACCAGTAACACGTTGTGATCTTGTAGATCATTTTCACATAGACACCAGTAACATGTTGTGATCTTGTAGATCATTTTCACATAGACACCAGTAACATGTTGTGAGCTTGTAGATCATTTTCACATAGACACCAGTAACATGTTGCACTGTGACACATTGTGATCTTGTAGATCATTTTCACATAGACACCAGTAACATGTTGTGAGCTTGTAGATCATTTTCACATAGACACCAGTAACATGTTGCACTGTGACACGTTGTGAGCTTGTAGATCGGCTATTTTAGAGCAGGTTTTATGGCTGGAAGGCTGGTCCAGTGGTAACATATTGAGGTACTAGGTTGTAGATTTGCCTTTTTTTTAGCACTGGCAAAGACACCCTGAATGTAACTAGGCCTACCTGCCCAAGATGCTGGGATAGCATCTGAGGTGTTTACCTGCCCCCCCTCAGACCCCCACCTTCCAGCAATGCATGATGGGATAGGTGTTAAAACGTCACATGTCTCAGCTCACTGTATCTCTGCCAGACATCACTCTATAAGCTGTATCCTCAGAACTGCTGGGTCAAACCAATATGTCAATATGTAGCTCTGATTCCCTGCTTTCATATGACATGAAAAGACGCTCCTCTAAGTCAGTGAGTCAGTAAAGACAGACAGACTCCTCTAAGTCAGTGAGTCAGTAAAGACAGACAGACTCCTCTAAGTCAGTGAGTCAGTAAAGACAGACAGACTCTAAGTCAGTGAGTCAGTAAAGACAGACAGACTCTAAGTCAGTGAGTCAGTAAAGACAGACTCCTCTAAGTCAGTGAGTCAGTAAAGACAGACAGACTCCTCTAAGTCAGTGAGTCAGTAAAGACAGACAGACTCTAAGTCAGTGAGTCAGTAAAGACAGACAGACTCTAAGTCAGTGAGTCAGTAAAGACAGACTCCTCTAAGTCAGTGAGTCAGTAAAGACAGACAGACTCCTCTAAGTCAGTGAGTCAGTAAAGACAGACAGACTCCTCTAAGTCAGTGAGTCAGTAAAGACAGACAGACTCCTCTAAGTCAGTGAGTCAGTAAAGACAGACAGACTCTAAGTCAGTGAGTCAGTAAAGACAGACAGACTCCTCTAAGTCACTGAGTCAGTAAAGACAGACAGACTCCTCTAAGTCAGTGAGTCAGTAAAGACAGACAGACTCCTCTAAGTCAGTGAGTCAGTAAAGACAGACAGACTCTAAGTCAGTGAGTCAGTAAAGACAGACAGACTCCTCTAAGTCACTGAGTCAGTAAAGACAGACAGACTCCTCTAAGTCAGTGAGTCAGTAAAGACAGACAGACTCCTCTAAGTCAGTGAGTCAGTAAAGACAGACAGACTCCTCTAAGTCAGTGAGTCAGTAAAGACAGACAGACTCTAAGTCAGTGAGTCAGTAAAGACAGACAGACTCCTCTAAGTCACTGAGTCAGTAAAGACAGACAGACTCCTCTAAGTCAGTGAGTCAGTAAAGACAGACAGACTCTAAGTCAGTGAGTCGGTAAAGACAGACAGACTCCTCTAAGTCACTGAGTCAGTAAAGACAGACAGACTCCTCTAAGTCAGTGAGTCAGTAAAGACAGACAGACTCTAAGTCAGTGAGTCAGTAAAGACAGACTCCTCTAAGTCAGTGAGTCAGTAAAGACAGACAGACTCCTCTAAGTCAGTGAGTCAGTAAAGACAGACAGACTCCTCTAAGTCAGTGAGTCAGTAAAGACAGACAGACTCCTCTAAGTCAGTGAGTCAGTAAAGACAGACAGACTCCTCTAAGTCAGTGAGTCAGTAAAGACAGACAGACTCCTCTAAGTCAGTGAGTCAGTAAAGACAGACAGACTCTAAGTCAGTGAGTCAGTAAAGACAGACAGACTCTAAGTCAGTGAGTCAGTAAAGACAGACAGACTCTAAGTCAGTGAGTCAGTAAAGGGAGAGGGTTAGAATGACACAGTGATATCAGAAGCTCCTTTGTCTCATGAGTCATCGTTTGTGTTCAGATTGCATCATCAATGACAATCATGACTTCCTGCTGGACTTCCTGGAAGGCCTGTCTGAACCGGAGCGCTCCGCTTCCATCCAGGACTGGGACTCTGCAGGCCGCGTCTACCTGGACTATATCTGTACCATCAGAACCCTCAACAACATCCAACAGGTGTGTGTGTGTGTGTGTGTGTGTGTGTGTGTGTGTGTGTGTGTGTGTGTGTGTGTGTGTGTGTGTGTGTGTGTGTGTGTGTGTGTGTGTGTGTGTGTGTGTGTGTGTGTGTGTGTGTGTGTGTGTGTGTGTGTGTGTGTGTGTGTGTGTGTGTGTGTGTGTGTGTGTGTGTGTGTGTGTGCGTGCGTGCGTGTGTTCTACCTGGACTATCTGTACCATCAGAACCCTCAACAACATCCAACAGGTGTGTGTGTGTGTGTATTTGTGTGCGCTACATTCACTTAATTCAATTCAATTGTATTAAAGTGTCAAATCACAACAAGTTGTCTCAAGACACTTTACATGTAGAGCAGAGACCCCACAATCCCACCCTGAGCAAGCAATTTTGCGACAGTGGCAACGAAAAACTCCCTCTTAACTGGAAGAAACGTCAGGCAGACCCTAGGCTCTAGAGTGGCGGCCTTCTGCCTCGACCGTGTCGGGGGAAAGAGGAGAGAGAGAGAGAGACAGAGGAGAGACAGAAAGAGATACAAGTAGTAACAATAACAATAGTAGCAAATATAATAGTGTAAGATAGTATATGAGGGGGGCCAGGGGAGGGGAGAGAGGATAACTATAGGGTGACTGAGTCTATACACTTCGGCTATAGGCTTTATCATACAGAAAGGTTTTTAGTCTAGTTTTAAATATACAGAGTGTGTCTGCTTCACGGACTGAGACTGGGAGAAGGTTCCACAGCTGAGGTGCCTGAAACTTAAAGGCTCTGCCTCCTGTTAAGCCGTAAGCACTTTGAGGACCAAATGTATTGGTGTTATGTATGTATGTTTATGTATGTATAAGTTATGTTATGTATTGGTGATATGTATATATGTACAGTATAGGTGTTATGTATGTTGTATGTATGTATAGGTTATGTTATGTATAGGTGTTATGTATGTCATTTATTGGACTATTTATTTTAGTCTCATTAGGTTTTAATGTGTTATCCTGGGTTTAAGTTATATTGTGATTATACTTGAACATCTTTTACCAACATCAAATAATAATAGTTATACAAACGTGTGTGTGTGTGTGTGTGTGTGTGTGTGTGTGTGTGTGTGTGTGTGTGTGTGTGTGTGTGTGTGTGTGTGTGTGTGTGTGTGTGTGTGTGTGTGTGTGTGTGTGTGTGTGTGTGTGTGTGTGTGTGTGTGTAGTCTGATATTTCAGCCTATCAGCTGGAGTGTTTGTTCAGTGAGGTGACGTCTCTCTGTCAGAGGATAGAGCTCCTCCCCTGCTGCTCCGCCAAGGACCGCCTCGCACAGTCAGGTAACCAATCACATAACGGCTCCAATCAACACCAACCAATCACGTAACGGCTCCAATAAAAAACATTATTACAGTTGCAAATACACAATTATTAACCGTCAGTATTCAGCACACAATACATCAGAGAGCTACAATCACATGTTATACAATTAAGCAACATTACACCAGAGGGTGTGCTTTACCGTCATCACTGGCGTGCCAATAATGTAGGTAAAGCACACCCTCTCGTGTAATATTGCGATTATACAACAAAACACATCCAAATGTATTCATATTGTGGGGCAATTCATAATAAAAATGTTTCGCTATTATGTTTCCCTGTAAAGAGAAGAGTTTATTTGACTGAGACAAAATAGTCCCTGTAGCAGCGAGCGCACAACACAGCTGAGGCACAACACAGCTGATTCCAGTAGGCTATATGCTCCGTCGTACGAAGGTATCGCACGGCGAAAATAGCCGATCTACAAGCTCACAACGCGTCGCGTTGTGAACTTGTAGATCGGCTATTTTCGCCAAACAACATAGTCCATTTTGCGTAGCTGTTTGTTCTCCGGTGGCGGCGGTGGGTCAGGATACTCTCTGTTTGTTTTCGTACCGTGGGACAGCGTGACGTCACAGCACAGCTGTGCCATATATGGTCTAAGCAGGCGCGGACTGCAGTGCAGAGTGATTTATTAATGTGATTCGGCCCGTGCTATGATGCTGATTTGAAGCACGGCTAGAAAGCTATTTCAACCAATCAGATTGCTTGGTCGGAACTACCTGTTGTATAATAATAATACTTTACAATGTTAAATACGATTTAAGATTCACTGTAAATGCAGCAGAGGATTCCAGGCAGGTTATTCCAAAGAGACAATGATCTATAAATAAAAGATCTCCTTAAAACATAGTTATTTGGACCAGGTAATACAAGCTTTACTGGAACCTCTAGTGTTCTGATCATGCACAGTATTACTATAAACAATGTGTATAAAAACAGGACTTTTCCTGCTCATGACTGACTGTATTAAAAGACAATCTATTCTCAACTGTAAGCCAGGAGAGTCAGGCATGCATACGGCTCACATTAGACCTTAGTGAGCAGCATGTTAGACATTATACACATTATATTATTATTATATATTATATTATTATTACATTATTCACATTAGACCTTAGTGAGCAGCATGTTCTGTTCCTGAGGTCACATGACCACATCGTAGATGTGCCCTAGGGTGCCATGGCTATATTTTCTATACAGCAGTGTAAATTTAAGTTGTGATAATCTTGTGGTCATGTGAAGTCTGCCACCTACTGGCGTATTTTGATTTTGCAACTCACTCATTCAATTAGTAGCCTAATGAGTCTGCCAGTGGGTTCAGCTTGGTGGGTTTGAGTGTGTTGAAGGTCAGTGTGAGCAAATGTTTGGTGCTGCAGAGCTCACTGTATGCTTTCTTTTGACCAGATGCCCTCAGAAGGCCACGTCTTTTTACTGTTATTGGCCTCCCTTAGTACAGGTAATCCAACAGATAACCATTCTATACAAATGCTTCAAGTAAAGATGAAAGACGACGACACGACTGGTTTCTTGTCGTCTTGAACTTTTTTTGATTGGTTATCTGTTGGATTGCCTGTGCTAAGGGAGGCCAATAACAGTAGATGACGTCAAACTAAACTTTGAACTATCTGACATAAAAGGGGACGGGCAACAAAATAAGCATATTTCCTGGAAATACCAATTGCTCTTCAAAACTATAATAATACATTGATACGTTAAAACTGTTATATCCCTACAGAGATGGCTAACAGCTAGGCTAACATAATGTTATATCCCTACAGAGATGGCTAACAGCTATGCTAACATAATGTTATATTCCTACAGAGATGGCTAACAGCTATGCTAACATAATGTTATATCCCTACAGAGATGGCTAACAGCTATGCTAACATAATGTTATATCCCTACAGAGATGGCTAACAGCTATGCTAACATAATGTTATATCCCTACAGAGATGGCTAACAGCTAGGCTAACATAATGTTATATCCCTACAGAGATGGCTAACAGCTAGGCTAACATAATGTTATATCCCTACAGAGATGGCTAACAGCTATGCTAACATAATGTTATATTCCTACAGAGATGGCTAACAGCTATGCTAACATAATGTTATATCCCTACAGAGATGGCTAACAGCTATGCTAACATAATGTTATATTCCTACAGAGATGGCTAACAGCTAGGCTAACATAATGTTATATCCCTACAGAGATGGCTAACAGCTATGCTAACATAATGTTATATTCCTACAGAGATGGCTAACAGCTAGGCTAACATAATGTTATATTCCTACAGAGATGGCTAACAGCTAGGCTAACATAATGTTATATTCCTACAGAGATGGCTAACAGCTAGGCTAACATAATGTTATATTCCTACAGAGATGGCTAACAGCTAGGCTAACATAATGTTATATTCCTACAGAGATGGCTAACATAATGTTATATCCCTACAGAGATGGCTAACAGCTAGGCTAACATAATGTTATATTCCTACAGAGATGGCTAACAGCTATGCTAATATAATGTTATATTCCTACAGAGATGGCTAACAGCTAGGCTAACATAATGTTATATTCCTACAGAAATGGCTAACAGCTATGCTAACATAATGTTATATTCCTACAGAGATGGCTAACAACTATGCTAATATAATGTTATATTCCTACAGAGATGGCTAACAGCTAGGCTAACATAATGTTATATTCCTACAGAAATGGCTAACAGCTATGCTAACATAATGTTATATTCCTACAGAGATGGCTAACAGCTATGCTAACATAATGTTATATCCCTACAGAGATGGCTAACTAGCCTGGTAAACTCTCCCTCCAGAAATCTCATTTCCATTTGATTTCAGGAGTGAGTCTGGCCTGAACCGCCTTTCTGCAATATTGGCTGTGGGCTGGAGTTGGGCGGGAGTAATACCGTTGACTGACAACCCCTTCAGCCAATCAGCAGTTCATTTTGACGACCTCCAGACTATGTGACGCAACGGGACTTTTGAGACGCCCATGCCCAAAATAGGTTGCCTTATTGGGATACATGCGTGTCACTCCCCGCCCCTGCCGGTTCTCTAAATTTATATTTTTAAATAGGCTCCGTCATGATTAATTGACCACATATATGAAGTTAAACAACTAAATTCTATCCAAACGATATCTTAATAGTAAATTCCGTGCCTCAAAAAAGAAGTTTGAGACCGTTTTAAAAACTAAAATAAGACGTGAAGGCACTCGGACAACAACAATGGCTGCCGTTCGTCTTTTGTCGGCTGCACTCAGGCTGCACTCGGCTTAATTCGGGCTCACTCGAACTCGCCACCTGATTGGCCAACTGTCGCTGTCAATCACAGAACGATGTGCGACGACGCTGATAGGCTCGTCAGTTTGGCGGACACAGACAATATTGCAGAATGGGCGTTCAGGCCAGACTCACTCCTGAAATCAAATGGAAATGAGATTTCCGGAGGGAGGGTTTACCAGGCTAATGGCTAACAGCTAGGCTAACATAATGTTATAT